>NC_139956.1:26995663-27385663 GCF_963454915.1 Gymnoscopelus microlampas | reverse complement strand
ACTGTTACTCTATAGGCATACATATCAAATACTGTATGTGTCTTGTGTTGACTGCTGTAGAAAATAAAACAGGAAAAATAAATGTGTGTTTGCGTGCGTGTGTGCTTGATTGGTGTGTGAGTGTGCGCATGCATGCCTGTGAATGTTAGCTGTTGAGTAATATAATATTATTTCATCTCACCTCTCACACCCATCCAGCTCTCTGATGACTCTCCAAGGTCAGAGATGTTACACTTGTAGAATCCTCCATCAGACTTGTTAACACTGTGGATGGTCATCTGTCCTGTAGACTCAGTCCTGATGAGGGATCCATCTTTATAGAAATCAGCTGGGAGGTTGGAGGAGATTTTACTAGTTGTCTTGTTCATGCACCAGCAGCGCAGAGTGACACCACGTCCCTCTGTCACAGGAAGTGCAGGGCTCTCCAGTATCACAGCATCATCTGAACAACATGGCATTGATAAACACAGGGTAAATGTTCTCCCTGGTGACAGACACTTGGAATTAATTGATTAATACTCAATCAGCCTTCATTTCACATATCTGTCACCAGGTACTACATTTAAACCCTTTGGTGTGTGAAGAACTATTCTTCATCACACAATATGCGTTTCTATTCCTCCTCACCAGTCACAGTAATGTTGATAGCATTGCTCCTTCTCGCTCCATCTCCAGATTCACACCAGTACACTCCGCTGTCTGCAACGAAGAGCCCTTCGATGATGCAGGAAGACCCCTTTGCTCTCCCCCAGTCAGTAGGACATATTTCAGCTTTGCCCTTATTGTCCCTCATCAGCCTCCGTCCATCAGAGCCTGAAGACCCCTCACAGCTGAGAGAGGGACTTTCAGAACGAAAGAACTGCAGCCTGTTTGGTTCAACGCTGAGGACAAGATGTTCTGAGAGACATAGACAGAATGAGAGAGAGAGAGAGAGACACACACAGATGAATGAGAAAGAAATGATGCAGAGTGGGAGAAAAGAAGAAAGATAATCTGTTAGAGAAACAGAGACAACAGACACAAACACAAACAGAGACGTACGGAGAGACAAAGAGCAAAAAAACAATCAAGAAAGAAAGACAGGGAGATGAAATTAGAGTGAATAGAATACATTGATAGAAAGAAAGCAACATAAAAAGAGGGATAACTAAACCAAAACAGAGTTAATTCATGAAATTGCTAATAAATGTTAAATAAGTACATTATGAAGCCAATCAACTGCTAATTTACGGCCTCTACTCTTACCATTGTTGTGAACAGGATCAGAAGGATCATTCTCAGAATGCACAGTCTGCATCATCAATAGATTGAATCCTGCACAGAGAAAAGTAACATTTTTATTTTACATACACTTACACACATGTGCGTGTGCTTGTGTGTGGTAGAGGGGTAGCAGTAGCTCAGGAGGTAGAGCCGCCGTGAGGGAAACAAAAAGTTGCTGGTTGAATCTCCGGCTCCTCCTGGCTCTGTGTCAAAGTGTCCGTGAGCAAGACACTGAACGCCTAACTGCTCCCGATGAGCATGTTGGTACCTTGAATGGTTCCCTCCTCCGTCGATGTGTGTGTGAATGAATGTGTGTGTGAATGGGTGAATGTAATGCTCATTTAAAGTGCTTTGGATACATGCACTATAGAAATGCAGACCATATACCATTATCTGTTCTTTTTTTTTGCACAAAATGTTTCTCCTTGGTTCTTGTGATTATCAGATATCACTATTGTAGGATACATGAATATTTGTCTTTAATAGAAGTTTTTAGTATGCCCTGTTATCAGGACATAATGATTCTGAGCTTTGCTGTCTTGTGATGTTAATGATCTGGAGATTCCAGAGTATTATCTGGCAGTCCAACGCTGGATAAGAGTGAATATTAAATGGCTAAAGTGAAAAACAAAAGCAACAACGTTTGAGGTACATAGAGATGGAATCAGTACTCACCCAGTGTGACACAGAGAGTTGAGGTCTTCATGCTGTCTGTCTGCTGAATGCCTCAACACTAAACTACAGTACACTCTAGTTACATTCTACTTCCTGTTCCTGTCCAGCTGGAGAAGCCAGCCTGTCACCATTTCACATCTAACAACTGTGGAGAGACCAACCTGTCACCAATACAATTTACAATTTAGGCATTTAGCAGACGCTGTTAATCCAGCGTGATTTACTGAAGCAGGTAAATACGAGGTAATTAGACATCAAATGCATAGAAATAGTAATCTAGGATCGTAGGCAAACCAAGAGCCTATCATCAGTCTCAACAGTATAATATCAAAACATAAATAATCTGTACATTGAAACTATACACACTATATGTGATATATGATGCCAGGCCTACAAATGTATCTGGCTAGCGTGTGTGTGTGTGTGTGTGTGTGTGTGTGTGTGTGTGTGTGTGTGTGTGTGTGTGTGTGTGCGCGTGCGCGTGCGCGTGCGCGTGCGCGTGTGCATGTGCATGTGCATGTGCATGTGCATGTGCATGTGCATGTGTGGTTGCGTACATGTGTGTCAAGGTTATTAACTGCAACTATAATGAAATAACTAAAACTAGAATTGAAAAACATTTTAGTTAACTGCCTTAAAAAAAATAAACAGGGTTTACAATAAGAAAGAAAGAAAATATACAAACAATAACTAACTGAAACTGTATTGTGTGCTTACAAAACAGTTTATTCCATACATAAGCATAGTATTTTGGTTTTACATTATTAGTTTAAAAAGTGAATAGGCCTACTTTTTAAACGGCGTGTTTTCTTATTTCACAATGTTTTTTCCTGACCTCTTGACCCAGACAAACCATAAATACAGTAAAACTAATAAAACAATACAAAAAAAAAGGATTTTCACACTAAACAAACTAACTTAACTAAACTTGCAAACTCGTTTAAAAACTAATTTAAAAACATGTAGTAAAAAAAAAAAAAAACTGAACTGTGTGTGTGTGTGTGTGTGTGTGTGTGTGTGTGTGTGTGTGTGTGTGTGTGTGTGTGTGTGTGTGTGTGTGTGTGTGTGCGTGTGTGTGTGTGTGTGTGTGTGGCTGTTTTGCTAATTGATATTCTATGTTTTGAAACTGCAATGCATGGGAGCTTGTATGGAAAATAATTTCACAGACTCTTTTACACCTGGAAACTTGCATTGTGACAGTGAACTTGAAATTGAAAATGGTTCTCTGCTGCCCCCTGCAGTACAGTTAGCCTACAGACAATCATAATGAAAAAATGTTTCCTATCAAGTTAAAGAAGTTACACACTGCCTTTCTTCAATGAACAAATTATTATGTAAAGATGATATTTCCGCTGCCACCACCGGTCAATAAAAGAATAACTTAATTAACCCTTCCGTTGTGTTAGTGTAATTTTTTACCCGTTTTCAAGTATAAATAGGTATAACGTACCCTTTACATTTCTTTATTGGAACAAGGCTTCATGATATCATCAGAAACAGCTATTTTAACGCAACAAAATGAATTACCACCATTTTAGTTCATTCTGATGGTCTCTGTAAAGGAAAGTGACATCTGTGGTGTTAAGGGTCAAATGAAGAAGTGTGGCTCAATTCCCCCCAAATTGTCAATATTCAATGTTTACATGTTTGAGAGAGAGATAAACTTGTCCTCAATTTGCATTTGCTATTAGGAGTAAAATAAAGTTTGGGTTAATGAAAAATAACTGACTTTTTACCTTCTATGGTGGGTCAATTTTGACACTTAACACTTTGATAATATTAACACTTTTTTAAGTAAAAAAAAAGTAAAAAACAAGTATTTTATTTTTGGAAGTGTGTTCTAATATTAGTCTATTATAGCTAGACAACATCATTATCTATTGTCTTCATTATAGGAAATGTAATGAGTAAATTTTTACATTTTTATAATTGAAAATTAGCTATATTGAAAGATGAAACCCTAACCCTAACCCAAAATAATATTCTAAATAGTGTTTACATGGATATGAATGCATAACAAGTCAGCTATGAGGTGGGGATTATTATTTTTTTACCCGCTAATACCAAAAGTGTCTAACATAATGCAAAGGTTAATCATTAACATCAGGTCCAAAATCCAAATTCAATAAACCGACACCGGCTGTAACCAACACTTCTCACAGCAAGAGACGTCAAAACAAAAGACATTGAAAGAAATCCACAAGTTACCTCTGGTAATGTATATTTATAATACAGCTACTTCAATACAGATGCACTTCATAGTCTTAGGGCGGATTCACACTGCGGCCTTGAACCAGCCTTGAGGCTGGTTGGAAGGAATACCTGGGAAGGAATTGGTAAAGCTAGCATCTATTATAAGTGTACTTTGTGAGAAGTTTTAGATTTTTTGAATGGTATTAGGTAAGGGTATAGCTTTTAAAAAAACATTGCAAACAAGTTAGGCTCGCCCCCTATTGAAAACCTTAAAAAACTTCTCACAAAGTGCACACGCTTTACCAATTCCTTCCCAGGTATTCCTTCCTACCAGCCTCAAGGCTGGTTCCAAGGCCGCAGTGTGAATCCGCCCTAGTAAATATCTGTACTGTATGCAAGAGTTTATTTAGTTATAATAACAGGACAGAGGTATATCAACAGACAAGGAAATAACGTTCAGCATGGAGAGAACAGCTTTTGTAGAGCATAATCCAGAGAGCAAAATCATTTATTCTAAGAATACTACTTGTTGATGAATATAATTTAATGAAAATCTATAGCATTATCTTAAGTAGAAATTAGTTTTCAACTTCTCCCAAAATGAAAATCATAACATATAATTTAATATTCACAAGTTATCAAGGGAAGACACCACAGTATGTGGAGTGCTTTAATAGGTTTTATCTTCTTACTGGGTTTGAACTGAAAGCAGTGGCGAGAGAGAGAGAGAGAGAGAGAGAGAGAGAGAGAGAGAGAGAGAGAGAGAGAGAGAGAGAGACAGACAGAGAGAGAGAGACAGACAGAGAGAGACAGACAGATAGACAGAGAGAGAGAGAGAGAGAGAGAGAGAGAGAGAGAGAGAGAGAGAGAGAGAGAGAGATTTGGGCTAATTCCCATACATCAGGGGACACCACAGCGGATCATTTCCATCTGCTTCTGTTCTCTGAATCTTCTCTCTCTCTTTGGCCTTCCTCTACTCCTCTCACCTGGCAGTTCCATCTTCAGCCTGCGTCTTCCAATGTGTCCCTCATCCCTCCTCTGCACATGCCCAAACTATCTCAACCTCGCCTCTCTTGTTTTATCCCCAAACCTTCTACCCTGGATTGATCTTCTAATGTAGTCATTTCTGATCTTGTCACTCTCTGTCACTCCTAATGACAGTAGTCACATCTCCAGCTCCGCCTCCTGTCTTTTCATCAGTGTCACCGGTTCCAAGCCGTACAACCATGCTGTACGACTTGTGTGCATGAACCAATAATTGTAAGATTAATGGTAATATATTAGATATTTTCATTTAGGATCATTTTCTCAGCATAATTGCATTCAGTCTTTGAGTGTAATATGAATAATGAAGTACTCCTGAGGAATGTATTAATGAATTGATTTTGTATTTTCAGAGCTCCGTGATGTTTGACCTGAAGAATGGACTGTCTCTGCATTTTGTCTCCAGAGTCATCTGTGTGGTCATGTTCCATCATGCTGTTGTCTTTCTTCTATTGACAGCCTGTACACAAGGTAATTCCCAGATATTTATCTTATATCATTTAATCTAATGCAGAGATTCTCAAACACCTCTGCTAAGGGGTTGCACATTGAAAATGTTAAAAAGACATTTATTCTACTGTATACATATATTCTACTGTATGCTACCATTTTATTTAAGTGTGTACAGAAACACCTTTCTGTAGCTTTAAAACTACATTATCAACACACAATATCAGCAGGAATCACAACGTTTTAAATACATCTTCTAATAAATATTACAATATATATATATATATATATATATATATATATATATATATATATTTTTTTTTTTTTTTTTTTTTTACATATAGCTGCTGTCGGGCAGAAACCACTTAATCTCTTTCGGGGTTTTCTTTTCTTACATACATTAATGCCCTGCTAATTAATGCTGTATTTCAACTTTTAAATTGCATGCACCATAAATCAAGTGTGGGGTTGCCAAAACAATTCCCTTGAGATAGGGCCCTTGTATAAACAAGTTTGAGAACCCCTGCTCTAGTTCATTGCTTGTTCAATAACACACTTCCAGGTAAATAATTATTTTCTGTGGATAATTAATATGGCTATTTTGTAGCTTAAGTAAGAATATGTTTCTTTGTGAATTCAACATTTCAACATTGTTCAGTAAACGCTGAACATGTTCAATTAACACATCCATCTCTCCCCAGGTGAGACTCAGTTGGTCACTCCACATCAGCCAATAGTGGCATTACTTGGTGATGACATCATTCTGCCAAGCCACCTGAATCCAAACATTAATGCTGTTCAACTTACCCTGGAGTGGAGCAGACAAGACCTCAATCCTAGTTTTGTTTACGTACGACGAGAAGGAAGAGAACTTCTTAATCTGAAAAACCCAGCCTACACTGGAAGAACATCTCTGTTCATCGAGGGGTAACTGCAGAAAGGCAACGTTTCCTTGAAACTGTCCAACGTGAAGATCTCAGATGAAGGGAAATACAGATGCTCCTTTCCTACAATGAATAGAGAGTCTTTTGTTGAGCTGGTTGTTGGTAAGTATATACCAAGAATCATATCGCTAACAGTAGGCTATATCTAAAATATCTACGTGCAGTATCAGATTAAACATAATACAGTATCACGACATGACATATTTCCCACTGTTTCTGGCATTCCAGTCACAAATCTAAATGCTATGCTATTTATTGCTGTCTTTACTGATGTCTTATATGACAAATTACAAATCTTGACTTGACTTGACTTAGGTGTAATAGTTTCATGTCCACTGTTTGAAACGAGTCTCTATGTGTTCCTAGGTGCTGTCTCCTCACCTGTCATCATCCTAGTGGGGATCAACAGTGATGGAGTGGTTTTAGGGTGTGAGTCTAAAGGCTGGTATCCACAACCTGAGGTGTCTTGGCTGGACAGTGAAGGAAAGCTCCTTCCTGCTGAACCCTCAGAGACAGTCAGAGGTACTGATGGTCTCTATGTAGTCAGAAGCAACGTTACTGTGAAAAAGACTGACAACAACACCTTCACCTGTAGAGTTCAACAACACAACATCAACCAGACCAGAGACACACGCATCCATGTTCCTGGTAAACATGTTTGCTATTAATAATCCTCACACACTTTGAATGTTTTAAACAACTGAGTTATAGCTTTATATGAATAAAAGCTGTTATGTCTTTTATCATTTGCAGGAGATTTCTTCATGGGTCAGTCCAGTTCCTCTGTTGTTTATATCATCATAGTTGTTGTCTTCATGTGTTGCTGTCTGGTAGCAGCTGCTGGCTTCGTTTTATGGAGACGTAACAATATCAGTAAGACACAAATTCACACCTTAAAGCTTTATCATATAAAATTCTAATTATTCCAATTGATGGTAATATTATTACATTAATACTTCTACATTATTTTATTTTTATTAAACTTTTTTTAATACACATATGAGGGTAACACTTTCTATGAAGGTCGCCTCTATAATGCTTTATAAGCTAATGTATAATGCATTATAATGCCCTTATAAGGCATTATGCATCCCATGCCTAGCATGTATTATAAACATACGTATAAGGCATTATAATGTGCTTTTATAATTAAGAACTCATAATCATAATGCTTAATAACAATAATCATAACACATTATAATGCATTTTATAATTACTTGTGAGGTCAATTATAAAAAAAAAACGCTGGACACTGATGTTTTTTGTTGTTGTTGTTGTAAGGATCATGGTGTATTACAAGTATCATAGTTTTACTGTATGCATACATTATAATAATATTTTACTGTATTATAATCACTGTTATAATTATTGTGTGCTTCAAGTAAATGCACCCTGATAGCTTTATTTTTCCCCTAGCGAATACCGGTCCATATCTATCCGACAGTATATGAATTCATTACATCAATAGACGGAGGAAACTTCTAGTTATAATAGTATTTTGGGTTGATTCCAGAAAAGAGACAAGCATCGGAAAGCATGGTTCCAGGTATATTCTTCTGACGTAAAAACAGAGATACAGAGTTTTATACACATAACGTGGGATTACGCCTTTCGTCATCACGTCAGCCATCAGTTGTGTCTTGACTGGCTCCGTTTCCTGGGCAACCAAGGTTGTGGTGTCATTTATGCACAATGTTATAACAACAAATCCGTGTGGCAACGAGGTTAACCTGCTATCTAATATTGTTGACATACCAGAAGGAGCCCATCAGACCAAAACAACGTAGCAGGCTGCCTGAGAGGCACAGACACTTTTAACCATTAACACATACAAATGGAAAATGGTGCACCTTAGATCCATCAGAAAATGGTACAAAATGAGAAAAACCTTTGGAGAAAAAAAGTAAACACATTAAATGTAAACATCAGCTTGTATGGCATTCTTCTTTATTCACAGAGACTCAGAGACAAGATGTGGATCAACCAGGGTCTGAACAGAGAGAGAGTAGCCTGCTGATGTCAAAGAGGGAGGACAAGGACAGAAAAATCACAGAGCTTGAAGCAAAAAACAAACATCTGGAAAACACCAACCAGGAACTCAGTGAACAACTGGAGGAAATTAATAAAAAACTGAAAGTAAAAGAGAAACAACTGAAGGAAAAATTTAAGGGAAATTATAATCCCTCTCAGACCCTCAGCGAGCGCCGCCCCTTTCGCTGACTACTCCAGACAACTCACTGGTGCCTAACCCATGGAGCCAAGGGCAGCACGGGCTCCCCCACTTAGTGGGGGCCAGTTGCCCGACTCCCCAAGATCCCCGAAGACTGTATCAGCCCTATTTTCACCGTTGCCTTACCTACCCGATTTACCTACCCGATGCAATGCTCGCCAAATGACACAGTTTTATTCATCGATTGCGCAGGAAATAATGAACTGATTACAATAATATAACATTCTCTATAACAGGATCAGAAGGATCATTTCAGCATGTACAGTCTGCATCATCAATAGATTGAATCCTGTACAGAGAAAAGTAACATTTTTATTTTACACACACACACACATATGCATGTGCGAATGCTCCATCTGTCAAAAATAGCTGATTTCCAAGCTCACCACACGTCACAGACTCACAACTAGGGTTGGGTACCGAAATACGGTTCCAAGTAGGAACCGATAAAGAAATGGTCGGTACCGGGTACCCATAACAAATATGTAATTTTGGTTCTGCCTATCGGTTCCTAGATGCGCTAAAAGCCGTTCAGAAGTCCTACACAAACAGCACAATCTGATCAAAAAACACAAATCCGGTAAAACACCGCTGTATGGAGAAGTATACATCAGTAGCGTCTCTCTGTATGGAGGAGTAGAGCTGCTGCTTCTCTCCAAGCGCACTCAGCCCAGCCACATTCCTCCTCCTCGCACCGTCCTCCCCTCCCTCACCACTGTCTGAACTGAAGTAGTAAGGGGAAGGAACAGCCTGCCCTGTAAACTTTGTTGTGTGTCTTGCAAAAATGAAACTGAAAGTGACTTCTTCAAAAGGAAAGAATGGCAGACCTAATATTATTAATGCATTTTGGCTGTGTGCAATAATGCAACTGCAGACATTATAATGCCTTTTGATAGGCTATTCAATATTTGTTTTAATTTCTTGAATATGGCAGGGTAATGTTTTGAGGCATATTATATTTTATTTCTACACAATGAATAAATATGTTTGTGTTAAATAACTGATCTCAATATGGAACCATTATAGTTATGATAAGTTTTGCCATAATCATGTAGCTCTACAACAGAGGCACAGCCATGACATAAATGGTACAAAAAAACGTTAAAAAAAATGTATATATATATTTCTTTTCCGGTTATTCGGTTTTCGGCCAAGTGTTTCCTGTATTCGGTATTCGGTTTCGGCCAAGAATTTTCCATTCGTTGCATCTCTATTAAATAAACATTTGACCTCTTATTTTTGTATCATTTTGGAACCGAAATATGGAACCGATAGGAACCGGATCCGATAAGCAGAACCGGAACCGGAACCGGACTCGTAAAAATCCTAACGATACCCATCCCTACTCACAACGCAATGCATTGTGAGCTTGTAGATCGGCTATTTCCAACACATATGGCAGACCTGGCAGAGAAATGTGGCTCAATTCCCCCCAAATTGTCAATATTCAATGTTTAAATTTTTGACACAGAGATAAACTTGTCCTCAATTTGCATTTGCTATTAGGAGTAGAATAAAGTTTGGGTGTAACGAAGGGGACACCTCTGGTTACTTTAAAATAATAATACTGGTTGAGGCGGCGAATATGGACTGGATTCCGGTCAGAGAATCAGGGGAGTCTGGAGAAGGGATTTCTTAATTCTTTCCAATGATTTATTGTCCATACAGTGTATGAATGGGTACGGGTGAACATATGTGTGTGGTCTGAAATGAATAACAAAAGATAAACATATTAGCAGTAGCATGAACTCAAGCATTTACGATGCAATCACTGGCATGTATGATGCAATCACTAACAACAGGCTATCTGCACAGTGTCATAAGGCAAACAATAAACACTCACTCAGTGTAGCAAATATTAACACCAAAACTGTCCAAACATTGTAGGCACAGAAGTAAATACACATCATCATCACAGGAGTAACAAAAATATACACCATAAAGGTTACAAACAAACTGCAGGCAGTGGGGAGCTAAATCAGCACTAGCCAAACAAACAGGTGTTGCCAATTAAGCATATAAAGTCACATAAAAGTGATAATACAGAGTCCCAGATATAGTATAACTTACTAAACAACACTTAGGACCTAAATACTGTACTTACATAGTTTCATGAACGCACAATCAAGAATTAAGGCACAAGGGAACAGAAACACACATAGAGAACGTTGTGTCTAACTGACCCTGTGTGTGTCAAACACTACTCTGACTAAATACACTTGTCAGTGGGGTAGTACCATGCCAGGCCACTAGGCGTCGCTGGCGGGCTTTCTTACACAGCCGCCCCCGAATGTCTACCGGACATTTGTAATCACTAAGGAAGGCTGTCAGGGGCATCCTCATTCCTGTAGAGTCTGGGAAGTTCAGCCCTGGTCGGTACTGACGGATGAAGGCAGACCAGAAGATATCTGCCAGCGCCTGGCTGTGTCTCTCAGTCAGATGGGGCAGTAATGAGTCTTGGTGTCCCATGTTCAGAAGGTTGGGAATGATTGGGTCTGGCGTAAGGGGGCCCAGCTGGCTAGATGGGGAAATGGGACATTTGCCCTTGAGGGCTTTGGCCTTGTCTGGGAATGAGTCCATCCGGTCTTGTTGCAACAGCGGCCTCCCTAATGCAATGTTATCATGGGCATCATAAGGCGGGTCCACGTTGGAGATAGCCGCCCCGTGAAGGAACCTCGCAGTAGCCTGAAGGAGCTCCTTCCAGGTGTGGAAGAGGCTGGGTATAGGGACCTGGGAAGTAGGAGGTGCAGGCACTGCTCCCATAGAGCAGTAAGACTCAATCTGCTGGGGTAGAGTGTAGGCTTTCTGGTCCTGTTCAGTCCTGGTTGCTACCTTAGAAGTCAGGGTGTCAACTTGCCAAGGTCGGTCGGCATGACTGAGGTGCTCACTGGAGAGTAAAGCAGTTGTAATGTGAAAGCATTGTTGCTCAACATGTGGGCTTTGGATGGGGCCCATCGGACCTTGGAGTGACCATCCAAGTCGTGTGAGGATGGCGACAGGTCCCTCCTGTGGTCCTTGGCATACAGGCTGGATGGGAGTGAGCAGGTGAGGTAGGTCAGACCCGATCAGCAGTAATGGCAGTGCGTGGTCCACTGGAGGTAATGGGAGCCCTCTCAAATGCTGGTACTGCTGCTGTAGAGCGGAAACTGGATAGGTGTGCTCGGCGAAGCTTAACCCATGAGCAGTGAAAGCATTGGAGATTCGGTACCTCTCAGTAGGCTTGAGCAGCGGGGATATCTCAAATGAGACTGAGGCACCATCAAGTAACTTGACATTCTGGTGGACGGTTCGCAACGGGAGAGTCTCTGGGCAAACAGTGAGATTGAGTCTCTGTACGACCTGAGGGAGAACAATGCTCCTCTCTGATCCGTCATCGAGGATGGCATGGGCCTCCATGGTGTGGTCACCGTTGTGGAGGAGCACCTTCACCACTTTCAGCATGACTCTCTGAGAGTGGTTAGGCCTGTCTTGGTAGACTTTGGTTGGTGGAAGGCTGACCATGAAGAACGAGCTAGAGGTTTCCTGGATGGAGTCATGCAGGACTGTAAGGTGCACCTCTTTGCAGACTTTGCATGGGCGTTTCAGGCTACAATTGTCCACAGGATGCCCTCGACCACATCTCCAACACCTCTTGTCCTCTTTAATCCACTTGACAATTTGGCTTGTGTTCAACTTCTTGAATTCCTCACAGGCGTTGAGGTAATGGTCTTGATTGTCACAGTGGGGACAGTACGGGGTAGGCTTGGGTGAAGTAGCAGTCTCTTCCGCTATAAGGAAAACTGGGGTTGACCTTTGCATTGGCTGATTGGCCCCATGGTCTTTCCTGACTGACTTGGGGTTGTCGTTCTCATAAAGAGCTGCGGCACGACTGGAGATGTGTTTGGCCTGTGACTTGACCTGCAACCAGGTAGCTAGGTCGGAAAGGGTGTAGGTTCTGTGAGTACCCGACTGTAGAATGCGGTGAGTCAGGCAATACTCCACGAAGCCGTCACGATAGGCTGGAGGCATCTTGCTGAGTAAACGGTCCACGTGTGAACCACAATGGAGTTCGTAGCCGCCTTGCCCTTCAAGTGTCTTTAACATCCCCACCAGGGACTGAACAGAGAGAGCGAAGGTGTCGAAGGCTTGAGCATCACCCATCTTCAGGGCTGGGGCGTTGAGGATGGCACCCAACTCAGACTGGACAAGCTGTCTTGGCTGGCCATACTTCTCTTGAAGAGCCTGCAGTGCTGCGGTATATGGCCGTGGTTCGTGCATGTACGCTTTGGCTAGCTGTAGAGCACTAGGGAGTTTCAGGTGGTTGAGCAGCACTTGGTATTTATACTGCTCACTGAGGTGGCTATGGCAGCTCACCAAACTGTCCAGCGCCATCTTCAAGAGAACAAAGTCGCTCTCCAGGCCACTCTGGAATACTGGCAAGGTAGGTCTTGGGATGCCATATGCAGAAGCAATTAGCAGTTCGGCTCCGGGTGGTGGTTGATAACCAGGGTAGGAAGCTCCAGGTGATGGTTGGTAACCAGGGTAGGAAGCTCCGGATGGTGGTTGGTAACCAGGGTTGGGATCTCCGGGTGCAGGAGGTGCCTGATGAGCATCAGGGTCTGCCTTGAACGACCGAGGCTGAGTGACCTCAGACACTGGTGCTGTATTACTAGAAGGTGGCTGTTGCACGATTGGTGCTGTAGTCGGGGTGGCTGCATATGATACAGCTTGGGACATGACGACGGTTGTCGGTGGATACTGTTGCACTGGACTAGGGACAGGCAGTGACAATGCAGGTAGCATGGCAGGTAATGCTATCTGTGCTGGGCCAGAAGGCTGTGGACCCCGGGAAGCTGGGCGGGGTGCAGCTTGCAATGCTGACCACTGAAGAGGTGCAGCATGCGATGCTGGCAGCTGGAGAGGTGCAGCAGGGGGCGCAACAGAGCCCTGGGCCCTAGGTGGCTGTGCCGGTGTAGAATGCTGTGGGAGGGGCACAGCGTGCGCTACCGGCAGCTGATGAGGTGCAGCGGGGGCCGGGACACGGCCCTGGGATGCAGGTGGCTGCGGATGAGGTGCAGCAGGGATCTGGAACCTGGCTGACAGTGCCTGTGGAGCAGCGTTAGTAGTCTGGGTAGATGCGACTACCAGCGCTGGTGAAGGGGGTACTGGCTGCTGGGCTGAAGAGGCTGCAGCTGACATCGTTGGATGAATTGATATTGGATGCTGGGGCAAGGGGTGCTGACTGTGAGCTGTAAGTGTTGCAGCGGACTGGTGAAAGCTACGGATGCTGCCCTGTGACGAGGGAGGAGCTGGTACGGTGGCGTTGGAGTCAGCAGTAAGAAGGGATGTGACGATTTTGGCCACCTCCAGTTCCTGCTCTGCTTCCTTCAGGCGGCGGCTCCTTTCCAGTTGTGTGGTTAGATACCCTCTGGCCTGGAGAGCCTCCTCCTGGTACCGTTGAGCATCCTCCTGGTACCGTTGAGCTTCCTTTGCTTGTGCATCTAGCCGTTGATACTCCAAGTCAACTTGTGAATCCTCATGTAGCTGTAGGCGGAGGGCATCAACCTCCATCTGCCTTATCCTCTCCTCCAGAATAGCAGTTTGAAAGTCAGATAGAGCCCGAGCAGGATACACGCCAACAGAGACCGACGTGTGCCTACTGAAAAGGGACCTGGAGCTGGCTCCACTCCGACTGGATGTTCTCCTCGAATTGCTTCCGGTTTGGCTTAGGTGGCGGTGGGAAGCGGTTGGAGGAGGACCCTCGGGATGGTGGTAACCAACTTCATAGTCGGCAAGGTAAGAAGGCAAACGATGTCCTCTGCTGGGCCTACCCTGTGGCTCGGATAGTCCTGAAACTGCTTTGTCCATATTGTTGGATGGTGCACTCAATCCGGTTCGAAGGACCAATTTGTAACGAAGGGGACACCTCTGGTTACTTTAAAATAATAATACTGGTTGAGGCGGCGAATATGGACTGGATTCCGGTCAGAGCATTAGGGGAGTCTGGAGAAGGGATTTCTTTCCAATGATTTATTGTCCATACAGTGTATGAATGGGTACGGGTGAACATATGTGTGTGGTCTGAAATGAATAACAAAAGATAAACATATTAGCAGTAGCATGAACTCAAGCATTTACGATGCAATCACTGGCATGTATGATGCAATCACTAACAACAGGCTATCTGCACAGTGTCATAAGGCAAACAATAAACACTCACTCAGTGTAGCAAATATTAACACCAAAACTGTCCAAACATTGTAGGCACAGAAGTAAATACACATCATCATCACAGGAGTAACAAAAATATACACCATAAAGGTTACAAACAAACTGCAGGCAGTGGGGAGCTAAATCAGCACTAGCCAAACAAACAGGTGTTGCCAATTAAGCATATAAAGTCACATAAAAGTGATAATACAGAGTCCCAGATATAGTATAACTTACTAAACAACACTTAGGACCTAAATACTGTACTTACATAGTTTCATGAACGCACAATCAAGAATTAAGGCACAAGGGAACAGAAACACACATAGAGAACGTTGTGTCTAACTGACCCTGTGTGTGTCAAACACTACTCTGACTAAATACACTTGTATTAGTACCATGCCAGGCCACTAGGCGTCGCTGGCGGGCTTTCTTACATTGGGTTTATGAAAAATAAATTACTTTTTTTTTTTTTTTTAAACAAAAACAAGTATTTTATTTTTGGAAGTGTGTTCTAATATTAGTCTATTATAGCTAGACAACATCATTATCTATTGTCTTCATTATAGGAAATGTAATGAGTGAATTTTAACATCTTGCTACCATAATTGACAGCCACAGTCATGGAGTGTACACGAGTGTATCGTGTATGTGCTCAATTGCCAAGCAGACACATGGCCCAACTAACTCCACATTTTCCCCCAAAATTCCTCAATATTCTGCCTGTGACACCAGCTGCTTCGCATCCCATCACTGTACTTGCAGGATGTACAATTAATATCAAACGCATTATGCTCCAATACTTATGCAAATCACTTCGCCAACACAAAATTCACGTCCGGGTATTTCTTTTCACCAGCCAATCACCTTTCACGTTGCCACGTCCGTTGCCACGTCGCGCTGACGTACGCTAAACAAGCGCTGCCGTGCGCACAATGCAAACGAGCCCAAAGGCGCGCAAAAATAAGCCGACCATTGCTTAGACACAAAGTCAGACCTGGCAACGCAGCCTACGCCAATCATGTGTGAGAGATCTACAAGCTATGGGGCAGAGACGCCACCGTATCTTAGCAACAACTACAGCGCTCACTCTCATTGGTCGTGTCACGCTAAGAGCAGTCTCCAGACAATGGCATCGCAGACAGCTTGCTGTTACTGCTGTAGCCATCACAGGCAGTTGCAGCACGACGGACAGGGTGCTGTGATAGCTGCCATGTCGCTAACGCTAACGTGGTTGTCATGCCTGCAGCGGCTGTGCAATGACTTTGTCAACAATGCACGTTCGTGTGGTGAATGTCAATATTGCTGCTCAGTTCGTCCATTGCAGATGGTGTATGTTTGTGTGTGTCTTCTGGAGAACTATGTAGCTCCACAGCAACTACAGTAACTAACGTAATGGCAGGACCGCCCCGTGCAACGCATGTTAGGCTGCATTATGGTCATGTAGTAATTTCAGATAATTTCGCTCCGATTAGAGCAGTGCTTATCAACCCTTTCACGCCGCCCCCCCATCGTTGACTTGATCGCAGCAAAATAACAGCCCGATGTGGAGAGTCAGTGAGAGCTGGATAAACGAGGTAAAATGTGTCAAAAGGAGTCTGTACGGCTGTCGATAAATGAACACATGACGTCGGTGGGAGAGGAGATATTGTGTCTTTTGGACAAACAGCAGCGTGGTGCTGATGTTTGTTGTGTGAAGCAGCTTAATGTCAGAGTGTTTGTGTTGGAGCGCCTCAGTGCGGCTGCAGAGTTCATGTGCAACTTCTTCCAGAGAGACACAGAGACACTAGAAACTCTGCTGGGGAAAAAAAACACTGCTGGGCATTGACTTT
This sequence comes from Gymnoscopelus microlampas, assembly GCF_963454915.1. Lineage (NCBI taxonomy): Eukaryota > Metazoa > Chordata > Actinopteri > Myctophiformes > Myctophidae > Gymnoscopelus > Gymnoscopelus microlampas. The sequence goes on along the minus strand of NC_139956.1, from coordinate 27,368,843 downwards.
CATATGGACATTGATCTACACACTGCAGGTATATCTGCTACACACACAACATCAAACTACACACTGCAGGTATGATGCAGCGTTTGCATTACAGCCAGCATGCCAGCGTAGTTCCCATATGGTTTCAAGGTGGGCTAAACCATATGGACCCCATGTCAGCAATGTCAGCGGCATCCACTTCAGTCCCAACTGCGATGCCCATGCAGGCTATAAGTAGCTTCTACCTGGCCCTTAGGTGGGCCCCAACTAGCCATGTTTATGTGGGACCAAGGCGGGTCCTAACTGGGTATGCCCATGCAGGCTTTAACTGGGTTCTACCTGGGCCCTAGGTGTACCCTAACCAACCACAGTGCAGTGCCCATCGCTCCAATTGTTGTGACGTCAGGGCTCTCAATACTACACATTGGTGGAGGAGGAGGGGCCGCAGGGCGACCGCACACATCGCTGAACCAATGGTAGCCCACGGATGTTTCCTCTGGGGATTTACAATCTGCCCCTCTATGCCACATATCATCCGCACTACAGGGTCTTCACTGACCGAGCCACGGCCCCACTGACCCTCATGACGCTACGCCACTTATATGAGTTGCCAAGTGGCCGCGGGCGCAACGTGGGCGTGGCCGCGGGCTAGACGCGAGCCCCCGCGTAGCGGGGGCGAGCTTCTAGTTTTTATAATTGAAAACGAGCTATGTTGAAAGATGAAACCCTAACCCAAAATAATATTCTAAATAGTGTTTACATGGATATGAATGCATAACAAGTCAGCTATGAGGTCGGGGAATTGTTTTTTGACCCGCTAATACCAAATGTGTCAGCAGGTTTCTAACACAATGCAAAGGTTAATAATTCATTAATAAAGACATCAAGTCCAAAGTCCAAATTCAATAAACCGACACCAGCTGTAACCAACACTTCTCACAGCAAGAGACGTCAAAACAAAAGACATTGAAAGAAATCCACAAGTTACCTCTGGTAATGTATATTTATAATACAGCTACTTCAATACAGATGCACTTCATAGTCTTAGTAAATATCTGTACTGTATGCAAGAGTTTATTTAGTTATAATAACAGGACAGAGGTATATCAACAGACAAGGAAGTAACGTTCAGCATGGAGAGAACAGCTTTTGTAGAGCATAATCCAGAGCATAATAATTTATTCTAAGAATACTACTTGTTGATGAACATAATACATAAATAAAATTTAATGAAAATGTATTAGCATTATCTTAAGTAGAAATTAGTTTTCAACTGAACAAAAAGTCATAACATATACAGTAATTAATTGTAATTTAACTGTAACTGTAATTTAATATTCACAAGTTATCAAGGGAAGACACCACAGTAGCCTATGTGGAGTGCTTTAATAGGTTTTATCTTCTTACTGGGTTTGAACTGAAAGCAGTGGCTAGAGAGAGAGAGAGAGAGAGAGAGAGAGAGAGAGAGAGAGAGAGAGAGAGAGGGGGGGGGAGACATTTGGGCTAATTCCCATACGTCAGGGGACACCACAGCGGATCATTTGTTTCCAACTGCTTCTGTTCTCTGAATCTTCTCTCTCTTTGGCCTTCCTCTACTCGTCTTACCTGGCAGGTCCATCTTCAGCCTTTTTCTTCCAATGTGTCCCTCAGTTCTCTCTCCTCTGCACATGCCCAAACTATCTCAACCTCGCCTCTCTTGTTTTATCCCCAAACCTTCTAACCTGGGGTGATCTTCTAATGTAGTCATTTCTGATCTTGTCACTCTCTGTCACTCCTAATGACAATAGTCACTAATCTCCAGCTCCGCCTCCTGTCTTTTCATCGGTGTCACCGTTTCCAAGCCGTACAACCATGCTGTACGACTTGTGTGCATGAACTAATAATTGTAAGATGAATGGTAATATAAGTACAATTCCTAAGGAGGGGTATGTCACAACAATCTTGGAATAATAAAAAAGATTTTCATTTATAGATCATTTTCTCAGCATAACTGCATTCAGTCTTTGAGTGTAATTTGAATAATGAAGTACTCCTGAGGAATGTATTAATTAATTGATTTTGTATTTTCAGAGCTCCGTGATGTTTGACCTGAAGAATGGACTGTCTCTGCAATTTGTCTCCAGGGTCATCTGTGTGGTCATGTTCCATCATGCTGTTGTCTTTCTTCTATTGACAGCCTGTACACAAGGTAATTCCCAGATATTTTTTTAATCTAATATTATTTAATCTAATGCAGAGATTCTAAAACACCTCTGCTAAGGGGTTGCACATTGAACATTTTAAAAAGGCAAATGTATCCGTCCCTTTAAGTCTATGTTATTGAAAGGCATAGCCTGTGAATGCATTTTATTTATTTTCATTGATTTATTTAAGGTTCTGGCAACAGATATAGCCTATATTCTACTGTATGCTACCATTTTATTTAAGTGTGTACAGAAACACACCTTTCTGTAGCTTTAAAACTACATTTATTAAACACAATATAAGCAGGAATCACAGCGTTGTAAAACATCTTCTAATAAATATTACAGTATGTATATATATATATATATATATATATATATATATATATATATATATATATATATATATATATATATATTATATATATATATATATTTATTTTTATTTTTTTCTTTACACATAGTTGCTGTCGGGCAGAAACCTCTTCATCTCTTTCGGGGTTTTCTTTTCTTACATAAATGAATGCCCTACTAATTAATGTTGTATTTCAACTTTGAAATTGCATGCACCAAAAATCAAGTGTGGGGTTTCCAAAGCAATTCCCCCTTGAGACAGGGCCCTAGTATAAACAAGTTATTGCTTATACATTGTTCAATAACACACTTCCAGGTAAATAGTTTACTGTGGATAATTCATATTAATTATTTTCCTACTGTGGATAATTGATGTACTATTTTGTGGTTTAAGTAAGAATATGTTTCTTTGTGAATTCAACATTTCAACATTGTTCAGTAAACACTGAACCTGTTCAATTAACACATCCATCTCTCCCCAGGTGAGACTCAGGTGGTCACTCCACATCAGCCAATAGTGGCATTACTTGGTGATGACATCATTCTGCCAAGCCGCCTGAATCCAAACATTAATGCTGTTGAACTTACCCTGGAGTGGAGCAGACAAGACCTCAATCCTAGTTTTGTTTACGTACGACGAGAAGGAAGAGAACTTCTTAACTTTAAAAACCCAGCCTACACTGGAAGAACATCTCTGTTCATCGAGGAACTGCAGAACGGCAACGTATCCCTCAAACTGTCCAACGTGAAGATCTCAGATGAAGGGAAATACAGATGCTCCTTTCCTACAATGAATAAAGAGTATTTTGTTCAGCTGGTTGTTGGTAAGTATAGACCTAGAATCATATCTTGTTTTGTCTTTCACGTTCTAATCTTTATCTCTAAAAGTATATCTAAAATAACTACGTCAGATTAAACGTATACTGTATCACAAGAAGACCCTGTTCATTTTATTGAGATCTGATGAAAGTTTACTTAAGTGTAATAGTTGCATGTCCAGTGTTTGAAACCCTGTCCTCTTATGTGTCCCTTCCTAGGTGCTGTCTCCTCACCTGTCATCATCTTAGTAGGGATCAACAGTGATGCTGTGGTTTTAGGGTGTGAGTCTAAAGGCTGGTATCCACAACCTGAGGTGTCTTGGCTGGACAGTGAAGGAGAGATCCTTCCTGCTGAACCCACAGAGACAGTCAGAGGTACTAATGGTCTCTATGCAGTCAGAAGCAACGTCACTGTGAAGAAGATTGACAACAACACCTTCACCTGTAGAGTTCAACAACACAACATCAACCAGACCAGAGACACACACATCCATGTTCTTGGTAAACTTGTTTGCTGAAGTCTTCATTATATGAGCACTTTGTGAATTTTTTAACACTTTACTTTATACTTTACTTTACTGAACTGACACTGATATGCCCAGGTGTGATTGTTGCATGTCCACTGTTTGAAACCAGTCTCTATGTGTTCCTAGGTGCTGTCTCCTCACCTGTCATCATCTTAGTGGGGATCAACAGTGATGGAGTGGTCTTAGGGTGTGAGTCTAAAGGCTGGTATCCACAACTTGAAGTGTCTTGGGTGGACAGTGTAGGAAAGCTCCTTCTTGCTGAACCCTCAGAGACGGTCAGAGACAGTGATGGTCTCTATGTAGTCAGAAGCAACGTCACTGTGAAGAAGACTGACAACAACACCTTCACCTGTCAAGTTCAACAACACAACATCAACCAGACGAGAGACACGTACATTCATGTTCCTGGTAAACATGTTTGCTATTAATAATCCTCATACACACTTTGAATGTCTTAAACAACTAAGTTATAGCTTTACATGAATAACAGCTGTAATGTCTTTTATCCTTTGCAGTAGATTTCTTCATGGGTCAGTCCAGTTCCTCCGTTGTTTGTATCATCATCATAGCTGTTGTCTTCATGTGTTGCTGTCTTGTAGCAGCTGCTGTCTTTGTTTTATGGAGACGTAACAATATCAGTAAGACACAAATTCACTTCTTAAAGCTTTTTCATATAACAGTAATTATTCCTCTTTGGTTGTTGATTATTATTTTTATTTTATTTTATTTTATTTTATTTTATTTTATTTTATTTTATTTTATTTTATTTTATTTTATTTTATTTTATTTTATGATCCATATTATCCATATTATCAATATATATATTATTATCATACCATTTAATATATGGTATGATATATCATATCATATCATTTCATATCATATTATATCACATCACATCACTAAACATAAGTGTTCATTTACTTTAAATGTTCTACTCACATTGAGGTGAAACTCAGCAGCAGTCAGTTTTCCCCTCAGTGAGTCTCTTCAATGTAGCCTATATCTCATATATTATACTTACTGCACTCTTTATACAGTACTATCTTTTCCCTAGAAGATGTATGCAATTGTCTTCTGTTTGCTTATTTTAAAGCAGCACTATGTAACTTTACTCTTCTACTCCGGATTTGAACCAAGTTATATTGTATTAACGCAGCGGTTCCCAAACTTATTTAGCTGTGCACCCCTTATTACATCCTGACCTAGATGACGCACCCCCCCCCGGGGCATCATCTAGGCAAACCAATTAGGTTGGTTTGCCTAGATGGCAGGTCACGCACCCCCTGGTGGGCACTCGCGCACCACAAGGGGTAATTAACGCATTATACAATACAGATTTGACAAAATAACATTTTATTCATTAAAACAAGTTACAAAGTAAAGTAAATAAAATAAATAAAACATGAACACATTAAATACAAACAGCTTACATGGTGTTATACCTTTATTCACAGAGACTCAGAGACAACATGTGGATCAACCAGGATCTGAACAGAGAGAGAGAGGCCTGCTGATGACAGAGAGAGAGAACAACATGGATAAAAGAATGACCGAGAAGGAACTCAGAGAACAACTGAAGAAAACTAATGAACTGCTGATAGAAAAAGATCAACAACTGGCTGAAAGTAATAACCTACTGACAGAAAAAGAGAAACAGCTGAAGGAAAGTAATAAACTACCTACAGAAACAGATCAACAACTGTCGGAAAGTGATAAACTACTGACAGAAAGAAATCTACAACTGGAGGAAAGTGATAAACTACTGACAGAAAGAAATCTACAACTGTTGGAAAGTGATAAACTACTGACAGAAAGAAATCTACAACTGTCGGAAAGTGATAAACTACTGACAGAAAGAAATCTACAACTGTCGGAAAGTGATAAACTACTGACAGAAAGAAATCTACAACTGTCGGAAAGTTATAAACTACTGACAGAAAAAGATCAACAATTGAGGGAACTTCAACTATCGACAGAGAAAGTTAAATTGGAGGTAAGTAATAAACTACTGACACAACTTGAAGCAGGAAATGGGAAGGTCTTTTGAATACTATTGAACAGTAATTTCTCTTACTATCCTTGCCAGACAATGCCAGGACAGCAGAGCCAAGGGCAGTGCCCACCTGGCATGCCCATGGACCAGTACAATAAGGTAAGCTGCCAACTCATACATTTTAATTGTGTGGTCTTCAACTACTAAGCCCTTTTCCTTGCTTGGATGTATAAACAACGTTCTCTTTTGTTCATAATTTTAGCGATAACCATTGGACTACAACTGCGGTGGTTATTCCTAGGCAAAGGGTACACCGCTTGCCCACTTAGGACTGATTTGACCAAACGTCAAACGTATGACTTGACGGGGGTACCCGCCAAGTCTATAGTGTATATGTTACAGGGAAATTGGTATTCCAGGGAAATTGAAAAAGGAGTGCTTGTTTTTACCACCCACCCAGGCAATTCTGTATAACCAACACTAGAGGGCAATGAATGCACACTGAATCCATACTGAATCCACACGCATGCACATGTGTGTGTGTGCGTGTGCATGTGTGTGTATGCGCACACATGCACACATGTGTGTCGTCGTGGACACTGGATAGTAACCATAGACTGTAACCCATGAAAAGATCTATTCTGTCCCTATAGACCAATTATTTGTTTACTAACATTAAGACTGGATGCACAGGTGATTGTTTCACGCAATCAATTCTCAACCTGTTGTTTTGGGGTGCGCTGGTTTCAGCACACCCCAACCCCCTCTTGTGTGTTGGCTGGTGAGGCGCGTCCTAGCGAGACCTGATAGAATGGGTTTCATTGCGCGCATACTGGTTCTTATCAGTGTGACGTCGTCTGTTAAGGGGTCTATCGGTTCACAACTCGGACGGCGCTGATTCGACTTGCAGACCTTCGGCCGGTCGGCACGCCTCCTCGGCCTCGAGCTCTGCTGAGTCGGCGCGCCTCCGTCATGGACAATAACTATTATCACGTGTGCATGTGAACGTGTGTTCAGCGTTCCCCTAGCGTAGCTTCCTGGTTGCTATGTGGGGGGGAACAACAAAAGCCAGGTCGGCCTCGCATCAAAGCCCCACCTCGCACCTCCTCCTATATATATATATATAGGGAGGGACTGCACACTCCAGGGTACAACTTACTGCGTTTTTATTTATTTATTGTGCTAATAAATTACCGATCCCTTTTTTACAGTTTATGTGCCTGCTGACTAGACTTGCACCTCCTACGGGGTTTTTGGATGTGCAGGAGTCCTCTTTTAGTTCTATATATATATATATATACATATATTCATCGTACAATGAAGTATAAGGGGAATGAAACTCTTGGCTTATTTTGTTCAGGTTAAAGGTTCACAGGTGTCAATATGCGTCGACATTCACAATACTGTTGACTATACTCTCTGTGCTTGCTCATTGGCACACCTATGGTTCTGGGCATTGATTGGGCACACCTAAATCTGACACGGCAATTATTAATTTGATCAGCTGCAGCTGTGTTGCGCACTAGCCTGTCATGTTTTTAATCTGCTGTAGTTTTTTAATTGAAATGGAAAACAAACTACAAAATCAGCCTCGGGTTTCATGCTCAGTGGTTAAGTGCAGTGTGTTAAAGGGGAACTTATCAATACTTAACATGAATACTATCAAGAAAGACAACATGACATCACATGGTGTTGTTGTAATAACGCAGACCTCACAAGATGGCGCCACCTGTCCATTGAACTTGATGGTCACGTTTTTATGAAAATAGAAAGATTAACCATATTAAACGTTTCATCCCTATTTAGGACAAATTTTCTAAATGAAAATGTCAATTTTCAGTCTTTTGTTTTAGAAAAAAAGGCAGTCTGGCTCACAACGTATCATGCTGTGATACGTTGTAAGCTAGATCAGCTATTTTTGTCATAGGGCCACGTATAAGGCTTGATTGGTTCTTCAGTGAAGATCTTTGAGTTAAACTTGAGCTTGTCAAACATAAAGGAAGTATCATTAATTAAACCTTTCATAATCTTTCATAATCTTTCATCATCATGATCATCATCATCATCATCATCATCATCATCATCATCATTCTCTCTCTCTCTCTCTCTCTCTCTCTCTCTCTCTCTCTGTAGTCCCCAAGGTCTGGCCTGCCTCACTCATCTGTCTCTGGTAACGCCACAACCACCATGACTCCAGCAAGCAGTAGTCCTCCATTACTGTCACCCAACCAGGATGTCGAGCCAAATATGACACCACATCCTTCACCTTCAGGTAAGAACAGCAGTCAGCAGACTCAAACATCATGTCCCGATGTTCTACTGCTGTTTGTTTCATATAGCCAAAAAACAATAGTCATCCACCCCACCCTCCCCCTGAACCAACCCACCCCTGAACAATTATTGAGGTGTACAGTACAGTAAATTGTGTCCTATTGATTGTTGTGCTCCACTCCCAGACCACCCCAACGAGGAACTACGGTTTACATTCCCGGTGAAGAATGGGGTGGTGTTGGGACCAAGCAAGTTGGGGAACAACCTGACTGACTACGACTTCTACCTGAACGGTTCCCAACAAGAGACCCTGACCAAGAGGTACTGTAGCACTCTCACACAACGTTTTGTCCTCATTTGAATGCTTATCCTATTTATACTTTGTCATATGGTGTCATGCTAAAATAACTGTTCTACAACCCCACAAGCTCACAACGCATCGTGATGTGATGCTTTGTGAGCTTGTAGATTCGCTATTCTCAGTATTTGATACAATTGTAGAACCTTTTATTTATTCATATATTTATTTATTTAAAGGACGTTTCAGCCATTTTTAACCTATCTTCATAGAGTTGGTCCTCACTCATATTCATTATAGTATGGGACCATTTCTGTCTACTCACTCTGTGTCTCAGAGGAGGGCTGTGGACACTTCAGAAACCCACCTAACAGTGACATCATCGATGGGGAATTCAAGCTAACAGAAACTGCAGGCTTTCTATTGCTGAAAACCTAACCTAAGCCTAATAATGATATCACTGGTAGGCGGGTTTCTGATGTGTCCACAGCCATAATGAAAGGGACGCCAGGTTGAAAGTGGTTAAAGGTGCCTTACTGGTGCACTATTAGTCATGTTAGGAATGATCTGATTTCTGTAAGGAATGAACAGGGCTGGTACAGAACCATCTTCCTTTACTTTGATGCTGCTGTTTTTGTTTTTGTTTTAGTTTTTTTCCCCACACTTGTTTCATGTAAACATTTTTTTTCTGGAACACTACGTCAAACACTGTGTTTATTTCTCTGTCTGGAGCAGTTCAGACATGGAGCTGCAGTTCAAGTGTTATCTCCATGACGATGACAAGAAGACCAACTGGCCCACCTCCATTAAGGTCAGGGTCAATGGCACGCTGCTGACCATTGAGTGTGGAATAATCTATGATTATGATGAGGGTGGAGTGTTTATTGACATGTAACTACTTATATGGCCCTCTAGCGCCATCCCGTGGTAAATGACCGTTTGTTCAGAAATGACGGAGTGATGACGCACGTCCGGTTTAGCGTGATTTAATCATATACTTTCATTAAGATTTAGGTAGATTAGCGGCTTAATCCGCGCATAGAAAGTATTGTCCTAGTAGTGGGGTGATTTATGTATTTACTATCTAACTTTCTGAGGGTTTTTTAAGCTATTTGTTATGCCTGCCATCGTGACCAAGTGTACTGCGCATGCGTCAGCTTTCCTAGCACCGGGGCTTTTGGTTTAGTATCTCAGTAACAAAGAAGAGCCGCGGTGGGCAGATGGTTTATAACCTGCTAACTACCGTTGTAACGACCAGTATAGTGTTAGATATGTGTGTGAGAGTTTGTGTGTGAATGAAACAGAAATAAAACGCCATAAAAGACACTTGTTTGAGTTGTATCCACTGGCCACGGCTCTACCTACCTTTCCAAAGGGAGATCTACGATTACATAGGGTGTGATTGATTAGATATTTGGACATTGAGAGAGGACACAACCACACCTCCCATAAACCCTTATACTTGAAGCACGTTAGAGGGAGAAACCCCATCCAGATCAAGGGCACCGCCAACTGCTTTGTGAGTGCACAGTCTGCACACGACTACATCAGATAATCCCCCTCTGCTCTGTGAGTGCTACCACATCTAGAATTCAACAGATGCACCAGGGGGGCAAACTCTACTCACACCAACATCCCTTGTTCAACGTCTCTCAATTGTGATCGTGACCTTTTTGACAAAAATATGTACAGTATCATCTTTTAGCCAACTGACAATTTCCGCCAAGTTTCTTGAAAACCATAATATATAATCACAAGTTGTCACCAGGTTGACAACATGAAGATACAAACTGACACCAGACGCTCCAATGATGCAGTGCTCTCACAATGCTTTCTCTCCATCCACTACCACTGAAAAAACATGTTTTAGTTGCCTCATATTGATATTTAATGTTTTCAATTCTCATTTTTAACTTGGCCTCAGTAGAAAGGAACACCTCAGGTGCTGTATAGTGACTGGGTGGGCATAGTGTGTTTTTCTCTTCCAAAAACTGGACATTTTTCTTATTTTTAGCAAACAGCATGAACAACCAGAAGGAGGGAGCAGAACTAGGGAAGAACAAAGCTGAAGGGGCCTGCTGGTTGGTTGGTCAAGGCTGACAAAGGGTCCATTGGTACCTGCAGAAACACTAATCCTGTGTGTCTCTTGTATTGCACAGTCCCACATGTTTGTGGTGCAGCTGGTCCACAGGCGGTCGGTGCGATCCGTCCTCCAGGAACTGTTGGAGAAGAAACTGCTGCCAGTAGAACACTGCATCACAAAGAGTATGACCTACATCGTCTCCCGGATTAATTTACACAGATCTTTACATTACAATTACATCATTACATGAGATTACTCAAGCTTTAGGTTGTTTGCCTCTGTATGCCTTGAAATGCAATGCTGCTGCTTCACTTGATAACTAAACTAACTTGTACATCATCACTGTTTGTCCAGTTCAGCAGAACATAAGCAGTGTGGTGGCATCAGGAACCAAAAAACAGGGAATTACAGTGTCACTAAAATGCTCCAAAACGTCGAGACGCATCCAACATCCCGCACGAGGGCACACATGCAAACATGTTGAGGTATGTGAACTTCCAATAGTAAACGTTTTATGGTTTATACCTGGATTTCTTTCCGGGGATCAATGAAAGTTTGTCTTATCTTTTACAGATACTGATACTCTTATGATCACATAACTGTTTGATTATTTATTATTATGATGTTATGACATAACATGGGATTTTTCTCAACAGTGCTTTGATCTAGAGTCATACCTGCAGGACAACTGTGAGAATGACTTATGGATGTGTCCGGTATGCAAGTAAGTGAAAGGACATTACCAACATCACTTACAAGCTCACAACGCGTCACGTCGTGACGCGTTGTGAGCTTGTAGATCAGCTATTTTTGCTGCGCGACCCCAGCATACAACAAATCTTGCTAATGGAACAAAACTATTGTTCTCCACAGAAACACAGTATTACTAGAGGATCTGGAAGTGGACCAGTGCATTTTGGAAATCCTCAACACCCCCCAGAAGTAGGTTTCTCCACTTCTCCTTGATTCCTAATCTCACTGCATCAAACTGACATAGTTAAAGAAAAGTTAGAAGTGAACTGAATGTATGTAACAGGAGGTCTTTATGTTCGTATAGCTTAGAGTTTGATGAGGTCACCATTGAACCTACGGTAAACTGGAAACCTGTGCCCAAAGGCCAGAGCCATGCCGAACATCAGGCAGCTGATCTGTCCGCTGGAGCCTGGCGGTAATGGGGACTAGAACCCGGGACTAGGTAAAGAATGGCAACCAGGATGTACTCCATTTAGTAAAAGAGAATTCAAGATAGACAATAAGGGTGTCACCCAGCTGTGCCCTTGGAATGATTTTTAAGTTGGCTTGTTATCCTACTATAATTCTAGTAACCTGACGGTGGATGGGGTCTTGGGACTCCGATCAAACTGCGCATGCGTCGTTGCCAGGTTTCGCGAGAGAAACAAGCAGCGAGGTCTATGAAAACGAGGCCAAACCAAACGAACCCTATAACACCAACATTGGCCCTAAAGCGCTTACAATCGGCGGACATGGCAACACCGACGCCGACGCTACACCATAGACCCCGCCCACTCTCTACTGTGTAAACACTCCAGATTTGTTTTACCCACACACGATGCACATTAGCTCCATAAAGAACGGTTCTATGTCGTTCTCTTCCAGGATCGGGCGAATGTCCGCCAAGGCTCCGCTGTTTACCCTTTTGTATACATCGTATCCCACAACTAATGGTAGATTCTGATTCTAAACCGCACGGATGTTTAAGGTTTGGTCGGCTGCATAATATTTTAGGTCGCCAGCGAAACTACCCGTTTAAATCGCTTATTTAGTCAGCCTGTGGCCATGTTTCCCATTGGAGCCAAACCGGGAGACACCGGCTACACGAGGCGCGCGGATACGTACGTGCATCCCCCATACGCAGACTTTTAAAATAGGACTGGATCTAAAAGTGAGCGTGTGTGCGTCAAAAACTCTGCTGTGTTTCGTGTGTGTGTGTGTGTGTGTGTTTGCGACGACGGGGGGGACGGGGGGGAGTAGCATCGTGCCTCCGTGGTGTGTGTGTGTGGCTGGGGGGGGAGATGATCGCCCGTGTGTGTTTGCGACAGGCCACGGGCCGCATGGATGTACCGTGGTGTGTGTGTGTGTGTGTGTGTGTGTGTGTGTGTGTGTGTGTGTGTGTGTGTGTGTATATATACATATATATATACGCCCGTGGGGAGGGGTGACCGCGGGCCGGGGGGGGGGGCGCGCGGGGACGTGCGCGGCGGAGAAACCGCGCGACAGGACGTGCACTAACCCCAAATTTGCAACTGGGTAGCGTTAGCAATTAGCATGCTACGGCTAACAGCTACGTTAAACATCTTATCAACAACCTGTATGAACGTCAGTGTGGTCAATGTCATCAATGCTAACTAATTAGCCCGTTGAACAGTGTTAATTTGGTGACTTCTGGGGGTTTCTGACTGTGACACAATGTCACGATGTCGCGGACGCAGCTCGCGGGAATCGCGGCCTACTGCGCCACCAGAAGCCTCGGATCATGGTAGTGGCCCTGTCCCCCAATCAACGTGCTTTCAGCACGAACGACAACAACACATCTACCGGATGTACAAACACGGAATGAATAGCTTAGCACTTCCGGTGGTTCCTTCACAATAAAGGTTGCAACAAATACACACACCATGCAATGAAATAATCATATGCGTTTCTTAAACTCTAAATTAATACATTCCTTTTTTAACTGTTTTAACTACTCCTGCAATTACATTTATATGAAATAAATCACAACACCCCCCTATAACATTAAAAAAAACGCCCAGTGGTGGACAAAGTCCTCACATTTTCAACTTAAGTAAAAGTATCAATACTGCAATGTAGAAGTACTCTGACACAAGTAAAAGGCCTAAAGTACAAAAGCATTGCCATCAAAATATACTTAAAAGTTCCAAAAGTACAAGTACTAAAATGTTTGAAAATAGCTCATCATCAGGCTCACAACGCGTCGCCATGCGTTGTGAAAATAGCAGATCTACAAGCTCACAATGCCTCGCAATGCGTTGTGAAAATAGGGAGATGGAGAGAGAGAGAGAGAGGGACGGAGAGAATACTCAAATACCTTGAGTAAAAATAATTCAGAGTACTCAAAATGAGTAAAAATACTTAAAAGTACTGAAAATGAGTAAAAATACTTCAAAGTTGAAAAACAAAGTACAAATACTTAAAGATTGATAAAAACAATAAAAATACCTAAAAGTTGAGAAAAACAGTAAAAATACTTAAAAATAGGGGGGCGCCACGACGGGGCGCGCGCGGGGGAGAAACCGCGCGACAGGACGTGCATTAACCCCAACTTTGCAACTACTTTCGCCTGCACCCTTCACCGGGTATGGTCTAGTAAGATATAATGATTACATTAGCAAATGCATTTTTTGCCAAAGAAACAGTCCTAAATATTGACTGTGAAAAACATTCAGTTGCAGGTTTATTTTTGTGAAATGTTTTCTTTTGTTTTGCTGTGTTGATGTTGTGACTGATGCAGGGAGTGAGGTCTAACCGACACCAACGCGGGACTCCTGGATCTCTGCCCTCCACTCCCTCCTATCCAGCATCAGGGTCTGGAGCTTTGCAGTGTTGCTAGCTCCGCTTTCGTCCCGCAATGTGTCTACATAGGTGGTGCACCTCTTTCCCCTCATCCTGATCAATCCCATAATTCCATGCATCGGAGCTTGCATGTGTCTCCTCTCCCCACCCTGGCAACCAATCGGGGGCAGCCCTCGCATCACAGTGGCAATCATCACAGCCGGTGTCTGATCGCAGCCTCAGCAACGTGGGCCCTTTTGTTCACTGTCCATGGTGCTGAACTGTACCCCCTACAAGCTAGCCCTATACACTGTCCATGGTGCTGAACTGTATTAACCCATTAAGACCTGAGGCAAATGCCTTCTCAATCAGTAGTTCTCACACTTTCAATATTTTTAAAAAATGTTCAAAAATAGCAGATGTAAAAGCTTGCAGTGCGGCACGAAGTGATGCGGTGTGAACTTGTAGATCTGCTATTCTTTTTATAACCAACACCAAAATCTAAAATGACACAGATGCTTTCCCAGTTTTAATTGGTGTACCCTTACAGTGTAGGCCCTATACCAGGAGTGCTCAAATATGAATCTTAAACGTCCACAAATGGACACAAATGTCCGTAATGTCAGTCATAAGCCACATACAATCTACAAATGTATATATTTCTATAACTACAACTGGCAACTGCTGTTCAGCTGTTAAGCACACAGGTTCAATGTCATTTGTTCCTGGTGGTTTGATTTGGGCTACCTTTGCCAGGGCCCATTTGGTTCCATTTGTACCCTCTCAGATTTACCTTCGGGAAACATATGTCTGCACAAAAATGGAAGTTTGCATTTTTTTTGTCCTCTCGTTACTGATTAATAATTTGTGTACGTGTGGGTGCAGGATATACTGTATCTATCTCTATATCTCTGAGAAATAATACATTTGGGCAGATGATTTATTGGTTGATGCTTTTTTGGGTCAAGTCAAAGCCCATTTGGGCATCTCTAGCGTCATCTCTCTGTCTGCAGTAGGGACTCTCAATGAATGAAACCAGCAACATTTGGACCAAAACAAATCACCAACAGTGGGATAAATAAGGAGCACTGCGTGCAGTGGAGACAAGAGATAATCTTATCTTGCAGATAATACAAAAATGATATATTACCTATATAAAAGTTATCATTATTTGCTATAATTTGCCGAAGATAGTTGTGGTTTGGTCAGGATCTTGGCCTGTGTATTTGAGGATCACTGCCCTACACTACCTCTCAAATACATTTTAGATCTCGAAGAGTAAACCTCACATGCGTTACCTGTGTTTTACAGGAGATAACAACAAGCATCTTCCAATTAATCAAGCAAGTTTAAAACATGCAGTGCTATAAATAGCAAACATTTGAAATTAGACACCACTGAGAAGATAAGGCACATTCTGTGAGTCACAGTATTATATTCACTTTTCCATTTCTACAGTACCACAAAGTCACAAGGCACTGAGTAATGGAACAGGTTTACAGCAGTGATTCCCATAATCTAAATCTAAACAGGTTAAACCAGATTCATCCAGTCATCCACTTGCAGTTCAAATCACAACCTTTGCACGTGATGCTACTGCACACATGCTAACACATTAGCATCATGCCTAGTTTGTGAATATGTCTGCAGTATACGTACACATAATTAACAATAAGTGAATGGGCCTGAAGCTGATGATCAAACAATGACATTTGCTTCAGGTGGCAGCTCGTTTTACTGAAGAGTATACAGTCTCCTGTAGAGTAGACACACCTGCAGAACACACACACACCCGCGCGCGCACGCACGCACGCACACACACACACACACACACACACACACACACACACACACACACCACACACACAGTCAGAATTTACATAATAATAATTCATGCCATGTCAACAAGGCTACATAGCTGGAACAACATTAAATGAATATTACTCTGAACTTCTTCAATGTTTGTTATTTTTGTGAGACAGAAAGAGAGATGGTGGCTCAATGCCTGTGGATGTGGCTGGGAGGGGCTTTGCAGAAGATACAGTGCAAAACACATAGAAATCTTGTGTTACTGTTTTGAGAATAAAACATTAAATGAAAAGTATACAACATACTTATAATAACAGACAAATATTTGTGTTATTTCAACTCAGTTCATTAACAATGTAGAGAGGCTAAAAAAGCCACATATACGTATGATGTTGAAAATGTCAACACCCGTGCGCATGGAACGTACGTGCATTTGTGCGTGCGTGCTTGCTTGCGTGAGTGAGTGTGTGCGTGCGTGCGTGCGTGCGTGCGTGCTTTAGCTGGTAATAGATCCGGTACCTCTCTCTCTGTTAGCTTGTCCCCCCTGTGTGACTGTGATGTCGGCATATGTCACAAATGAAGGCTGACATTCCCAGTTACCTACAACACAGGGCAGTCTCTGTCATCATAGTCAAAGACAAATTTCTCCCAAGGGATACAAAATAAAGTAACCTTCAACCGTGACCTTGTACAGTATATCTGCAAAGCAGTAATAAACTATATACACAAGATACATGAATAATTACATGTGACTGACATAAAATAAGAAAAGTATTGCACACAAATCTGTGGCCCAGGTGCAAGACAAGCAGCAGTATCACAAAAGGAAATAGAGTCTGCATACTGGTCATGCTGAAAAAGCTCTGCTGTATTTTTATTGCGTCGTCAACGTTTCGATCATCATGTATGTCTATAATTTATGACAATATGTCCTGAACATTGACGACGCAATAACAATACAGCGGAGCTTTTTCAGCATTACCAGTGTGCAGACTCTATTTCCCTTTGTGACATAATTAAACAAAATATATCTGTGGAGACAGATGCATTCCCTGATCGATGAATTGCTGTATCTACTTAAGAGTGATACTTTCTGTACCTGTATGTTTTCTTCCAACTGCCCTATAACCTAGTATATCATTTTGGAACAAATGTATTCATTGTATTTAGTTCCTGCTGTGAATTTTGTGAAGTCATTAACATCAGTGACTCTCAACAAATCACCCATTTCAACAACCAACCAACCAACTAATCTGACAATCTTTCAATGAATAGGAAGTCGTTTTCCATACAATTCGAGTCTCATCACTCTCACCTTTATGTCTCTTCCTGACGTACACCAGCACCAGCACCAGCAGCAGGACCACAAAGAGGCCAGTCCCCAACACAGAAGGTAGGACATACGTGTGAAGGAAGTCAGCCTTTCCTGTCTTTTCAGGAGCTTCTAAACAACAGAAAACCACTGAATGAGGTCAACTCTATTGAGCACTGATGCAATGTAAAGGGGAATGCCACTGAGATGTTGCTTACTAGTGAAATCAGATCACAGTTCAGCTTTACTTCACATGTTACGGCTTTAAATGAGGTCAAATGGTGTGGGTGTCTGATGATCAAAATACAGCAATCAATCAGTTTTATCTTGATCAAATGACATTTCAGTGGAATTCCCCAACCCTACAAGACCCAGATATAGAAAACAAAATCACCTTTCAAATGGCGTTATAGGAGGCCTCTGATGAAGAAATTAGTTTTTATTTGTAATACAAGTTATAATTTGATATTATGATATGTTGGTTAGTTATAGGATCAATATCTCAGCTTTCCTCAAAATATTTTCATGCCTATCCCATGGACCGGCTCTGCAAATGTTGTGTCATCAGACACATAATTCGCACAAAATTCCCACAGATTGTAGAAAAACTAAAGTGAATGTGCATATTGTGTTGAGTTCATAGCCACAGGGCCGGACCTGTAAACACATTTACCACCGAATGGCATTGCAAGGATAAACTATTTAGGATGTAAATGTGGTCTTAAAAAGGTGTTTCTGATAAATAGCTAAACGTGATTAGAAACATTGTCAGAAACTACCCTTACAGGGTAGCAAAACATCCTGCTTCACAACTGTCTAGTAAAGCCAGATTTCTAATGTTGGCCAACATTAGAAACTCAACTAATATAGATACGTTGAAAAGAGTGAAAACAGGAAGAGTTTTAAGAAACGCTACCCCTCTCATTCAATTGCTGCTGAAGTGTTTCTCATCTTATTCCCAGTTAAATTGGTGCTTTCAACTTACAAGGTCATCATAATCTTTAAGCTCTGCTTCCTCTGCCCTCTCAGCACGCCTGTCTGACATCCTGGTTTCATCTACTTAAAATATAGTTTTTAAAGGCTGTGTGGGATTGGAGGGGTTTCAAATGACAAACTATTATGTAGAAAGTTGGTTTCTACAGCTACAGGGGTCCCATTTTCCTTTCATACACACATGGCTATGTTGAACAAGTGTTGGCTTGGCATTTAGTAAAGACTAAAGGCAAATGTTGCTGTATTTAAACAACTATTATTTTTGCATATATATGCCTTATATCATAGTTTTGTCTGCTTATCGCTCTATTTTGGATATGCATGAGAAAAATATAATTGAATCTGTAATTTCAAGAGTCATTTTTAATATAGGCTACTGTTATGATGCTGTATTGATTTGATAGGAAGACTGAATATCTTACTTCTGACATCCATCCAGCTCTCTGGTGACTCTCCAAGGTCAGAGATGTTACACTTGTAGAATCCTTCATTAGACTTGTAAACACTGTGAATGGTCATCTGTCCTGTAGACTCGGTCTTGATGAGGGATCCATCTTTATAGAAATCAGCTGGGAGGTCCGAGGATGGTTTACCAGTTGTCTTGTTTGTGTACCAGCAGCGCAGAGGGACATCACCTCCCTCCATCACAGGAAGTGCAGGGCTCCCCAGGATCACAGCTCTTTCTAAAAACAGAACAAAACCAAAAACAACAACACAGTTTTAACCTCATTATATCGACACGTCCCCAAAAGTGAAAGAAGTTAAAAGCAGCACAAAAATTAACCCACCAGTCACGGTGATGTTGACAGCACTGCTCCTCTCTCCGTCTACAGACTCACACCAGTATGTTCCACTGTCTAGCACGTAGGCATCTCCAATGGTACAGAGAGAGTTCACCAAGTCCCCCCAGGTCTTTGCAAGTCCACACTCTGAAACATTGCCGGTGCTTGTGTTCCTTCTCACAGTCCATCCAGAGTTCCTCTGTTGCTTTTCACAGCCAATCGAAAATGACTCATATTTAAAGAACTGAGCTCTGTCAGGAGTGATTCTCACTAAGGCTGAGAGAGAGAAAGATGGAGAGAGAGAGAGAGATAATAAAATAAAAGATACAATTCTATTTCTCTCCATTTCTCTTGCATGTATGCACATACGTATACACACACACACCACACACACACACACACACACACACACACACACACACACACACACACACACACACACAGTATATCTTGTCCATCTTGTTCATCTTCTTTCTTTTGTTCTTTCTTTCTTTCTTTTGCTCTCTTCTCTGTGTCTCTCTCTCCTCAAACACAAACATGCACTAGTAAATCTGTACTTACAGAACAGCAGAGAGAGTGTTGTCACATCCATTGTGTGTGTCTGTCTGTCTGTCTGACTGATTGACTGACTGACTGACTGGCTGACAGACCGTATATGTGACAGACAAACCACCACTTCCCCTGTGAGCCAGGGTCGTGCCCTTAAAGCGTGTGTACGTAATACTGTACCAATAATGCTGAGCAAACATTTATGCAAAGATCAAGGACAATTAGTGTAAGAACAGAAAGGAAAAAAATCACAAAACTTTATTGTCACATCAAAAGTGTGTATGATTTTATTTTTCAAGTTGCCAATGTTTTGTAGTTTCAAAACATAATTATGAGTAAAGAATAAAGACATAAATAGGGCAAACAAAGTTATACTGTAACAAGAAGGCACAATGTGGCCTGGACCGCTGGCGTAGCGGCACCTAGGCTCCAAGAAGATCGAGTCCTGATCGTGCCGGCCTTTGCTGCATGACACTCCCCATCTCTCTCCCCATTTCCTGTCAGACTACTATCCTATCAATAAAGGCATAAAAGCCACTAAAAAAGGCACAATGTCAGATATGAATTACAATGTCAAATAAACCATTTTAAATATACATACTGTAGCATGCATCCTGGACAAAATATAAATACATCGAGGCAGAAATGCTTAATGTACAAAAAGAAAAACATTTGCATTGCACATAAAGGTATACTGTACATAAAGTGATAATGCCTGAGACCATTGTTCATTGCTCCAGTAGTAGGCTAATCTGTACTCATGACTCCTTATTGCCAAAACACTGAAAATCTGCATCCACCACCTGCAGAGTTTGTGGAGAGGTATGATATGAACCGTCTCATGTCAGGATTCCCTTTCAAAATAGTTGAGTCCAATAAAATGTCAGAGCGACTTGAGGGGCTGAGCGGAGTGGTGATTGAAGCTTCAACATTCCAGCTCATTGGCTCCATGGACAGCTCCATACACAACTGTCTCCTGTTGAGATCACTTGCTCAAGAACTCAAGAACCAGGCTCAGCTACCCTCAGTGGGTGTGTGGCAGCCTGAGAGAGGAGCTGTTTGGGAGGCACCACACCAGCTCAGCACAGGACAGAGCTGGGAGGCAGAACACTTTCTGTTCTGACCGGTAAGCCGGATAGCGACCCAACCTAGTTAGGGACCAGCCTTTCAGTTTGTCAGTCAGTAGCTCTAGTGGGGGCCAGTGTTATTCGGTCGACAAGTTTTCTGATTGTTTCCGTATAAATGTTAAGGAAACAATCTTCTTCTTCTTCTTCTTCTTCTTCTTCATATTATATCCAGAATGTTGCAAGTAAAATAATCACACTGCCTTCAATGTTACATCAGCTGTATCATAATCCTGTGACAATACAACCCTTGAACCTTGAACGTATTTATGAAGCAATTTGTTTTACTATTATTTGTCCAGGGTAGGTTCACTGAGCACCAATTATGTATCAGAAACGTTGTGTCTTTCACGCTTACAGTTTCATTATTACACACCATTATTACATTTTGTTTGACTCGGCTCCACAGATAATCATTGTGAAAATAGCAGATCTACATGATCACAACGCCTCGCGTTGCAAGGCGTTTTGAGCATGTAGATCAGCTATTTTCACAATTGTTGCCTCTTTCTTATATTATTTGACAATTTGGCCAATGTTTGACCATTTATTATAGTGTTGATTACTTTTGACCCAGTATTGGTCTTATTTTGGATTATTTATTTTAGAGTTTGTTTATTGTCTCCGCCAGGCCGAAGGCATGGCGAGAGAGTATGTTTTACCCTCCGTCCGTCCGTCCGTGTGTGCGTGTGTCCTGTCTGTGTGTTACCAGCTAATCTCCGGCACCGTTGGTCCGTTCGCTCCGAAACTGTGCACACACACTCCCTGGATGCCAATTCAGAACCTCTGCCCCAATTTTTTCACATGGGCCTGTTATAGCGCCACCAGGAGGCCGATTTGTGCAAAACACATTTTTTTACATTACTCCTACAGATTTTATCCAAATATCATGCAAATCGGTACACAGTATCTCTATAGTCATGTGATCAACACGGATCTGTCCGATTTCCCATATTCCATCCTGATTTTCTATGGTTGGCTTCCAAAGTTTGCAGGATTGGTCCGTTTTGAACAAACTGCCTCCAATCATGAACGCAGCTTGCCATTTCCATAACATTGCACACGCACATTCCCACTAGGCCGAGGAAGAAATGCCACTTGAACATTTTCAAATCAGCCTCATGGTGGCGCTATAACTGGCCGATTTGCATTTTTAACTATAACTGCACCGATCTGCGTGAAACTTTGCACGCACACTCCCTAGAGGCCAAGGAAAAACATTAGACTGCAATTTTCACATCTGCTTTTTACAGCGCCACCAGGAGGCCGACTTATGTAAAATACATTTTTGGAGATTATTCCTTCAGATTCTGTCCAAAAAACACGCAAATTGGTACACTGCATCTCCATAGTCATGTGATTCTGATGGATCTGTCCGATATTTCATATTCCATCCTATTTGGCTTACAGTGGCTTCCAAAGTTTGCAGGATTGGTCAGTTTTAAACAAAATGCCTCAAAACATGAATGCAGTGTGCAATTTCCGTGAAAGTTTGCATGCAGATTCCCACTAGGCCGAGGAAGAAATGCCCCCCTTTTCACATTCACATTGGCCTTTATAGCGCCACCAGCAGGTCTAATTTAGCAAAACACAATTTTGGAACAAAATGCCTCAAATCATGAATGCAGTGTCCCATTGAAAGGCCTAAGAAGAAATGCCACCCTTTTCACATTGGCCTATTATAGCGCCACCAGGAGGCCACAATAACCTACCTGACCTGGCGGAGACCTGTGCTCCGAGGAGCACTTTTTCTAGTTGTTGATTGAGAAAACAATGTTGCACATTAAGCTAATCATCTCCCTAAATCAAGACCCACAGGTTGAGAATCATTGTGCCAACACACAAAACGTTTTCTCTACAGCAAATGTCACTTATATTGTATACTATTATACAATTATACAACATATTATATTATACAACAACTATTATACTATTTCGTTTTATCTCTCATTTAGTATATTTGTAATTACGTGTCACTTCTTGTTATTTACTAATTGTCTTTTGTTTCTTAATGTCTGGATATTAGGGACACTGGTGCAAGGGATCGCTTGCACTTTAATTAAAGGTTGAATAAAGCAATGTCAAATCCAAAATAGGTGACACAAGTTTGAAAGTGGTTAAAGAACAACAAAATTGTGAATGTGGGATAGAAGCAGATTATACTGCATTATAAGTAGGCCTATGTTTATAATGCTTTATAGATATGGGATGCATAGCAAGTGTTAACTGTATTTCATCAGATTTACTGTACTTAAATGTTAAGGTTAATGTTCAAGGTTACATTTTGACTAACGCTCATTGAGCTTTTATGAGCGGTGTCCTTATAAATGCACTAACCCTTTCATGCACCCAAACACAATCACATGCACACATGCACGCAAGCCTGCACGCCTGCATGCATGCATGTGTTTTATAAACACTGGAACGAGAGTCTGCATGTTTTTTTAATCACTGTGAATGTGCACTTTGTATTGTTGTGTTGTTGTTTTTGTCTTTGATATGGACCTTGAGTCTGAAATAAAAGTCTAAAATATATTCTTGTCACTTGTTAATGATTAATTTGAAAGAAAGCTTTATTTACATACAGTTACTGTAAGTGTCTGGCATGACTCCAACTTTATTATCTCTTGATCTCACTTCCCCGTGTTTTTGTAAGTCTTCAACATTTTCTAAGAAGGAAAAAACTTTCTGGCTAAACTCCAAGATAATTAATCAGTGCACACACTACAGTAGACAGCACCTATTAGATGCCAAACAAAAATGTTTTGAAACCTGCTCTGCATCTCTGTCTAAGACGCAGCCTATCACAGGAGTAGGCTAACCGTATCCTCCCACACTCATTGTTGCTGTGTCAATAGAAAAAAATCTTTTAGAGGAGTGTAGTGTTTTGAAAGAGGGAAGGGAGTGATGGTTCTTAAAGACAGCTTCTAAATAGACTGCACAGCCTCACAGTTACCTTTATACCAACAGCAGGTTTTCACTGCTTTACTCATCCAGAGGCTGTTATGGATCACACAGCATGTTGTTTTTATCATCGCTTATGCTGCAGTCTAATGTATCTGCTCACACTGCTGCCTGCTTCACTTACTGGTAGGTAAAAACCTTATATCATATATGTATTAACTTTCTAATCTGTTGCCTGCTTCCATTACTAACAGAACACCACAGTATAAACATGAACTTTCTGTTTGTTTCATTATATGATGTATGTGTAATTTGTGTTTGCATGTTTGTGACCCCGCTGCCCCCACAAATTGTATTATTCAACACAAACCCTTGTTGACAGGGATGCCCAAGGGTCTACAATTGGGGCCTCCTTTTTTCCCTCTTCACCAAATCTATTTGCCAAAAATAGCTGAGCTACGAGCTTGTAATATAGCTATTTTTGCTGAATGTTTGTCTATTATGACATGCCCAGAAGAAGTACTCACTACTGCAATGTAGATTTGCTCTGTTACAAGTAAAAGTCCTGTATTAAAAATGTACTGTACAAAAGTATTGGCATCAAAATATACATAAAGTGTGCAGATTTGTGTGTCCCATTTCACAAGTTCAAAATGTATAAAGATCTTTTGAAAATAGCAGATCTACAAGCTCACTATGCGTCGCATCACGACGTATTGTGGTAAATGTATGTTTTGAAATAATAATAAAAATCTACAAAATAACTAGTAACTAAAGTTTTCATATTATTGTAGTGGAGTAAAAACACAATATTTGCCTGTGAGGTAATAGAGTAAATGTACTTATTACTTTACACCACTGGCTGCACATAATTCTGTTCTGTTCTGTACATACATCATGCACTGGGCAGAAGCAGATAAACTGCAACAAAAGTTGAGTGTGAAACAAATAAATCAATGTTTGTGTTTTCCATAGCAGAGCCTCAAGTTGTGTGTCCCTCTAAGATCATCTTTGCAACAGAAGGACAAGATGTCCTTCTACCCTGTCGACTGGAGCCTCGGTTCAGCATCGTCCGCATGACAGTGGAGTGGACGAAGCCAGGCCCACCGTATCAGAACAGGAACCATGTTCACCTCCGGCGAGACGGCCGAGAGGTTCTGGACATGAAGGATCCGTCTTACAGTGGAAGGACGTCGCTGTTTGCGGACAAGTTGGAAAACGGAAATGTCTCCCTGAAACTCTTCAGGGTGAGGTCGTCAGACGCTGGACAATACAGACTCTTCATTCCCAAACTGAGGAGTCACATGAAGGAAGCTGTTGTGCAGCTTATTGTTGGTGAGTCAGTTTATTGTTGGTGAGTCAGTTTATTGTTGGTGAGTCAGTTCTATTGTTGGTGTGTCAGTTCTAGGTTTTGGTCTGAATCCCATCCATTCAACTGGAAAATGGCATGAACATTTCTGTGCCATTTTATACAAAGATAGAAAGCATTTTTTTTTCAATACATGATTGAATGATAGATTTTTCTTTATTTAAGTGTCATGCTTCCAAGGAAGCCCAGCCCATATGTACTTACAGGACACTTCATTTGACATAGACAATGAACCGACAATTCACAAACAATGATCAAGCAAATGACCAACTAAAACACCCAAGCTTCATACATGGCAGATTACATCATTATAATAATGCAACCTAAAATACAACATTGGGCCTGTTACCTCACATCTTAACAGTTGACTGGACATGAACCTACTTGAAAAGCTGAGATTGTCTTCTACTACAGGCTCTAGAAACAAAATGTGCCGTCTTAAATACTTCATAATAACAAAGCTTGAATTCTATATGATGACTTTTATAGATACCTCAACACAGACATTGGCTGAAAGTGGACAAGTGGAGAAGCAAATACAGATGAATGCAGATCGAAAACAACCTGAAAGACAAATTCAAGGTGAGACTTTTCTCTGTCTCTCATACTGTGTTTTAATCAGCGTGATTGGATCACAGAACAGCGTGGATAGGGGCGTGCTGGGTCATCTAGTGCACTGGTTCTCAAAGTGGGGTCCGGGGATCCCCAGGGGTCATTGAGGGGTCCTTGAGGGGGTTCATGGCGAAATCATTGATAGTTAACCAAATGGACTCTTGCGGGTCTTTAACTCTGAGAGTGTACACATGGAACCAAATGGACCATTTGCGGGGTCCATTTGGTTCCATGTGTGTACACTCTAAATGAACACTAGGATTGCTTATCAAAGTAAGGGTCCTTGAAAGTAAAACGGCTGAGAATCACTGCTAGAGAACCACCCTGTAAAAATCTTCTCTTACTGTACATGGGGAATTGGGGATCCCCCCTGGCATATATTTTCAAATTGGGGTACTTCAAAACTAACTCTGGGGGAGCCCCGGATCAAACTGGGAACCTTCCTGTTCGCAAGTGGCCACTTTACCTCCTGAGCCACTGCCGCCCCGATAAACCTTCAGGTGCTGGACAGTGGACAGAAGAACATTCTGCCCTGAACATTTATTTCTGTACCCACCAAGTGGCGTTTCAAACATCTATAGCTCATAGTCAGACATATTTACCTTTGAGAACCCATAAATAACTGCTGTACTGCTGTACAGTGGTGTGTAAGCTAATAATCCTTACTGTTGCATTCCACTTGAGAACAAAGCAGTGTTTCTATGGCTGGGACTTTGACTGTGTTCATAAATTATAACTCAGTATAACAACTCTGTCCGTGTTGTTTGTCTTTCAGGTGATAACTCCCAGGACCAGCCTCCCATTCACTCTCAACATACAGCTGTTCCTCATTTTGTTATGTTTGTAGTCATAGTGGTGGGACTTGTAGGTGGAATTGTGCTTTCAGCAGTGATCACGTATTTCATAAAGAAGACAAGATCTTTTAAAAAAGGTATGAAACAAAAAAAGAAAGGCTCTTAAAAGTGTCCCACAATGCTCTCCTGGTACGATTGCATGTCTGTTCACATGGTTGGCATGGATGATCACTGACGTGTGCTTTCCTTTCATTACTTGCAGTGCCTGAATCTCTGGTGACCACAGCGGAAGATCTGGAGAAATTACATTGTTAATTGAAAACTGTACCCCTGTGGTGGAAAATACATAATTGGCTTCAATGAGACCATGCAACACATTAAAAGGAATTGCTCTAGAAAATACATTTAGACCAGTGGTTTTCAAATGTTTTTTAGCTCAGGACACCCAAATAACCTTTTCATCCACGGCACCCCTGAATAACATGTTACTTTATAGCACCTTATACATTTATTATATTACATCAAATTACAGTACGTATTTGTAAATCTTTAGCCCTAAGATGCAGTATGTCACAAGGAAAACTTGACTTGAGTACTGTCTACATGGGGGTGAAGGGACAACACATTCTATTTCTGACTAAAAACCCTGTTTTTGATCACTTTTAATAATAACAAAATATACTATGTAAAACTACTATGCTCATAATACAATCTGTGCACAGTAAATATATTCAAGATGCATCTAAACAATATGCTTGCCACAAAACGTTTATGTCCGTCTGGCTTTCAGACGGCCTTAAATGTTTTGCGGCTGTAAAATCACTCTTTCTTTTATTGCTATTTAACAAAAAATCCAGATTTTCAAAGATATTAATTAGTGAAAATAGCAGATCTACAGTCTGTAGATCTATTATTTTCACTTTCTTGTAAAATTCTCTTTTGTGTCTCGAGCTGAGAAAAAAAAGCAATCCCTGCACCTCAAGCGCTTTGTGAAATCTAAATCCTCAATTGTGTATACAGTTGTGTATAGTGTATTATATGCTAGCAAGAATTTGTAATATGAATTCTAAATATTCAAATACATTAAACATGTATTTCACGTTAATTACATTGTCCAAAACCATGCTGTCAAGTGCACTAATGTTTCCAATACACATGAATGTATTTTGTCATGCAAGTAGTTTGGGTTCAGACTTTCATACAGTAAAGGTCTTTGTATCAGCCACTAGAGCAGTAGTTCCCAAACCTTTTTAGCTCAAGACCCAAAAGAGAAAGTAGACATTTGCCCGGGACCCAAACTAGTGAAAATAGTGATTCTGGGGGGTAAGTCAAAGCTCAATACTGACATCCAGTGGTCATCTTATGTAGGCTATATTTGGTGCCATCTACTGTATGTTCTCTGAGAACATTGCACAACATTTTCTTGAAAGCAAAACATTTGTTCAAAAACTTAAATGAGTCTTAGTTGAGTAGAATACAAACACTGTCAATGAGGTTGTCTATCAGCTCAGGTTGTTTCAATTATAACTTTGATCATAATCCTTACATGTGTAATTAACTAACTGCATGTTAGCCAGGGTTTCCACATGTCTCCTATAACAACAATAAACTGTTGAAAAGCTCTATAATAACAGGATAACAGGACATATAGGGCTCTAGTTTTGCGCATTGCAGGTTCGAGTCCCGTTCCCGACGACCTTTGCTGCATGCCTCTCCCCATCTCTCTCTCCCTGTTTCCTGTCCATCTCCACAGTACACTGTAAATAAAGGCAGAAAACCCACCAAAAAATATCTTTAAAATTTGTTTTAAAAAGAAAAAAGGTGGGCCTCATTAAAAGTCATTAGCTTTAGGCAGTTTGGGTCTGGCTCAAACAATAAGACAGAAGCCCATAATGTGCAAGAAATGTGGTGCTGGATCGGTCCAGCATTTGCGAGATTAGCGCCGGACAAAAAGACCAACAGACAGACAGACAGACCCTCTTGTAGACGTCTCGCCTCTTACAGATCCATTGAGCAAAAATCTAAAGCTATACAACAACCAGCAGAATGGTAATGTTGTGGTTGTGTGAAGCAGGCACTAAGCATCTGAGGTGACGACCTCCAAAAGGGACCAGGCTTGGGGCAGAGTGCACCAGGCATAATTCTTTGAACCATTTGAAAGCATTTACACCATAAAACTAATATAAAATATAAAACAAGCTGGAGTCTTGCTGTCATGTTGATGAATAGACAGAGTAATAGTGTACTTACCTGGCACAACATAGAACTGTGAATAAAAGAAAGATTGTAGTATAAATGCTTGAACCAAATAAAAACACACAGGTTTATTTTTTTTTGTACGTTTCTCCATCATGAGAAAGCGTGAGGATCAGGTGGTGGTATAAAAAGTATACAGTATAGGCTACTGTACCATTTGCCTAGTCATCAGAGTGCCTGATTACGCCATAGACGTTTGCATTGCCTAAAGGTAAACAAATTAGCATTATTGTGGTGCTTATCGTTGTTATTTCAAACTTAGTTTCAAAGTAGTTGATTATTCTGCAAATTAGGAAAACCAAACACAAAACGGACAGACTTGAATGTACTTCCAAAGTTCTAAATTAATTACTGTATTTAATTACTCCAATTAGAACCAGTTGTCATTAAACTTGTTAAAATTAATGTGCTCAAAAACTGACCGTGCTGCAGTGAGCAGTATGTATCTTCAAGAGCCCCTCTTTGATTGGTCCTCCCGTCTGCAGATGAGCCCCGATTGATTCCCTGAGACTGAATGAGTCTGAAAATGTAAATATATATTCAGCAGAAATTAAGTACGAAACGGGTACTGTACTGCTGGCATGTTGATGAACAGACAGAGAGCTAATACTGTACTTACCTGACATCTGGATCTGTCAATAAAGAAAACAAGAACCATCAATCTTTAAACCTTTAAATTGCTATGCCATAGTATCCAGTATGTGTACTGGACAGTTGTTCAGTGATTATAATCTAGATGTAATCCATCATAGGCGTATTCAGCAGTGATGTGATGCTGAGTTACTCTACCTCTCCTCTTGCTGTGTTTAGCTTCCTGCTTCACACGCACATCTTCTCTGTGTCTGTCTGTCCTACAGCCTGCAGATTGATTGATTGATTGATGGCGATAAGTTAATATATTTAGATTGACTTAGATTAATGGCAGATAACATGACACACCACCTTCCCATAGATTTACTGTACATGCTAAGTTGGATATATAGTTATGCTCTGGACAAAATCACAGACAGATGGAGGGGAAGAATAAAGCCAGTGTGTTTCTTTCTTTTTACATAGGTGCTTGTCTCATAAATATCAAAGAACAGGTACATCACACCCTTGAGAATCTTACAGTTTCTCTAAATGGTTGTGTGTGTGAACATCATTGACGTACCTCTGCATTTCTTCCAGACGCACAGCCCCAGAATCAGCAGAAAGATGGAGACTCCAGCCCACATAGGGTAGACATATGGAGGCAGAGAGGAGGCGGGAGGGTCTGAAGCAGATTGAGACACATACGTATGCCTCTTAATCACACATTTTGACAGCTGTGAATCTCTTTCAAATGTCAAAACAATTCAATTCCTTCTCTGCAGATATTTACATTTCGGCCCAGAGTACGGCCAAAATACCACTGCAAATCAGACTGGATTTATTTATTTAGCGCTAGGTATACTCTTAGTTGCTTGTTTTAGAAGAGAATGCACTTAAGACTTCTGGTGATTAGTAGTTTTCTTGCCTACCTATGTTGAATGCACATATCGTAAGTCGCTTTGGATAAAAGCGTCTACTAAATGACTGTAATGTAATGTAATGTAACACCGGTTTTAAACTCTTAGTCCTGTAATTGGTTTATTTATTCTGCATCATTACATGACTTTCTCACCTCTCACACCCATCCAGCTCTCTGGTGACTCTCCATGGTCAGATATGTTACACTTGTAGAATCCTCCATCAGACTTGTAAACACTGTGGATGGCCATCTGTCCTGTAGACTCAGTCCTGATGAGGGATCCATCTTTGTAGAAATCAGCTGGCAGGTCAGAGGATGGTTTACCAGTAGTCTTGTCTTTGGACCAGCAGCGCAGAGTGACATCACTTCCCTCCATCACGGGAAGTACAGGGGTCTCCAGGATCACTTCTCCATCTAGAACCAACAGCTGGTTGAGTTATGAACATCTATAGAACCAACAGCACTTATGACTTATGTGATGGTGGGTGGCTCCACAACCTACATGACAAGTTGTCATCAACCAATTAAAATCATTCACATGTACTTAAATTACTATAGGGTGAAAGAAATATATAACATACTAGGTATATATTTATAATTTCACCTACAAAGCTGTGATTGTGTGGAATATAATTGCTGATATAAAGTATATCAGAATGACCTCAAGTGTGATGTTGCTTTTATACAACAGTTCTACTCTAAATAAATTGAGAACTGAATTTCATTCACTGGGACAGTTCATCATTGACAGTAAGGTTCATGCATTTATTAGATTAAAGTATTGATCAAATACTTTATTCTCCTGGTCTTTGTGAATTAATAACTAGTAAACAAAATAATAGCCTGTCTGTCACATAACCTGGTAGATAATCCCAGGTTATCAATCATTTATGTTTCAACCTTCAAACATTATTCTTTATCAAGCAAACAGATGCCACTTGACTTGTCAAGGTTAGCACAGCAACACACTACCACTTGGCATAGCCAAAGTGTGACATCATGACTTGTCTTGAATGGGAATTAACCTATATTTGTGTTAACAATGATAATATGTGAATTATCTCTATACCTATTACAATATAGTGATTATATTGATATGATATAGATTGTACCAGAGATCATAATGTTGATAGACCGGCTGAGTTCTCCTGACTTGGACTCACACCAATAGACGCCATTGTCCCAACGATACAGGACCATGATACAGGACACTCCTACACAGAATCACAATGAAAAGAAAGAGGAATTTCAGTTACAAGCACTGTCTGTCTGTCTGTCTGTCTGTCTGTCTGTCTGTCTGTCCCTACTTACCTTCAGTGGTTCCCCATTCATAGTTGCAGGTTCCATTCCCCTTCTCACTGGTCTCTCGTTTCACAGACCACCCCATCATAGAGTGCCCTTCTTCTTCACAGCTCAGTGAGACGGACTCATATTGAAAGAACTGAGATCTTTCCGGACTGATTCTCAGAGACACTGGTGGAAGAAGAAGAAGAAGAAGAAGAAGAAGAAGAAGAAGAAGAAGAAGAAGAAGAAGAAGAAGAAGAAGAAGAAGAAGAAGAAGAAGAAGAAGAAGAAGGAGGAGAAGAAGAAGGAGGAGAGAGAGACAGACAAGAGAGACAGAGACATGAAGGGGGGATAAATAAATAAAGGACAGAGATGAGAGAGAGATACAACCTTAGAACACCAATCGCTATACCGACAGTGTTCTGAGAGGCTGTGTCACGGTGTCGTTGGGCAACCTGTGAGCTCAGAACAAAAGACTGTAAAGACGGCAGCCAAAAACAGCCAAAAAAAGACGGCAGCCACAACTTCAAAACATTTACACCAATCACTTTAAAAGTAAAAA
Organism: Gymnoscopelus microlampas; assembly: GCF_963454915.1. Classification (NCBI taxonomy): domain Eukaryota; kingdom Metazoa; phylum Chordata; class Actinopteri; order Myctophiformes; family Myctophidae; genus Gymnoscopelus; species Gymnoscopelus microlampas. Next base: position 27,336,958 of record NC_139956.1, on the reverse strand, counting down.
CATTCAGGACACAAGCCAGGCCGCCCATGTAACGTACTGTCGCATCAAATCCCACACCACCTGTCTCAGTAACAGTTTCCTTTTACAGGCAGTCAGGTTGCTGAACAGCTGATGCACACACATAATGCATACACTGTGGTGTATGGTTACTGTATAATATGTAATGTTATGTAGTGCACTGAAGATGTCTCACCATCTGTTTGAGCAGGTCCACAGCAGAGGAGGAGATACAGAACTGTGGTGAGAGCGAGGGGGGGGGGGGGGGGGGGGGGGTTATGGAGTAGAGAGACGGAGAGAGACACACAAAGCAGAACATTTTTTATTAAATTGTCACAGCAGTTTGGCTGCTCTGTCCGTTTTCTGACATTCTCTCATATAAATTGTAGTTGTGTTCAACGTATGTTCATGTGTAGAGACCACCCTCTGCTTATCACGGCCACTCCCCGTTCTCTAGCCACTCCCTATTCACAATCACCCATATCCACTACACCTGCCTCCACTCACCACAGCTAATCCTTGTTGCAATCACCACAGTATAAGTACACCTGCGATCTCTCAACAGACTTGTTGGTTCTGATTCACTACAGACCAAACATGGGCCATGAGTACTGCGCTTGTAGTTCGGCTATTTCTGTTATTTATTGCTTTCAAATTTGTCACCCTATTCCACCCCATCTTCTTCCTCGCTTCTCGCTCGTCTTCCTTCTGCCTCTATTTCTCTGGGAATCCAGGGGGGCAGTGACGGAGCAGAGAAGACTGACTGCTCCCCGAGGAGAGCAATGATGGCCGTCAGCTCCTGAGACTAAGCCTCCACGCTGAGTCTCGCCCTACCTTGGGTACCTCATCATTTTTATTTTCTTAAGAAGCTTGTACCTCAGTTGTGAGTCTGTGACATTATCAAAGACAACATTTTCCATTCAAACTACATCTCCTTGGTCTGTGTGCATCTCTGACTGCCTTGACATAAAGGACACAACCTTTAATTTTTCAATCTCATACTTATCTCTGTACTCTTAGTACAGATAAAAGTCCTATCCTGTTTCAAGCTTACTGCTGTTGCTGCTGCAACTGAATAGTCTGTCTGTCTTACTTCCAAGATGTATGGTGTATACAGTATGAGCCGCCTTAAAACAAGTGCCACACATTGTGATCCTAGCAACATTTTACTCCACAAACTCATACATAAATTCACTGAAACCAGATGTATGCCCAGGCATTATACAGTATCTAAATCAATATATTATCTTTTCAAATCCAGGGCTATTCAATTTCATGTAAAGTTAATCACTTCAGCCCTCCGTTAGCTTCAGTTCAATAGTTATTTTCATTTTATGGTTAATTTCATTTATTGTTTTATGTAATTCATTTGAATAATCTTTCACTTGGCAAAGTACATTAATCATAGTTAAATATGAAACTATTTAATTCTCCTGCACCCCACTTTACAGTCCACAGAAGAAATGTGACAATAAACCAAACCAAGGCACCAGGGGGCACTTCCTCATTGACCAATTTACTGTATCTTTACAGTTCACCTGCTTACCTTCTAAGTGTGTTTGCATGGTACTGTTTCCCCTCAGACTTCCTGTTTCTCAAAGCTCAATTCTCTATTTCTTGTAACTCACACTTTCTCACTTTCTCATATCACCTGCCCTATTTATCTTATTTTCTCTCTTGATGCTTTCTCTCTGTCTCTGCGTGTCTTTGTCTTTCTCTCTCTCTCTTTCCCTCTCCCTCTCTGTCTCTCTCTCTGTCTCTCTCTCGCACGCACACATAATGGGGCTGCTGAACCCTTAATCCAAAAATTCAAATTGTCTTATTAACCTTTATTTAGGGTAGGTTGACTGAGCACAAACATGCATGTGTTTTTAGTGATATGAACATCAGTAAAGCCCAATAGAAGACAGAGGGTGTCAATCTATTGGAAGTTCATCCACAACACCAGACTAGTAGCTTTGTATCTCCACGCAGACAGGACCAGAATCAATGGATAGAGGTTATTGTCAGGGATCGACATGCCCAAAAGCTCAAGAAAATGGGTTGAACCTGAACTACTTTTTATTTGTGTTTTTTTTCTATTAATTTGGTCATTAAGGTCCACTGAATGAGAGGCCTGCTCTGCGGACAAATCGTGAAAAAAAAACTATTTTGGCCATTTTTGTATAATGAAGCCTTTATTTTTTGAGTGATGTGAACATTTTTTTTTATTTCTTAAAGTAGGCTGTCAATAAATGCATCCCAGATACACAGAACACATGTGTGAACAACACCAAGTTAAGAAATACACTCACAAAACCTTTCCAAATGATTTATAGTCATTTATTATACAAAAACATACACCCGTTTTAGCATTCTTTCCATTCTTTTTATCTTTACTTCAATAGTAATCAACTTTGGTTATGACATCAGCCAATGTGTCATTCTTTTTAGCAAATTAGCAATTTTGGGTGACTGGATCCCTGACCATTACCAGTTTCATAAAGGGCCAGAATCAGGCAACCGCCTCAAGAACCTCTGGGGGTCCTCAGACCCCACTTTGAGAACCACTGGGATAGAGGTTACCAGTTTTCACACAGGACCACAAACAATGGTTGTAAGTACCAGTCTCAAACACACATGAACCTACTTGAACCCTATTGGTGTCCATGTTCTGGGCATATCATAAATGCCAAAACATTCAGCAAAAATAGATCTACAAGCTCACAACTCATCGCAACGCAACACCTTTACATTGTAGAGCTTGTAGATTGTCTATTATGGGTGAAGTGATTTTGTGTAGAGGGCAAAAAGGAGGGGGCCAAGTATAGAGCCCTGGGGGAACGTGGTCAAATAAGTAAAGTATTTAATAGTCATCATGTTGACCAAGATGTACTGTATGTTCAAATGTTTTGTTGTAAAAAGAAATCATGACCGAAATAAATAAACTAACTAAACTAACTAACTAAGACAAAAAGGTGATGCATTGAAGAACAGATGTTACACTGTGTGTGTGTGTGTGTGTGTGTGTGTGTGTGTGTGTGTGTGTGTGTGTGTGTGTGTGTGTGTGTGTGTGTGTGTGTGTGTAATAATAATCATACGTTGTATTTTAAAGAGCCTTTCCAGCCACTCAAGCACACGTTCATAGTAAAAAAGAAATCATTACATATTAATAGATTAAATCACTGCTGCAAAGGAGAAAATTACAATCGAATCTGGCCTTCAATTATGTCTCCTAACTTTGTTAACCAACCCTGGATTATGCCAAGCTTTAAACCCCATGGGTCCTGACAGACTGGCAGAAAGTTTGGTCTATTCACAGCAGGGAAGAGAGGGGATTTTAGCTGTGAGCATTTATGATACGCATAGACCTCCAGGCTTTAACCACAGAACCAGTGGTTTATCCATTTTCAACCTGGAATTCCAGATAAAACACTAAAATTGTCCCTCAAGCACTAACCATGGGATTTATGTCATTAAATACATTTATGAAAATGAGTGGAAACAAAGAATAAGTATTCTCTTATGCTTTGCATCGGCTAAATTAAGTTTAATGGCTAAAGTAATCTAAAATAAGATTGAAATGAAGTACTCACATGATATTATACAGGTTGGTGCCAAATCCATGCTGACAAACTGACTGAAACTGTAACAGCTACAGTATGTGGTTTGACATACTGTATACCCCTCTGCTTATTGTTGGCTGAAGCGTCCATTTCCTGTTTGGTAAGACACACACACACACACACACACACACACACACACACACACACACACACACACAAACAGCTACCCAAATGAAAACAGACACATGGAACATAAAACCAAAAGTGAAAACCATGTATCGATAACACATGCACCTACTGTGCACACACACACACACACACACACACACACACACACACACACACACACACACACACACACACACACACAATGAGGGAGGCGTTGGACATTCTAGGGTTTCAACAACCATTGTACATGAACCCGCCAATGTATTAACTATGGGACAATAACTGTTAATTCTACAGTTCAACTATATGAGTAATTATAAAAAATATCTTGACCATATTGGAATAGCCTATTTTTCTCACATTTCAGACACATCTTCATCATTAAATGTATTTTAGAGGAAAATATAAAAATGTTTAATTCTGAAATAAATAAAACTGGTTAATCCAAAAGGGTTCACATACTTTCAAGTATGACTGCCAAGTAGTCTAAAGGCCAAGTGTTTGCAGACAGTTCTCTGGCCTACCGGGCCCTAAGAGTGGGACCCTTAAATGTCATAATGAAACTAACACAGGCTGAATTAAAGCATCAGAAGCAAACACTACTAGACTGCATGTTTTTGTGGTTCATAATCATAACCCCTGCTTCCATTCTTGGCTAGATATAGCTTGGAAAATATATTTTGTATCTCGATGTTTTTTGTCTTTTGCTTATTGTGACTTTGATTATCAAGTTATCAAGAACAAACAGCTGGAGTTAGTTTGCACCAGAACTGTTGGAAGAGATTGGCTCTGGCTTACCCTACTTCTTTATGTGGTAAAATGCACATACAACTGACTCTCGTCAACCTTTTTCATGTTACTTGGCATGTAGGCAACACGCTGTCGCTGTATTTGTGGTGAAGATATAACCACTACGTGATCAGAGGCCTACAGTACATCTATACAATGATGTTATTGTCTAGCTACGTATTAATACTATTATGCGATCATGGAGGAGCAATGTGCCACCTCTAGTTATCATAGTGGAGCAATTGCACTTGCTATCGCCAGTGAGTAGGACTGTCCTAAACTAAGAGAGGTCTGGTTGAGAAAAAAGAAAAAAAACACCCCTTTTCCACGAGCAGTCCATTTAATCAATGTATTCTCTCCCCATATGCATGGAACTTGCAGGTTGCAGTATTGGGCTATGACAGACAAAGGACACTAGAGGAAGCCAGAGGTCAATAAATAAATCATTCACAACCTTATGAGAGGGCCTTTCGTTTAATGTGGGATATATATATATATATATATATATTTGTTTTTCATTATTAAGATGTATATTTATTTCTAGCTCACCAGAGCCTACTCTCCCTACCCACCTGCCTCTTTTGCCAAATGGAAATATCAACCTTAAAATTTTAAAAAGAATGGGACATATTATCAATATATTTTTTATTTCACAGTTATTTAACAGTACAAAAGATTCCAGTGCATTGAAAATAAAGCTGGTTTTGAATTAGAAACATTTACATTATAGGCAAATATTATACCAAGTACAGTCTATAAAATATGTACAACTAGCTACTTCCTCTTCGTGATGTCACTGTGCAATTCCATTCTGATACCTGTACAGCCACTCTTTCGGAACTACTCATTTTAATTCATTTACATATATAAAAACAATTCAAATTTCTGTCTAGATATGTACTAGTATATACATAAATTAAGTTTTCCCTCATATGTTTTCCTACATTTAAAAATACAACATGACAGTGAAACGGCAGTGATGGCTTGTTAAGATTTGGACAACATGCACTGTGTAGGTTAAAGGAGAATTTTGGACTAAGGTTTTCTTACCTTTTCTATGATGTTATGATATCTTAGGATGAATGGTACAGTAGAAACATTTCATAACTCCATCCCGGGTCCGCCACTGCTTAAAATGTGCGCGGATAGGCCTCGCGTTAGATCGCATATTTTAATAGCTTTTTTTATTTTTATTTTTTGTGAGATCTGACGTTCATAGTGACAGAACACTGTCAAAAAATATATATAACAGAAGTCGCGCTAGACGAGATTGAAATCTCGAGATTTCAATCTCGTCTAGCGAGACTTCGTTTTTTGTTTTTTTTGGTTGCATAGTGTTCTGTCACTATGAACGTCAGATCTCTCAAAAAAAAAAAAAAGTTATTGAAATATGCAATCTAACGCAAGGCCTATCCGCGCACGTTTTAAGCTAAGCAAAAAATAGCACCAAACATTCAATATCATCACAAATATAAAACACTATAGGTACTGAGAAGGTATAAAAGAGGGGGAGGGGGGTCGCCTGTCTAAGGGAGAAGTGATAATAACTACCTCCCCCTTTGGCCTCCATCCAATCCAGTGATCTACATTTTTTGAGGGATGAGGTCACACTTGGATGGCAGTGCTGTAGAGGGAGAATTTTAGCCTGGCATTGGCCAGACTGATAACGTGGATTCACTCACGGTCCTCCCCGGTATCAACTGCTGTCCTTACAACAGTGAAAAGCATCTAAATCATTTTCTGATTTCTCACACTCGCTCCCTATGGGCCGAAGTCCAGACCGATACCGGGGAGGAACGTGTGAGTGTATCCACGTTATCAGTCTGGCCAATGCCAGGCTAGGAGAATTTGCCCATGTTTGTTTTATGGGTGGTGTGGTACCAGATCTTTGTTTACGTTCCCTCTATTGTGGCTATGGGTGTCGCAATTTTTCTGGAGGTATTTAGTCAGATATGCAGGTATTGAGGGCATTGAGGGCAAAGTCACATTGATCATTTTGAAAGCCAATCCCATTTTTAGTTGTTTAACCCTGTATTCTACCCTGTGTGTTTCTTTATTGGAATGATTACAACATGGATGGGTACCAGGACAAAATATCATGGATGAAAATCGAGTTTCAGAATAAGTCTTCGCTGAGCGAAAAATCACGCTGACAGACAACGGATGTAATAATTGTTTGGTCCCCACTCCTTTGGGGTATTTCTGAAGGTGTCATGTGTGCTTCTGGTTCAACTCTGCTGCCGAGCCAATAATATTGAGCTATGGAAAATGAACCAGAACAGGAAATCTTCTGGAAACCAGGGCCTACAGTAATGCACAGAAAAATACAGTATACAGTGCCCAGGGAGCAGTTAGGGGGGTAACAGTATGTGTCTTGCTAGCTCAGGGACACTTTTACACAGTTAATCAGTGTAATCAGTGCATATGAGGATGGCTTCTTCTTCTAGTCTTTCCCCTCTCCTAACATTGGACCCTTCTCCTTGGCATCACCATTCTCTTCACTTCCCTTTGCTCTAACAGAGGACAACATTGACACATGAATAATTCCTGTATCTGCTCTTTATGATACTCATAAACATTGTGCATGTTTTCAATTCTCAAACATGTTCCAAAGCAGTAGATAAAAAATAAAAAATAAAAAGTGGTTTCATTGTTTTCAGTGAATGTCTTTACATTAACCACGAGGGTAACTGCTAAGTCCGACATCCCACTACTCCGACTACGTGGCTTCCGCGTGTGGTTAGGGTTAGGGTTAGGGATAGGGTTAGTAATGTCAGAACAATGACATGTCGGAACAATGACATGTAACCAACCACAATGAACTGCAGTAATACTGATCACATCATGCGTCTAGTTTCTCTGGATCTGAGTTAAATATTTGTATATAACTTTTTCTCCCAATTTAGTTGTTCCCAAGTGCCGGTGTACTGTAGTCCCGTGTAGTTGCTGAGGGGTAGAGGTGGACGGTAGACGAGTACGTGTTTCCTCCGATACACGTGACGTCGCCAGTCTTCATATTTTCACCTGACAAATTTCACCAGGAGGATGTAATGTGTGCTGAGGAACACGCTATTCGTCTCAGATCAGCTTCTCACTGGAAGGTGTCCTGGCCAACCTGTAGGAGTTGCTAGTGCAGCGACAGAGACACCTTCCCCGCCCAACAGCCTCACAACTCGCTGTGTTATCGCTCTGACACCAGCGCACGAGATAACTAGACTGGGTGAAACACCAAGGACAAACTTCAGGCCTACTCTCTCCACACACGAACACATGGTTCTCATGCATTTAACATAACCCGTACACACACACGCCTTCACTTCCTCGCACCCGCTCCCCCCCCCCCCCTGCTCCTCCCCCCTGGGCTCCTTTTTTTTTCTCGCTCCCCTCACGCACTGCCCCCCCCTTAGAGGCAGGGCGTGAGAGTAGTGCTTTTTTGCCCATCCCATCCCCCCCCCCCCCACAACTCTTGCAATGAGGGAACGGGCAACCCGCCCAAGATAGCGCCGCCCATGGCTGCTGTGGTGTTGGGGAGTGTTGTTTCTGTCTGTTGTAAACTGTGCTCCGCTGTACCAAATCAAATTCCTAACATGTTCACATGTCATGGCAATAAAGTCTTCTGATTCTGATTCTGATTCTGAACTTCCCTCCTGCAAACACGGCCAAATGTGTTTGCTAGAAAGCCCAGCCAAGTTGGATACACTGCGGCGGATTAAAACCCCCAGTTTTTGCGGTGGTGGGCATGAACTCTACCCCTGAAGTTATATAAATTATCTGACATGTTACATGAACTGAATAACCGCTTAGTTAAAAGTGTCTTAATAGCCTGTTATTTCAGTACAATGAAAGTTTATTTAACATTGAGTAAGGTTGATACTTACCAGCCTTCTTATTACGCCAGAGCCGATAGGGAATGTAACAGACAATTGCCAAAACATTGCCAATGACAATGACACTGCCAATGACAATGACAATGAGGACAGCAACACTGGTGGGTTGAGTGGAATTATCATTGCCAGTGGGTTGAGTGGAATTATGATCTGAAATGACAGGAGAAAATGGCAGTTCCATATAAGTCTGTTCCAGTTACAATTAGGACTTTGACCTCGATTTCACATTTATTCGTAATTCCTGTTTAGCCAAAGAGTCTACTATTAACAATAGGTTTAGAGTATGAAGAACTGATGGAGGCTTTGACGGATCACATCTTGTGAGCGATGGAAACGTTCATTACCTGGGATGACACTGCGTATCTCAACAGTGTGGTTGATGAGTGGTAGGTGAACTCTGCAGGTCACGTCCCTTGCTCCCCTCACCGTCACGTTCCTCTGGACAGCGTAACAGTGGCTGGAACCTCCGACTGTCACTGAGGGTTCAGCAGGGAGGAGGTTTCCTTCACTGTCCAGCCAAGACACCTCAGGTTCTGGATACCAGCACCCGGAATCACATGTCAAAGCAAAACCGTCGTCTTTTGGTCCAATTGGCTCGATCACTGGCTGAGACACAGCCCCTGCAAAAACAAATAAACCCAATCAACCAATCAATCAAAAATTCTTGCAAAAAAACAAAACAAAACAAAAAACTGTTTAAAGCCAACTTCCCATCAACGTTTTGAAGAATAAACCTTACCAACTAGGAGCTGGATCAAACTGCTGCTGTGCAGGTTTGGAACAAAGCACTTGAACGTCCCCTCGTCTGAGAGCTGCACCTTGGACAGCTTCAGTGAGATGTTACCATGAGGAAGCTCCTCTGCAAACAGGGACGTCCTCTGTTGGTACAGCGGGTTCAGAGAGTGGGAAACATCATGCCCCTGTTGTCGGACATGCGCGTACACTAGCTTCAGGTCGGGTCTCGACCACTCCACCGTCATCTTGTCCGCACTGCAAGACGGCTTAATTTGACAAGGAAGGGTCACATCCTCCCCTGCTTTGGCCAGGATGGCCTGAGAGGGGCCGATCACCTCATGTTCTCCTTAAAACAAAAACAAAACCAGAATGAGAATCTTCACTGTCACATCACAGGTTTACAGGTGTAAAACACAGTGGGTGAAATTCGTTTTTGTTCAATCTACATCGTTTTTGCCGTTTCCAGTAAGAAAGATTATAACAGCCTATTATCCTTAATTTGTCATCTTTATTTACATGTATGCTGTTTTTCTGGTCCAGATAAGCTAAGTATGTTACTGAGATAGTATGTTATAGACAGTTGCTACAGTTGTTTACCTGCTATAGTGACTTTGTAACACTTGTTAATTGCTTTCCTAGCACTTTTACGCAACTGCCTACTGTTCATGTTGCGATTTATTATTTAATTCAACACAATTAATTTAACTGTGTTTTGGCATTGAACATCAGGCCAGTCACAATTATGACATAATCACCCGATGACAATAATTTGAACTAATCTCAATTATGTATGTTGCATAACGGCTTGAAACGTTTCCATTCACATATATAAAAAACAGCAATTTGATATTTTCATCACTATTTCCACATCATTGTCCATGCTCTTTTATCAAATTTCAACCTGGTGTCCCTAATTTGGGCAAAAAGAAAAGTTCATACGGTAGGCTACATTTTTTTAAATGTTCATAAATAGCAAAGGTGTTGTGAGCTTATAATTATTATTTTTTTGTAGACAATTTGGCCAATTTGTTATTAAAGGAGTAATTCAATTCTAACTTAAAAAATGTGCAGACACCCTGTTCTGTATGTTGGTTTGTTTACAGTTGAGTGAGAAAACAATTTTGCACATTAAGCTAATCATCTGGGGGTCCCCACCTCCAGTTTGGGAACCACTGCTCTAGGACTTCCCAGGCAGGGAGAGCGCATAGCCTGCGTTGCCATGTCAGCTTATTATAAGCGACTTTGGGCTTGTTTTTCTGTAAAGTTGCTTGTAAATTATTGGTAGTTGCGGGTTGTGGGGTTTTGGGCTTGTTTGTAAAATGTAGTTGCTTATTTGGGTTTGTTTCCTAAAGCTGTTTAACCAGTGGTCCGTTCTCAAACATTTGTCCACCGACCCGACGCCCATCTAGAAAGTACCATGGGGTCAGGGACCCATACCAGATTTGTGTTGTTAAAATGTTTCAAAAAATATTCAAAATGTTTCACTTTTTTTCAAGATTTTATTTAGAAAATAGCCGATCTACAAGCTCACAACGTTATAGATAGGCTATTTTCAAATGATGCTGATGTACTGAGTACTGTATAGGTTTAAAGTACTCATGTGGCCTTTCATAGTCGCTTCTTTTGGGCTTGTTTTTCATAGACCTGACTGCTTATTTCTCTCGCAACGTCTGGCAACAGATTGTTCACATGACGCTCGTCTGTCAAAAGCTTCATGGAACTGAAAGTTCCTGGTTTAGAGTGGTGTTCGATTTTCTTACATTTACAACTCACATAAACGTTCAGATCTCAAATATAAAGTGCTTACCCATGAGCCACGGATGTTACAAGTTGATTGGTTCCACGATAAGTACCCATGTCTCCCGTATTGTTCAATAAAAAGCATTTTAATCCGATCGCCGGCCATTTTCTCCATTTTTTTCCGATGCTTTCAACCATGCGACACTAATGGTTGGGAGGTATATTGCACTCTGATGATCGGATTAAAATGCTTTTTATTTAACAATACGGGAGATACGGGTACTTATCGCGAAACCGATCAACTTGTAACATCCGTGGCTCGTGGGTAAGCACTTTATGTCTGAAATCTGAACATGTATGTACATGTGAGAGTTGTAAATGTAAAAAAAATCGAACACCACTCTAAACCAGGAACTTTCGGTTCCATGACTGTCATGGTATGATATGACAGTCATGTATCAGGGCTAGGGACTTCCCAGCCCTGTTGGTGCCTAGATGTTCTGGTGCCCACTAGTTTTGGTCCCGCTGGTTCTTTTAAAGTTTAAAACCCAACTGCTTTACCTGTCAGTAAGTTAACTCGGCTGTAATTAGTCAAGGGTGCGGCATTTAACCTTACCTTCCACGTGCGGGTTGTATAAGGTGCTTATCAATATGAGGAAAGTGCGAAAATGAATCCTCATCCATGACTTCACACACATGGGGACAGTGCGCTTTTTGAGCGGCATGCCTTCAGTGTGTTGCGTTCCTTATCCTGCCTGTAGAACCGGCAGAGTCTCCTTGTGCAAAAAAAAAAAAGAAGAAAAAAAAGAAGAGCGATCACACTGTCATGGAATTAATCGCAAGGATATAAACGTGTTGTGGCACCCCGGTTTCTTTATCCAACATGAAACAACATCCATCAGAGACGAGACAGCAAGCAGTCGAGCAAATGTCGATGGGTTTGTGGTGTGTGTGTGTGTGTGTGTGTGTGTGTCCGCTGTGTCGACAGCTCAGCTGACACTCGAATCACCTCATTTATGGGAAATGATGCAAGCGCAGGATTGAGCAAGCCCCCCTCCTCCCAAAGGCACTTAGACCAAACTAACGGGACTGTAGTGGTTGGCAAACCCCGCTCCTGGATTCCAAACCGTAACGCCGAACTTTTTACACAGAACAAATAAAGGCATGTTCTGTTATTAAGACGCTAGTTCATAATAATTATAGGATATAATACCGAGTTTATAAACGTAAGGGGACAGTAGTCTCCATTGCTTCTCTGCTGGCTTGATTGGATCTATTTTCCAACTGTTAAAAGACGCTCCCATTTCCCAGATTACGCCAAGGAGGTTCTGGCACAGACCATGTGATTATCTAATTAAATGAACGAACTAAACGCCTGCTACCCAGCTGACTGCAGTAGGAAATTGTCTTTTGTCGGAATGTCGGGTTCATATATGTTTTTTCAATCATTGATGTGGATTTATTTACACATTTTCCTGGTGATATCGAGCCGTAACACATTTGTGACAGGTAGGCCTATGCTTAATGTTAAGTTAGCTCTGATTCATAGGGAACTCCTTAACGGCTATGAATCAGAGCTAATGTTAAGTTATATATGTTACAATTTATAGGACGAACAAAAGAGCGACGCCCAAAAATAAGTATGGGTTTTACAGCCTATTAGATGACCCCGAACGTTGGCATTCAGATAACAATGTTTAGATGTGTAGCCTTGGATCAAGACTATCATAGATCTTTTAAAAAGTATGTACGGTACTTACCCGGTTGCCCCAAATGTTAACTAGCGCTGCGAAATCTTTGTGCAATGTATTTGTCCGTATTTTTCAATAGATATGTGTTTTAATCCCGTCTGTGTCGGATTCTGTCGGAAGTTCCCTGTATTCCTCAATCGGTGGTTGTGACGGGCGCATCTGGTGGAAGCCGAGATTACACTCAATGTAAACAGAAAGTAAACGAGGTGGGGAAAATGGCGTTCGGCCACAGACGGGTTTAAAACCCATATCTATTGAAAAATACGGACTAATACATTGCACAAAGATGCCGCAACGCTAGTTCACATTTGGGGCAATCGGGTAAGCACCGTATATATTTAAATTGTACATGTACGGAGAAGTACGGGCTTTACTGGTGAAACTGCAGGACGCACTGGAGGGTGCTAGCCAAGACTAGATGCAAAAGTAAAAGTCAGACTCGATAATACATCTATGATAGTGATCTAAGGCTAGTTTAGATGTTACCTTTTGTTGTTGTTTTTCCTTTGTTGTTTGTGTATTAGCTTAGGCTATTGTAAAATATGGCAGTAGGCAAGGCCTATCCGCTATGACTTGACGATATATATGGTTAGATATATGCGTCACTCTTCAGTGGTTCTCAAAGTGGGGTCCGGGGACCCCCAGGGGTCCTCCTTGGGATTCCAGGGGGTCCCCAGCAAAATGTGCTAATACAGAATCACAATCATTTTAACCACTTTATCCATTTATACATTGACTATTCAAAAATAGCAGATACAAGCTCACAGCGCGTCACTTAGAAAAATGTTGAATAATTCATATTAAAAAATAAAAAATAAAAACATTTCAGATGGGGGTCTGCGGCCAAATATATATCAACTTGGGGGTCCGTGACATAAAAACGTTTGATAACAACTGCTGTAAATGATCTGAAGCAGGGGTCTTCAACGTTTTTTCAAGCCAAGGACCCCTTAGCTGAGAAAGAGAGATGAAGAAGGGACCCCCACTATATATTGTAGAAAATTGTGTTGACCGCACTGTAATCAGTGTTGTGTAAATTAAAGTAAATTGGTCTGCTCTTTTTTTCCCTCTACACCAAACCGAAAATAGAAGATACAGCTGCTAGGCTTTGTGAGCTTGTAGATCTTCTATTTTTGTCTAAAGTTCTGCTCAGAATAGCTATGGTTCAAGTGGTTGAATATAAAGTTCCCACACAAAGATTTGGCGGACCCGATGTATTAACTCTGTTGGTAGAGCATTCCACATTTTGGTGGCATAACATTAGAACGAATTTAACCCCATGTTTGTACTCATAATAGAAATAATCATAAACTCTGCCGCCGCATGCACACGCTGACACGCACTATAGAGTTTCCAAGGGTGGCATCAAAATGATCCAAGGTCAATCAATGACCAATCATCATAGGCTAGTGACCTTGTAGATCTGCTATTTTCACTGTATTTATCTGTGGAACTGAGTCAAATAAAATGTAATGCCTCAACTCCTACAACCCAAGTGCTTGTCAAGGTGGGGGGTCCCCAGTTCAAATATGATTATTTTGGGAGGTCGTGACCTGAAAAGGTTGAGAACCACTGGCACTATTGCAGAAAGAATAGAAAGGCAACAGGCAGAAGAAACTTAGTAACGAGATATGCATGTATGTTAATATTAGCCTAAAACTACCTGTGGCTGCCATAGCTGCCATTATTGTTATCATAATTATTTAATTTTATATTTAAATTCAGTTCTTTATTGCCAATATGATTTATTCATTTTATGTCTGGTTGTGTAAGTTGTGCCGGAAGGGCCAATTGATTCAGTTCATGTGGAACATGGTCTGGTGTCAGACACCAGGTGGTTACATGGTACACTTCCGTTGTTTGACAGCAGGACGCGGGAGATCAAAGTTTGTTTGTGTGTTGCTTTATTTGTTCTATATTGATACCAAGTCTGTTATGTTTGTGAACATCTTATTGATTGATTCATTTTATTTCAGTTTGTGTGTCGCTGTGTTCATGGGCACCAGTGATCTCATTCCCTTATGTTTTGTAGAGCAGCCAGTAAGGTATGTTATTATTTTGGAGTGTATCATTTTTTTTATTACATTTACCTTTATATGTTTTACTTTATGTTTACGCTATGTTTATTTGTGTTGTTACCAGTTCAACGTTGGTTTTGAGTGCCTGCAAGAGTTGCACAATAAATCCAGCAGTATGCAGAATAACTGACCCGTTTTTGGACCCGAGCTGAGGGAGTGACACTACCAATTAATGGGTTATTAAGCCCTACAAGGGAGTAACACTTTTATTTTAAAGAATATTAAATATTGCATACAGCTATATAATAGGCTACTGCAGGAGTCCACTAGATGGCAATGTTGTCTTGTCAATGTTTTCAGTGTTTGAGAGTGACACCCACTTACATTTTACCTGCAGGCACCTGAACTTTGTACGGTTATTTTATTATTATTAATGGAAAAGGCACACTTGGTAGCAAGGGACAAATAATTGGGATAGCAGGTAAACATTAAACCTAATACGTTGTAACTGTTAAAACAATCTGGGAACCCATTCCAAGACTGTTAGCAGTGATAGAGCTGTTATTTTTCCTTATCAACCATATGTATAGATACTTATGCATGGCAGAAACATCACATCAGTATGTATATAAAGTACCGGTAACTTTCATCAAAGGCGACAAGGAAAAACCAGACTCAGGACACAGGCAGCCATGGATGTAATGAAAGTATATTATTCAGAGAGAGAGAGAATGGAAGGTTACAGTATCAGCAGGTTCACGCATCATCGGTCGTCGCCTCTCTCCGCCGTTAAACAGAGAAAGCCCTGGACTTTAACAGCGTCCAGTAACATAAACATATGACATCATTGAAGATACATCAAGCGTCCAGCCGTCAGAGGGGTTATCCTGCTATTGGTGGATAGTGATGATTACGTCGTCGTCAGATGAGGATGATGATGGTAGATGATGAAGATGATGAAGATGGTGTGACAGTTTATCTTTGAACAAACAGCGTCCACATGTCTCGAATAACACGTTGACCTCGGGTCTGACCTGTCACTGGTCAGTGATGACTTCAGTGGCGCTGAAGGAATTGTTAGCAGAGAAGAACATCGAGATACAGTGTTCTCAAAACAACTGATAGCCACAGAACGCCTGTAGCTAGTTTGACCTTGCATAGACAGAGACAGGAGAAATAGGGTACATGACTGAATTTAGGCCAATATGACAGCATTATATTAATTTGACATTTAAAGCAGTTTTAGGGCACTAGACAAATTATGATCAATCAAAATAACTCCATCAAGCAGTATTGAGAGATTACTGTCTAAATAACATTGTAAGTAACAGGCATAGCCTCAGCCCTCAGCATACATCAGAAGCACACAGCATAGGCTACATCAAAATTAAAAGGCAAAGATGATTATCACTACATTAAGCCATTTTGTTTAATTTTAAGGAGATCCTCAGGTGACCGGGTCGTCTCAGGCCGTGCAGGTCAAGGTGGGGAATGACGTTACCCTTCCTTGCCACATTAAGCCGCCTGTCAACGCGGTCAAGATGACAGTGGAGTGGTCGAGACCCGACCTGAAGCCGGATTACGTGCACATAATCCAAGATGGACATGTGCTTTCCCACTCTCTGAACCCGCTGTACCAACAGAGGACGTCCCTGTTTGCAGAGGAGCTTCCTCATGGTAACATCTCACTGAAGCTGTCCAAGGTGCAGCTCTCAGATGAGGGGACGTTCAAGTGTTTTGTTCCAACCCTGCACAACAGCAGTTTGATCCAGCTCCTTGTTGGTAAGATCTAGTGGTCAACATAGATGACAAGACAGACTAAATAGCTTTCATTAGTGTGGTTGCCCGAATGGGCAACCAGACTATTGTTCTCTACGGACTTTATTATTCCGGTAGATAAACCTTTTTCATATTCAGACATCACTCAACATACATTAAAGGAGTAGTTCACCCAAAAAAATTACTTATTTTCTATCAATTGCACACCCCATGAAGCCTTGAATTCCTATGCTAATAATTTGATTCCTGTCTCCTGCCGGCTAATGTATCTGGTAGAAGACCACAAAAACAAAAACAAATCCATGAATTCAAGGCTTCATGGGGTGTGCAATTGATAGAAAATAAGTATTTTTTTGGGTGAACTCCTCCTTTAAGGACAGAGCTGCTTGATTCGACTGTAGAGAAACGGATTGACACCAATATTTTTGGGTTAAAACAAAAAAAAATGTTAAGGTTAAAGCACTATATTTTGATAGTAATAATCATTGCCATAGAGTGTTTGTTTAGTAACAGGAGTCTCCCCACCATGTAGTGATCATGGCAACAACCCCCCTCCTATCAGCCGGCAAAAAGTACTCAAATGTTTCTTAAGTAAAAGTATCAATACTCAAAACTTTTCAGGCAATCATTTACCCAAAAAGTTTGTATTAAAGTTAAGTATTCAGAACTTGAACCTTTTTTAGTTAATTGTACTTCTATATATAGATTACCAAACTCAAAAGTCAGATGTATTCAGAACTGGAACTTTTTAGGTACTTCTATAAATCGATAACCATGATTTATTATTGTCTACTCAAATAATAGTTAGTACTACATGTACTCTTTATTCATGATTAATTAAATATATTTATTATATCAACTAAATATGTATTTGTGCTAAATGGCTACGCTGAGCTTGATCGCCACACCCCAAATTAGCCATCTTTACGACTTCAGCATTATTATTGCACAAATTTAATGACCAGAAGTCTAGCTTCACATTTGCACTTTTTATAGAATTGTCATATCAGAAGACAGACCCTTGCAGCAT
The DNA here is from genome assembly GCF_963454915.1 of Gymnoscopelus microlampas. Classification (NCBI taxonomy): domain Eukaryota; kingdom Metazoa; phylum Chordata; class Actinopteri; order Myctophiformes; family Myctophidae; genus Gymnoscopelus; species Gymnoscopelus microlampas. The sequence goes on along the minus strand of NC_139956.1, from coordinate 27,319,519 downwards.
AGAGAATAGTTATACCCTTCCAGACAAGAGTCATATCCCAGCGGACACAGTCGTCTTCAAGGCAAGAGTCAAAGTCAGAATGCAACATATACCTTATAGACGCCGGTAGGAAGGGGCAACTATTATTCACTTATAGATTCCAAGGACTTGGAATCAACTCTATTAATGTTAGAACAGAATCCTAACAACACACTTCCCTAAAGGCAAGGCTCCTTTTGGTCAGAGGAGGCATCTCTGCTTTCAGAGCTCGCTCTATTCGGGACGGACATAGGGTCCTTCAAGACATAAGAGCTCTGACTGGAAGGGTATGACTATTCTTTACACTGCGAAGCTCGGTCTTCTGATATGACATTCTATAAAAAGTACACATGTGAAGCTAGAATTATGGGTATTGAATTCATTGTTATATGGGTGCGCCAATGGAGGGGGAAGGCTGCTTCCGTACACGCTCCTCAGCGTCGCAACGTTTTTCCTTCTTTTTAGTATTTTTAAGCCTTTCATTTTTTTCCTACACCATCAGGTGTCTAAGGAGTTATGACAGACAAGCACTTCTGGACATCAGCACAGCGATCGCACACAGAATTCCAGACTTTTTCGCGGATAACCCTCCACCGGCCGAGTGGTGGGAGATCTTCCCTTTGTCTCGGCAGGGATCATAGCATGGAGACGGCGAAAGAGGTGAGCGTGTCCTGGCCGTCGGATGACAAGAGCGGGCCTTCGAAAATGTTCAAAAATAGCAGATGTCCAAGCTCGCAGCGCGGCACGAAGTGACGCGCTGTGAGCTTGTAGATCTGCTATATCAAACATATAAATGGATAAAGTGGTTAAAATGTTTATGATGCTATATTAACTACTTTGGCTGGGGACCCCCTGAAATCCCCCCAAGGACCCCTGGAGGTCCCCGGACCCCACTTTGAGACAGGCTAAGAGCTGCAGGGTGTTTGTAGCTGCGTTAGCTCTGGGAACCGTATCCATCACACTGTCAGAGCTGGTGTGTGGACTTCACGTCAGATAAAACATTACAATACCAGTGGTCCTCAAACTTTTACATTTCAAAGAGCACCATAACGGGTCCATTTGTACACTAAAGAGTTAGACCTGTAATGGTCCATTTGGTCATCAACAATTATAATGATGATCCCAACCCTACACAATGAACATAGAAATGAAACAAACCTAAAACATAAACCATGTAAGGGTAAATACAACACAATGAACATAAATAATAAACCAGGTAAATACAACAATGAATATAGAAATAAAACAAATCATGTAAGGCTAAATACAACACAATGAACATACAGAATACAACAAACCATGTAAGGGTAAATACAACACTATGAACATAAAGAATAAAACAAACCACGAAAGGGTAAATACAACACTATGAACACAGAATAAAACAAACCATGTAAGGGTAAATACAACACAATGAGCGTAAAGAATAAAACATAAACCATATAAAGGGTAAATACAACACTATGAACATAAATAAAACAGACCATATAAAGGGTACATACAACACTACGAGTAGGGCACTGCAGGGAATTGAACCCCATCCCGGTAAACCAGGAGAACCACACCAGAGCCTTTGTTTTTATTTTGTTGTCATTTACAATCACATGGTACCATTCACATATTTACATTTCAACAGTAAAGTCATTTCACAATTTACAATGTAGATATTCATCTATACTCTTTATCCAGAGTGTCTTACAATAAACAAAGTAAACACATACATAGAATGCAGAGACGGTGTAGTGTCTCAGTAAACTAGGATCACAGGTAAACCAAGAAGATAGCATCAGTCTAATCAGTGTAATAAATGAATAAACAGTATAATAAATTAATAATCTGTACATAGAAACTATAGGTCAACTAACCAGGTCAACAAATGAACCCAGCATCTGAGGTCTTTTACTTTACAATTTGCAGTACTTTTACTTCACCAGATCTCAGAGGCAAATATTGTACTTTTACTCCACTACGATTATTTGAAACCTTTAGTTACTTTGTAGATTTTGATTACTACAAAACATGCACACAAACCCTATTTAAACTTAGATCTACAAGCTCAAAATGCGTCTAAGTGCTACAGGCTGAGGTGGAGTCTGAAGAGGAGAGTCTTCACATTACAACAATGATGAGTTACGCTGTTGGTCACATAGAATTCCTGAAGCAGCACAGCTGTACAGTTACAGATAATGAGCCTACTGAGATTAGATACGGTAATGTTTAGCGATATAGCGCCTTTTATACAAAAAAAAAGGAATACAATAAATAAACAATACAAAAAAAAACATCACATTAAAATCCAGTAAATGGAAGTTAAAACAAAACATATTACAACTGATTTTTTTTGTTGTGGATATTACATCATTTCCAATGATATTATCCATCAAAGACTAATGCTATTATGTAATTTTGACAGGCCTATGAAGGCATGATGACCAAGAAGAAAACAGGAAAACAATAGCACAAAATACATGTCAATAATTAACAGTACAACAATAAAAGGAGAAAAACTAACAAAATACAGATAATAGATACAATAAACTAACAGATATTCAAATTAATATTTGTACAAAAAAAACTCTTGCTGACCTCCATCTATCCCGTCACAGTTCATCCATTTACCAATTTAGTTTATCCACTTAAGGCTGCCATGTTAAAGGACAAGTCCGGACTAGAATAACGGCCTTTTTTTCCTACTTATATTGATCCCAAATGACTGGCCATGTAAAATTCATGAGCAGAACATAAATAGGTAGCCATGTTTTCACTCCACAAAAACCTTAAGGAAAACTCCTTAGACAGAGACTAAGAAAATATATTAGTGTTTCATTTTGTCATGCTCATAAAGAGCTCCAAGTGCTAAAAGTGAAAAGTGCAGCAGCAAACGTTTGGGTCAAAGGACCATCGTCAGTGCCTCGCCTACTGACCGCCGTGAATAATCAAGTTTTACCCACAAATGACAACACATAAATCCACATCACATACAGCGCCTATGGTCATATGTGATGTGGACTGACGTGATGAAGACTTACCTGCACATGACTTAAGTGACGTGAAATGATAAGACGAGACGCAAATCAAATTATACGAATTGATACTAGACATAAGTCCACATCACATACTACACTACACTACACTACACCCCACACACTATGGTCATATGTGATGTGGACTGACGTGATGAAGCTTTAACCGCAAATGATTAGATCTGATATAGCACTGACGATGGTCCTATGACCTAAATGTTTGCTGCTGCACTTTTCACTTTGAACACTTGGAGCACTTTATGAACATGAAACAAATAAAACAAAAAATAGATTTTCTTGGTCTCCGTCTAAGGAGTTTGTGGAGGGAGTCTTTTTTTCTGCCAGTTTTGCTTTGTTTTTGAGACCAGCTACAGTCAGTAAATATTCCTCTTTTTCCTTTTAGTTTCCTACAATTAAAAAAAAACATATTTACAGAAATAAAAAGTTTATTTTTCTAAGGAACCTCGTACATTTAAGGCAACAAATGGAACCAAATGGACCCTGGTCCACTGTTTCCCAAGTTATGGGTCGGGACTCAATAGTGGGTCGTGGACACATTTTCTTGGGTCATGAGTAAATAAATCCCCCCCCCCCCCAAAACTTGTTAATTAAGTATTCAATCAAAGCTTCCAGCAGGTGATTGGCCCGTGGATTACAGTTCATTGAACATTGTAATGTATTAAATACATTTGAAAATTACACCGGTTTGTTCTGCATGGAGCAGATAAGACATATTGGAATATTGTTGATGTCCAAAAAACATTATAAAAAGTTAAAATAGACAATCTACAAGATCAATGTCACAAAAATAATCAAACATTCAAAATAATGTAATTTAAGAAAATGTTAAATAAAAAAATCCATAAAGAAACGAAAATAACAAAAATCTACAAGAGTGAAGATCTACAAGTTCACAAGCTCAAACGAATTTCATAAAGTAAATAAAAAAGAAAGAAAAGCAATTCCATAAAGTAGGGTAAACATTTGTTTAACATACAACTTGCATTTAGTTGAAATTTAAACCAGTGGTTCTCCACCTAAATAATTGGCAAAAACATTAAGATTTAATATAAAAAAAATTATACCAAATAACTTAGTATACTAAGTTAGTTCCAATGGATTGATTGGTCTTAGTCTTTAAAGCATGCTCTGAAAAGGCCCACCCATCTGACCACTTAAAACGGCTGCCATGTTAAGTGGTCAGATCCAGAATAAGGCTGAGAACCACTGATTTACATTTCAAAGATCTACAACTACGGCAGATGAAAACATAACCCTATCGGTTAACGCTCTGTACATGAGCAACATTTAATTAAATTTCACAATTAAGATCATTTTTAGAGGAACTATATTTTATTCAACACTTTTTAAAGCTCAGTGGACATTGTTACTTTGTTTTAATAAAAACCTGATAATGCTTTTAATCAGGTAAACAATAACTTACAAGTGTGAAATAAAATCTTGACTCCTCAGAATATCTAAAAAAAAATGTAATAATTTAATCATTTACAGACCATAAATGGGTAGCCATGTTAACATCTTTATACAAAAGGAAAACCGGTTGAAGAAAAGACTCACTGCACAAAAACCTTAAGGAAAACTCCTTAGACAGAGACTAAGAAAATATATTAGTGTTTTATTTTGTCATGCTCATAAAGAGCTCCAAGTGCTAAAAGTGAAAAGTGCAGCAGCAAACGTTCGGGTCAAAGGACCATCGTCAGTGCCTCGCCTACTGACCGCCGTGAATAATCAAGCTTTACCCACAAATGACAACACATAAATCCACATCACATACAGCGCCTATGGTCATATGTGATGTGGACTGACGTGATGAAGACTTACCTGCACATGACTTAAGTGACGTGAAATGATAAGACGGGACGCAAATCAAATTATACGAAATGATACGAGACATAAGTCCACATCACATACTACACTACACTACACTACACCCCACACACTATGGTCATATGTGATGTGGACTGACGTGATGAAGCTTTAACCGCAAATGATTAGATCTGATATAGCACTGACGATGGTCCTATGACCTAAATGTTTGCTGCTGCACTTTTCACTTTGAACACTTGGAGCACTTTATGAACATGAAACAAATAAAACAAAAAATAGATTTTCTTGGTCTCCGTCTAAGGAGTTTGTGGAGGGAGTCTTTTTTTCTGCCAGTTTTGCTTTGTTTTTGAGACCAGCTACAGTCAGTAAATATTCCTCTTTTTCCTTTTAGTTTCCTACAATTAAAAAAAAACATATTTACAGAAATAAAAAGTTTATTTTTCTAAGGAACCTCGTACATTTAAGGCAACAAATGGAACCAAATGGACCCTGGTCCACTGTTTCCCAAGTTATGGGTCGGGACTCAATAGTGGGTCGTGGACACATTTTCTTGGGTCATGAGTAAATAAATCCCCCCCCCCCCAAAACTTGTTAATTAAGTATTCAATCAAAGCTTCCAGCAGGTGATTGGCCCGTGGATTACAGTTCATTGAACATTGTAATGTATTAAATACATTTGAAAATTACACCGGTTTGTTCTGCATGGAGCAGATAAGACATATTGGAATATTGTTGATGTCCAAAAAACATTATAAAAAGTTAAAATAGACAATCTACAAGATCAATGTCAAAAAAATTATCAAACATTCAAAATAATGTAATTTAAGAAAATGCTAAATAAAAAATTCCATAAAGAAAAGAAAAGAACAAAAATCTACAAGAGTGAAGATCTACAAGTTCACAAGCTCAAACGAATTTCATAAAGTAAATAAAAAAGAAAGAAAAGCAATTCCATAAAGTAGGGTAAACATTTGTTTAACATACAACTTGCATTTAGTTGAAATTTAAACCAGTGGTTCTCCACCTAAATAATTGGCAAAAACATTAAGATTTAATATAAAAAAAATTATACCAAATAACTTAGTATACTAAGTTAGTTCCAATGGATTGATTGGTCTTAGTCTTTAAAGCATGCTCTGAAAAGGCCCACCCATCTGACCACTTAACACGGCTGCCATGTTAAGTGGTCAGATCCAGAATAAGGCTGAGAACCACTGATTTACACATTTTACAATTAATTAATTTTTAGAGGAACTATATTTTATTCAACACGTTTTAAAGCTCAGTGGACATTGTTACTTGATAATAAACCTGATAATACTTTTAATCAGGTAAACAATAACTTACAAGTGTGAAATAAAATCTCGACTCCTCAGAATATCTAAAAAAAAAATGTAATCATTTAATCATTTACAGACCATAAATGGGTAGCCATGTTAACATCTTTATACAAAAGGAAAACCGGTTGAAGAAAAGACTCACTGCACAAAAACCTTAAGAAAAACACCTTAGACAGACTAAAAAAATATATTAGTGTTTTATTTTGTCATGCTCATAAAGAGCTCCAAGTGCTAAAAGTGAAAAGTGCAGCAACAAACGTTTCGGTCAAAGGACCATCGTCAGTGCCTCGCCTACTGACCGCCGTGAATAATCAAGCTTTACCCACAAACAACACATAAATCCACATCACATACAGCGCCTATGGTCATATGTGATGTGGACTGACGTGATGAAGACTTACCTGCAAATGACTTAAAGGGATATTTCACTTTCAAAAAAACTTTGGGTCATTTTATCGTCTACTCAGGCTTTTGTCAGCCCCCCAGACCGTTTATAAGTTGCTTGATTCAGTATTTAGATATTTGATATACATTTTATCAGACACGCCCCCTTCCTATACAAACCCATTATAACTTCAAATGTTAGATTCATCAAAAACACCGGTCCTTGGTTCTGGTGACTCACCCTGCCCTCCTAATACGTGAGGGGGCTGTGTTCTTTCGATAACTTAATTTATTTTAAATATTTTTTGGGGAAAATGAAAAAAATTAAATACAATAAAAAAATGAAATAAAATATATGAAAAAAGTAATCGAAAAAACACGGCCCCTCACGTATTAGGAGGGCAGGGTGAGTCACCAGAACCAAGGACGGGTGTTTTTGATGAATCTAACATGTTAAAAATGTAGTTTTAAGTTATAATGGGTTTGTATAGGAAGGGGGCGTGTCTGATAAAATGAATATCAAATATCTAAATAGTGAATCAAGCAACTTAAAAACTGTCTGGGGGGCTCACTAAAGCCTGAGTAGATGATAACATGACCCAAAAGTGAAATATCCCTTTAAGTGACGTGAAATTATAAGTCGAGACGCAAATGAAATTACGCAAAATGATACGAGACATAAGTCCACATCACATACTACACTACACTACACACTATGGTCATATGTGATGTGGACTGACGTAATGAAGCTTTAACCGCAAATGATTAGATCTGATATAGCACGGACGATGGTCCTATGACCTAAATGTGTGTTGCTGCACTTTTCACTTAGAGCACTTGGAGCACTTTATGAACATGAAATAAAATAAAAATAGATTTTCTTGGTCTCGATTTTCTTGGTCTCCATCTAAGGAGTTTTCCTTAAGTTTTTTGTGAAGTGAGTCTTTATTTCTGCCAGTTTTGCTTTGTTTTTGAGACCAGCTACAGTCAGTAAATATTCCTCTTTTCCATTTTAGTTTGCTACAATTTATTTTAAATAAAAGGTTAGGGTTATAAAATTGTTATAAAACAATTTTGAGTAAACAAAGTTTTTCAAAAGAACCCCATAGATTTAAACAAATCAATTCTGTTTAAAATATTAAAAAAGTAGTGAAAATAGCAGATCTACAAGCCAAACTTGTAGATCTGCTATTTTCACTAGGTCCCAGAGAGACATCCCGTCTCTTTTGTGTCTATAGTACAATTAAAATTAATTAAAAGAAAGAAAAAATAGAACATGTGCTATTTCATGAAAACAAAAGAAATCTAAGCAATAAATTATAAACAAAAAAAAAGAGTTTGTGAAAATAGATTTACAAGCTTGTTGTGAGCTTGCAAATCTATTATTTTCACTAGTTTGGGTCCTGAGCTAAAAGGTTTGGGAACCTCTGCAGTGGCTCAATGCCTGGTAGCAGTTAAATATAGAGCTTAAACATTTTTGATTGACAGTTATGACTGTAATGTTTAGAATGCAACACACAGTTATGACACATGTTTAGAATGCAATCACACAGTTATGATTGTAATATTTATAATGCAATCACACAGTTATGACTGTAATATTTATATTGCAATCACACAGTTATGACACATGTTTGAAATGCAATCACACAGTTATGACTAATATTTATAATGAAATCACACAGTTATGACTAATGTTTATTTTATTTTCCAGAAGTAATACAGTCTACAGTGACTGAACTGCCTCTTACACAGTGTCACAGTGGCTGCTAGCTGATGCCTATGAGTACAATTCAAAGTTTACAATTTAAATGGTGCATTTATCTATAGTACCTTTAACCAAAGCACTTTGTAATGTGCATTACATTCGCCAACCTACTCACCAGGGGGAGAGATAGAGAGATGAGAGGGATAGAGAGACAGAGAGAGATAGAGACTCGTATAATTTATATCATTTTTGGACGATTGACATAAATTATACGAGGCGCATATGACGCAATGGCAGCAGCATTCTTTGCTTCATGTTCTCTGCATCAGTCTCAGTCCAGCATCAGTTTTTCTTCATTTTCTTCATTATTCTCCTGCCAAATGACGAGCATTGTACGCAAACAACGTGAAACGAAGTCCACATCACATACTGGTCATATGGTTGTATGTATCGTTTATATTATATTATCATTATTATTATGTGATGTGGATTGACGTGATGAAGCTTTACTCGCAAATGACGGCACAAATAACGAGCAACTATACGTGATGCACATGCCGACATCCGTCACACACCTTCACATCACATACTGGTTATATGTGATGTGGATTGGCGTGATTAAGCTTTAACGCAAATGACGCAACGCAAAATCAATTGTGCCAATAATTGTCAGCAATGCAGCAACAGCATGAATGACATTAGTACACAACATACAACACTATGAATGACATTAGTAAACAACATACAACACTATGAATAACATTAATACACAACATATAACACAAGCAACAGGAATAACCAAAGTCATTAACCCTTTAAGACCTGAAGCCGATTCTACATGTCTCCTAAATCCCAACAGTTTTGTGAAAAACATAAGTTTCTATATCAGTGGTTCTCAAACTTTTTCATGTCAAGGACCCCCAAAATGATATGTATTTGGTCGCGGACACCAAAATATTTTGTTCCACGGACCCCCCCAGAAGCAAAGATTTGAGTTAAAAAATATTTGCTTTAAAAATATATATATTCAAAGATTTGCACACACTTTCACGAATTTTCAAAAATAACAGATCTACAAGCTCATAGCGCGGCACTCGGTGCTGCGCTATGAGCTTGTATATCTGCTATTTTTGAATAGCCAAAGTGTAAAATAAAGATTTTCAGCTCAAATCTAAAAATGACACAGTTCCAGGTCTTAATAGGTTAAATGCATATGATATGAATGATGGCCCTACATCTCTCCCTGTTCTGACCTACTGTAAACAACAGCGTGTACCTCGCCTAAAAGAAAAAATTGCCGACCGATGTGAATGACGAGCTATCCGCAAATGTCGTGAAATAATCACAAAATCACATAAATCCACATCACATACGACCAGTAATTCACATACGACCAGTAATGTATTATTATTATTATTATTATTATTATGTGATGTGGATTGACGTGATGAAGCTTTACTCGCAAATAGCCTGAAACGGTACAACGCCAATCAAATTACGCGAAACGACACACGACGTAAAGGACGACATGCATCACATACCTCCACATATGTTCATATGTGACGTGGACTAACGTGATGATGTTTTACCCGCATATGTTGTGAAATGACACAACACAACACATACATCACATCAATGCACATCACATACGGCCCCCCTGTACGGTCATATGTGATGTGGGCTGACGTGATGAAGACTTACCTGCATATGACGGAAGCGACGTGAAATCAAAAGTAATTTTTACCCGCATGTGTTGTGAAATGACAACACATACATCACATCAATCCACATCACATACTACACTACACTACACCATGGACTTATGTGATGTGGGCTGACGTGATGAAGACTTACCTGCACGGTGACGTGAAATCCTGAGACGCGACGCAAATCAAATTACTTAACGCAAAATGCTATGAGACATAAATCACACAAACGCTGGCCGTGACCCAATAATAAAAAACACTGGTCCAGTCCCTTCTTACTTATTCTTCACGAATGACGGGCATTGAACGCAAACGACGCAAACCGCTGGCCCGCCACCCGTTAAATGACGCAACGCAAGCGGCGCAACGCGAACGGCGCTGATAGTGCAAATTTTACGGTTAAAGCTAAAAAAATGTTTAGTTGATACTATGACAGGGCAAAAAAAGCTATATTTTTTAACTTTATCAAAAATAGATAAAGCACAAATAGGTTTAACTATGTGAGTTTGCTATGTGACCAAGAGCCACATATACTATACCCTGTCACTATATTATACAACCTAGTATACATATACTGTGCCCTGTCACTATATTATACAGCTTAGCGTAGGCCTACATATACTGTACCCTGTCATTACATAAACAGCCTGGTATACGTATACTGTCAGTACTACAAATGGAACCAAATGGACCAGTGACGGGTCCATTTGGTTCCATTTGTACACACAAAAACCACAAGACACACGAAAAGAAAAAAGTTATAACTTTATTCAAGCAAATAATGAAGAGAAAAGAGGGGAAGTTAAAGTATGGAGGTCAGGCAGAAACCGTGTATGTCCAAAATTGTTACTTTTTAAAATGGACACAAAATAACCTGTGTTCCAATGGATCCAATGTAATTATCATGATCTTTGCGTTGTGAGCTTGTAGATCGGCTGTTTGTACTGCTTTAGTGTGTGACACTGTCACACGGTATGACCAAGTAAAGAAATGTATTTACGACAAAAAAAATAAAAATATACACACACACACACACACACACACACACACACACACACACACACACACACACACACACACACACACACACACACACACACACACACACACACACACACACACACACACACACACACACACACACACACACACACACACACACACACACACACGGTTTCTGCCCGACAACCAATGATAGACCGTGTCACTACTATCACTTACCTTGAACAGCAGCCACGACTCAAACAGCAAATTAAATTAAAAAACACTAAGAAAGAAGCAAATGACACAACGCACATCATTTGCTTTCTCTTTTAGTTTGCACAGACCTACAGCATAGATGACTGTAAACACGGTGTTAATGGAGCTACATGCTACCATAATGATACCAGACATAAATCACATAGCTCCACATCACATACATTTGTACACACAAACTACTAGTGAAGAACTAGTGCAATAGACAGGCAAGAAGAAAGAAATGTGTTTGTGAAAAGAAAGAAAGACAAAAACAAAAAAACGATCAAATAACTCGGACACAAAAGTAAATAAAAACAAATAATTTTGTTATTGCTTTATTAAAGCAAAGAATAGAGAAAAAGAGGAGAAGTTACGACCACATATGGTCGTATGTGATGTGGACCGATGTGATCAAAGCTTTGGGCGCAAATTACGTGAAACAATAAATAAAATCACATAAATCCACATGGTCCTATGTGATGTGGACCGACGTGATGAAGCTTTACCCACAAATGACGCGATGCAAATGACGTGAAACGATAGACAACGCAAATGACCACATACATGGTATGGTAACATGTAGCATGTAGCCCCCTTAACAAGCAGCAGCTGCAATCAAAAGGTTCCTACCTTCCTGCCATCTTCACTTACGGACGTCTTCTTCGTGTTCTGTAAAGACACAAAAAAGAAAACAAAAACGTTGAGTTGAGCAGGCCTTACAGGGTGACATTTTGGAAGCCAAGATGGTCTGTAGAGCCATAAGCTGGTCACTGGGCTGTGCCACCATTATGGCATTTTACTTGCGTAATTGTCACAAATAATTGCGATTAAGGATTTAATTGTATTGTACATGAACATTGAACATGTTTGAAAATAAATTAACATTTTTGTAACCAGAAGAGTGGGCACCCGGGAAAAGTGGGCACTTCAATGTGTAATTGGCATCTATTCCTCAAAGTAAGTAATTAAGTAACTTAAAGGAGTAGTTCACCCACAAAATGACTTATTTTCTATCAATTGCACACGCCATGAAGCCTTGAATTCATGGATTTGTTTTTGTCGCATTCCTATGCCAATAATTATATTCCCGTCTCCTACCGGCTAATGTATCCGGTAGGAGACACAAAGTAAATTATTTGTGTCTCCTACCGGAAATCCACCCGGTCATCAAATTATTGGCTTAGTAATGAGACAAACTAAAACAAAATCATGAATTCAAGGCTTCATGGGGTGTGCAATTTATAGAAAATAAGTATTTTTTTGGTTAACTACTCCTTTAAGTACATGATTTGAAGATGCTTGACTGGCCTACAGCCACTGTGGGCATAAAACAATACGTTTTAGGTCTGATAATGATGTACTCACCCGTACATGTTCACATCATGTATACGTTACATTACTTAAAAAGGGATAGCTCACCCAAAAACGTACTTCTTTTCTATCGATTAGTCACCCCATGGAGCCTTGAATTATGGACCGGTAGGCAGCGGTTCCGGTAGGAGACACAAAGGAGACTCTTTGTGTCTCCTACCGGAACCGCTGCCGGTCATCAAATTATTGGTTTAGGAATCAGACAAAAACATATCTATGAATTCAAGTCTCCATGGGGTGACTAATCCATGGGAAAAAGTGTTTTAAACTATCCCTTTAAGACAGGGGTCTTCAACGTTTTCAGGCCAAGGACCCCCTAGCTGAGAGAGAGATGAAGCAGGGACCCCCTCTATATTGTATAAAATTGTGTTTGAGATAAACTTTTGCTGCTCTTTTTTCCCTCTACACCTATAACTCTTTGCTAAAAATAGCCGATCTACAAGCTCACTACGCCTTGCAGCCCGAGGCGTTGTGAGCTTGTAGATCTGCTATTTTTGGCTTAAGTTCTCCTCAGCAAAGGGATGCTAGGGTTCAAGTGGTTAATGTAAAAAAGATTTGGCGGACCCCCTGTAGTAACTCTGGGTCCCGGACCCCCTGTTGAAGACCCCTGCTTTAAGAACATTTTGCAAATTCGTCATTTGTTTTACATTTTGGGAGAAACATTGCCAATTTAGCAAAGAGGTGCCATCTATTCCTGTATCAAACACCAAGTAAAGTCTACAATGCTTATCATTTCATCAAGTTCCAGAAACAACTAAAGACGGTGGCTCTCAAAAGTTTCATATCAAGGACCCCCAAATGAATATGCATTTGGCCAAGGATTGGGCCTCTTCCTTACTTCCTTCACATGTGTTACCAATGATACTAATGAAGGCTCTGTTCTATTTAGTGCAGCACAGTGGTTCTCAAAGGACACCCATAAATCTGAGTGTACAAATGGAACCAAATGGACCTGTGATTTGTTTACATCTGTACACTCAAGAGTTACACACCCGTAAGGGTCCGTTTGGAACAGAGCCTTCATTAGCACCATTGGTAACACCTGTGAAGGGAAGTGAGGAAGAGGCCCAATTTATTTCCAATATGGCCGCTGATTCCAAAACTCCAGTTTGTGCCTCCTACCTCCAGCAAGGTGTTGTGTTACTGTGAAATTGGTGACCTTCAGAAAACATGCGACCATCTCGTGGACTTCACAAAAACATCACCATGTCCAAATGTAAATAACAACCGTTTGTTTGTTTATGAACAGAGCAATTCCGTTCATAAACTAACAGCGATTGACTTTGGATGTTTGACATGTGAAGTCCACAAGATGGACACATCTTTTGTCAGGTCACCAATTTCTCCATAACACTGGTGGAGGCAGAATGTTGAGGGTTGGGATTCGGCTTGAAAATAAAACCACAGGCGTCTTGGTTCAGCTCTGAGCCGCTAGACCAGTGGCTCTCAAAGTGTGGTCTGATACCAGTCATCAGTTACCATGAGTATAAACCCTAGGGTTTATACCCGTCACAATTATTACAATAGCCTAATTGCAATTATTTGAATTTGCAATTATGTTTTGCATAATCGTCATAATCATTACCATGTTAAAAATGTTCAAATATTTTCAAACATTTTGTGGAAATAGCAGAACTACCAGCTCAAAACGTGTTGCGATGCGACACGTTTGGAGCTTGTAGATTGGCTATTTCCACTCTGCTAATCCCACTATGAATGTATTTTTTTGTAATTAAATAATGTATATTATTTGTCATATCTGCCGTGTGCAACTTTTATTTACGAAGCCCGAAAAGCCTAAAATAAATTACATTTGTATTCATAATGTTCCAATGCTCAACGTCAAACACAATTAAATCTTTGATCGCAATCATTTATGTGACAATGAATCGTCAACTTATATTTAATAATATATAATAATAACATAATGGTGACACAGCCCTAGTCTATAATGGTCAGCAGTGGTGGAACAAATACTGATTTTTTTTACTTAATTAAAAGTATCAATACTGCAATGTAGAAATACTCTGTTACAAGTAAAAGTCCGGAATTTAAAATTCACTTGAGTGAAAGTACAAAGGCACTGGTATCAAAATGTACTTAAAGTACCAAAAATAAAAGTACTCATTATGTAGAATATCCTGTTTCACAAATTTCAAAATATATTAAAATCTTTTGAAAATAGCAGATCTACAAGCTCACAATATGTCGCATCGCAACACATTGTGAGCTTGTAGATCGGCTATTTTCAAATGGCCGAAATGTATATAGGGCTGAAGTGGTTAATACATTTTTTGTAATTATAATTAATATCTACAAAGTAACTGGTAACTAAAGTTTTCAAATAAATGTAGTGAAGTAAAAAGTACAATATTTGGATCCGAGATGTAGTGTAGTAAAAGTAAAAGTATTGAAATTTGGAAATACTCAAGTAAAGTACACATCCCTTGAAATTGTACTTAATACAGTACTCAAGTGAATGCACCTAGTTACTTTCCACCACTGCTGGCTAGGTGTGATCCAGGTACGTACCGTGTGGGGTCTCCCGCCGCGTGGTTGAAGATAGCTGGTATTAATAGAGCCGCGTAGGTTGTATGGCACCACGTCCCGAGCACCGTACGCCTTGTATCTCCAACGGAGAGCGTTCGTTGGCACCGTTATACGTTTCAGCTCTCAGGGCTCGTTGCTGCGTTGTCGAGGTTCCATCTTCCTGCCCCTTGTCCTGAGTTACAGACACTCTATTACCAGCTATCTCCTGATGACTCCATCCATCCTTTGAACCTTCACTGAAGCATTCATACAGCGAGTCAAACGCTGAGTCATAGCTAGAAGCCATGACTCAGCGTTTTCAACTCACTGTATGAAGTAGATTTAGTCCACTCTGCAGAAGGTCACCACATGATTAACCTGCAAGACACAGATATACACCAACATTACATTTAATATATTTTATAATAATAAAAACAATAATAGAAAATCAAGTTTTTAAGTAGGCTATAGTGCAGGGGTGATGCAACTTTGAGGATGTAGACTAGAGGGCCACTATATTTCCACACTCACTCCGGAGGGACACATTGCATATTGTTACTGTCGGACAGAAAAAAAAACAGCTGATCTACAAGCTCAGAGCTTGTAGATCTGCTATTTTTGCTATTTCGGAATCCTTAATTATTTTTTGGTATTTTTTAATTGGAATCCTGAAACGTATATTTTTTTAATTTAATTTCAAATACATTTAGTTATACTTAAGTTAACTTTATGAACTTAAATACAAATACATTGGACAGTCATTAAACTAATAAAATAAGACTGAAGTAATTAAAGCGGGTCATGATTGCATGTTTGGAATTGGAACAGCTGAAATCAAATATATAACTATTAACCTGCGGCCGCACTAAGTGAAGGTGAGGGCCGCATGTGGCCCCCGGGCCGCCAGTTGCCCATGTATGCTATAGTGTTAACCCTTTAAGACCGGGAACGCATCAGTGTAACCACTTTAACCATTATCTTACACTTTGGCTATTCAAAAATAGCAGATCTACAAGCTCATAGCGAGGCACCGAGTGCCGCGCTATGAGCTTGTAGATCTGCTATTTTTTGAAAAATCGTGAAAATGTGCATATTTATTTCATTCAAATCTGAGATGGGGGTCCACGGCCAAATACATATTTTGGGTGGTCCTCGTCCTTGACATGAAAAAGTTTAATTATAGCAACATACGTTCTTTTCAAAAAACTGTTATGATTTAGAAGACATTTGTAGAATCCCCCCAGAAGCAAATATTATTGTTAAAAATGTAAATCTTTAACATATTTTGAAATGTGCAAAAATGTTCATGATTTTTTTTTTAAATAGCAGATCTACAAGCTCGTAGCGTGGCACTTGGTGCCGCGCTATGAGCTTGTAGATCTGCTATTTTTTGAATAGCCCAAATCATAAGATAATGGTTAAAGTGGTTCAACCTCTCGTCCTACTTGATCATACTACAGCGTCGCATAAAAGCATCAACAGTAGCAGATCTACAAGCTTGAAACGCACAAAACACGGTTTGAGCTTGTAGATCTGCTACTTTTGCCATTTTTGAATCCTGAAAAGTAACAGTTTTGGACATTCTGAGGTTTCCTGCCGATAAAGACTACATTATAGTTTCATTTTAGCATTGGATCAAGACTCAGATTTCTTCTTATCGAGTTTGATATCGATATTTAGTTTACTTATTCTCCTGCCTGAGTGTTATGTTATGTTACAACTTAGCTCCGTTATCTATCCTATCCTTAGGCTTTTACATTTGTTTTGTTCTAGATATTTTATGACAAGTATGAAATGTGAAAAGTGCTGCACAAATAAAACATTATTATTATTATTATTATTATTATTATTATTATTATTATCCCATCTATGACATTCTTGAACTCTCCAAAATGGTGTTTGTAGTTAGTTCCATGTTCTCAAACATCTCCATAAATGTATCAATTCTAAATATAAAGTGTTTATCTCAAAGGCACAGATGTTATCCCACCATACGGACCCTTTATGTTCAGTAAGATTCCGTATTATTCAATGAATAAATGTTTCAATCTGGTCTGTCTGAACATCACTGTATCATTCAATGGGTGTAAGTGGCGCTGTTGCAGGTGAACGCCGGTATTACACCCCATGTAATCCAGGAAATACAATGACGTTCATCCACATACGGGATTAAAACATTTCTTTATTAAACTATACTGAATATTAACTGAACACTAACACCCCGTATGTAAGGATAACATCTGTGGCTTTCAGATAATCACTTTATATTTACAATGCATACATAAATGTAGACGCACGAGCCTTAAACACAGAACCACAAAATATTTGGTAAAGTGGGGCCGTTGCAGCAGGTGAACGCAGGTATTACACTCCATGTAAATGTGGAAATAGAACTGCGTTCCGACACACACGGGATTAAAACGCGTCTTTATTCAACTTTACGTAATATTACGGAACACAACAGATCCGTATGGACGAGTTACATCCGTGTCTTTGTTTAAACACTTTATGTGTTGGATTGGGTTCATTTATGGGGATTTATGAGCCGTTCAAAACTACTAACAAACATCAGACTCGATCACCATCAATAAAATCCCTGACCGTTTTGTTCCAAGGCTAAAATAGATTATTTATAAACGTACATTAATGTATATATGGCGGGGTTACATCTACAAACCTCACAGTGAGTGTGGTTTAACGTTTAAACTTTAGGTGACAATTTAGTTGTTGTGATCATTTGGAACAAATATGTATGTTTGATGCTATAGCCTTGAATCAAGACTATAATAGATGAATTAATCGATTTAGACATTTGCATATTATATCTATGAAGTAAAAGATGACTAGTTTGATGCATTTTCTCCCTCGGTTATAAAATACAATATTTCTTATATTTGTCCATGTTTGGTGTCATAATAATTCACAGTCCTACAACACCTCAAATGCTTAAATAATAATTGTGTTAAATATTAGTGGATAAACACGTGTCATGTTGATATAAATCAAACATTAGTTTACCTTCTCTACAGAGCACAGTGTGGCACGGTTCACACCAAACTTTTCGAATCAAGCAGGCGTGGTGCGCCTGCGTCCAAGTTAAACCCATATTCACATCCGGTCCAAAGCCCCGCCTACTGGATCCGATGCGCTGAACAAGACATAGACGCACCATTTCCGTTTCCGTTTTCTGACCGGATGTTGATCCCCAGACTGCTATCAGTCATCATTAACACTAAACCATCTACACCTGTGTGGAGTCAGAAAGCTCCACATTTTATACTTTGGCTTTTCAAAAATAGCAGATCTACAAGCTCACAGCGTCACTTCGTGGCTTGCTGTGAGCTTGTAGATCTGCAATTTTTGAAATGTTTTGAAAAATCTCGAAAATGTTTGGAAAAGTTTGAATAATGTTGAATTTCTTAACATAAATCTTCTCTTCTGGGGTCCCTGGCACAACATATTCTCAGATGGGGGTCCGTGGCCAAATGCATACATTAATGTGGGGGGGGGGGGTCCTTGACATGAAGAAGTTTGAGAACTGATTTATAGATCCATAATGATCTCCATACACATGTAGTGTCTGATGATGGACACTAGATGGCGTCCAAACAGCAGTTTTCTAGTCTGTCCATGATGACAAGTCACTGTTTTTTTTATAAAAGTTCAAGCGGGTGTTATTTATTTTGCCATAACACCCACTTTTACTGTGCGGAAACAACGCCCCCACTGTACTGAGTACATCCATGAGTATTGGCTTCGGTGCCGGTGCTAGGCTGGACTTGAACTTGTGGCCTTGCTTGCAGAGATGGGAATTGAACCTGTGGCCCTGGTCGCCGTGTGGCTTTCTGTGCCAAAGCCCACAGAGGTGTCCACCAACTATCCACTGCCTTACGGCACCTCGACACATTTAAGTGTGGTTCCTGGATGTCAGTGTTCAACACATGCTTCAGAGTAAAGATGCAGGAGGAGGATTTTAACCCACAAGCTTTGGATTGTGTGTAGACAGTGTCCTATCACCGTGAGCCACCCTGAGCCATTAAGACCGGGAACACATCTGTGTCATTTTTAGATTTATTTGGCCCCTGGAACAACATATTTTACAAATGTTTGCTTTAAAAAATGTATATTCAAAGATGGTCATGATTTTTCAAAATAGTAGATCTACAAGCTCATAGCCATGCTATGAGCTAGCTTGTAGATCTTCTATTTTTGAATAGCCAAAGACATCTAAAAATGACACACATGCGTTCCCGGTCTTAATGGCTTAACTAACAACAAACTAAATATATCAAGATATGCAGTTAATTTTTTTATTTTTGTTTTTGTTCCTTGTTTAGATGCTTGAATATGGAGACAGCACTATGGAAACAAGCTTCTAGGCTTTTTTGTGTGTGTGATTAATCTATTTGACTTTAGACACACAGCAAGCACAATAATAGCTCACTGTGTTTAGATGCTCTAGTCTCTACATGTCCAAAGGTCCTGTGTTCAAACTCCATAGATAACAGATCATTATTTTAAAGTTTTAAACACAAATCCTTCTCATGGATTTGATTGGATCAAATCGACAGGAAGTGATGCCCACAACGCCCTAGGAAACTTGGATTGATTGATTGATTGATTGCGTTTTTTGTTTTTGCAGGGGCTGTGTCTCAGCCAATGATCTTAATTGGACCAAAAGACGACGGCTTTGCTTTGACATGTGATTCCGGGTGCTGGTATCCAGAACCTGAGGTGTCTTGGCTGGACAGTGAGGGAAACCTCCTCCCTGCTGAACCCTCAGTGACAGTCAGAGGTATAGGCCACTGCTACACTGTCCAGAGGAACACGACGGTGAGGGGAGCAGGGGACGTGACCTGCAGAGTTCACTTACCACACATCAACCACACTGAGATACGCAGTGTCATACCAGGTAATGAACGTTTCCGTCACTGTTTAACACACCTCCATCAAAATGTTAGACAGAATGTATGACATTCTACATATACATGCATATAAATATTCTCTTGTAGATCTGTCCTCTGACAGTTCCCTACTTATTCGTTATTTCACCCTTTGTGTTTTCACCTTTTGTGTAGTTGCTTTGCCCTTCTCATCTTTTGTTTCTCATTTGTTCATAGGTCTCTGGGAGGGCAGTGTGATTGGGGCGCACCTGGGCCTGTTGTTCACCAGACCAATTCCTGAAATCAAATGCAAATGAGATTTCCGGAAGAGGGATGGTTTACCAGGCCATGGCTACGTAGCTATCTAACCAAAATGTTGCAAGTAACATACAACTTACAATGCCAACAACTACTGGGTTGTCAGGTTATCATTATCACAAAGTCTATAGCCTTCCTTAACATGTGAGCCTGCTTCTACTCTGGACTTGAGTCAGAACAAAAGAGTAGGACATCTTTCTCTGTGTTCCTTGATAAGCAAAGGAAATGTAGATTTGAGCCAATGCTCACGGAACATGCAGTTGTATATAACAACGCAAGTTCAGGAGTGGAGACCTCCCTCTGCTTATCACAGCCACTCCCCGTCCTCCATCGCTTCCCTGTCTACCACACTACCTTCACTCACTAGCCACTCCCCCTTCATAATCACCCCTATCCACTACACCTGCCTCCACTCACCTCAGCCAATCCTCGTTGCAATCACCACAGTATAAATACAGCTGCGATCTCTCAACCCCTGTTTGTTCTGCTCCACAACAGACCAAACATGGGTCGTGAGTACTGCGCTTGTAGATCGGCTCTTTCTGCCTTTCATCGCTTTCAAGTTCGTCGACCACATTATTCTTTCCATAAGAACTTCATTTAAAAGTCCATTTATCAAGTACCAGTAATCCGTCGAGCGAGCCCGTAGATCGGCTACGGCTACTTCTGCTATCGTCTACCGAACGCCCCAGACGACAAGCTCCTCCGAACAACACCTCCAGCCACCATCACCATACAGGAGAGTGAACTTTATTTGTTATTTCAATACTTTGCTACTGTTTCAGTCCTTAAGCATCACATTCTCGCATTGACTTGTTCTATGCCTTAACATCCTAGTTCACTTCGAGGAGTCTCCTCCTCCTTGCTGGTCGATGTCCCAGAGTCAAGCCACTCAAGCAGACCTGTTCGCCGTCTACACAGTGCACCTGCACGCCGCAGGACACTCCCGCCCCCCCCCCCCCTCATCGGCAGGTTCGTATAGATGCTCGGGCCGCTTCCCTCCCTCTCCCTCCCTGCCCCCCCCCATTCGACGGGCACCGCCCGCCCTCCACATTCGACGGGCGCCGAGCGCCCCCCCGCGGACCGGCACAGCATTTCTTTCCAAGGATTCTTTCCAAGGACGGGCGCAGCGCGCTCTCCTCCCCCCTCAACGGGCACCGCATGCCCCCCCTATTCGACGGGCACCGCCCGCCCCCCACATTCGACCGGCGCCGAGCGCCATCTTCCCCCCTCCCTCGGGACTGCACAGCATGCATCCTCCGTTCCCGGACCAGCGCCGTGCGCCTCCCTCCCTTCCCCCTTTCCTCCCACCCCCCCCAACCCCCACCGGCAGGCTCGCCCCGCCTCGCCTCCCTCCAACGTCCACCCCCCCCTCTCTTCTCTCCCTTCTACCTCTCAAGCACGGCGGGTGCCTAGTGCCCCGCAACCTCTATTCCCCCCCGCCTTCCCACCCTCTTTGCACGGCGGGTGCCTAGTGCCCCGTAACCTCTATTCCCCCCCCCGCCTTCCCACCCTCTTTGCACGGCGGGTGCCTAGTGCCCCGCAACCTCTATTCCCACCCCCGCCTTCCCACCCTCTTTGCACGACGGGTGCCCAGCGCCCCGCAACCTCTATTCCCCCCCCGCCTTCCCACCCTCTTTGCACGACGGGTGCCTAGTGCCCCGCAACCTCTATTCCCCCCCCCGCCTTCCCACCCTCTTTGCACGGCGGGTGCCCAGTGCCCCGCAACCTCTACTCTCCCCCCCCCCCCGCTCTCCCCTCCCGGCAGGCCCGCCCCACCTTGCCTCCCTCAAACGTCTTCCCTCCCTCCCCCCCCCGGCAGGCTCACCCCGCCTCGCCTCCCTCCAACGTCCACGTCCCCCCCTCTCGTCCGTCCCTTCTACCTCTCAAGCACGGCGGGTGCCCAGCGCCCCGCAACCTCTGTCCCCCCTCCCCCCGCCTCCCCCCCCCGGCAGGCTTCCCCCGCCTCGCCTCCCTCCAATGTCTACGTCCCCCCCCCTCTGCCTTCCCCCCTCCCTCTCAAGCACGGCGGGTGCCTAGTGCCCCGCACCTCTACTCTCCCCCCCCCGCTCTCCCCCCAAAAATGTCTCCCCCCCCTCCTCCCCCCCGCCTCGCCTCCCTCCAACGTCTACGTCCCCCCCCTCCCTTCTCTCCCTTCTACCTCTCAAGCTCGGCGGGTGCCTAGTGCCCCACCCACTCTATTCTCCCCCCCCTCCCCCCGCACGTCAGACGCCTCACCCCCACCCGGACCCATCACCTCCGGGATTCTTCCAAGCATCTGACGCCACACATCCACGCCCATCCGGACCCGCCACCTCCAGGCCATCCTCCAAGCAGCCTACGATGCTCGCCCGCCTGGACTCACCACCTTCAAGTTCCCCTCAAGTAACTCACGCCCACCTGGACCCGTCACCTCCAGGCTTCCCCTAAGCAACCCACGCCCACCTGGACCCGTCACCCCCAGGCTTCCCCTAAGCAACCCACGCCCACCTGGACCCGTCACCTCCAGGCTTCCCCTAAGCAACCCACGCCCACCTGGACCCGTCACCCCCAGGCTTCCCCTAAGCAACCCACGCCCACCCGGACCCGCCACCTCAAGGCCATCCTCCAAGCAGCCTACACCGTTTCCTCAAGCAACGTTCGTCCCACGGCCACCCGCACCCCACCATCGGGTTCCCCCAAGTCCACGTCTCACGCTGCACGCTCACCCGAACCCGTCACCTCCAGTCATCCTTCGAGCGTTCACGTTCCACAGCAAACTGGGCCCGTCACCCCCAGGTCATGCTGCAAGCAGCAAACACACTACCCCACGAGCACGCAGGCAGGTGCCCACCACACCTCGCCACTTCCACCCCCCTCCCTCGGATCAGCGCCGTGCGCCTTCTCCCTCGGATCAGCGCCGTGCGCCGACTCCTCCCCCGGACCGGCACAGCACGCCTCCTCCCGACGCCTCGCGTCTCCCTCACCACCTCCCTCGGATCGGCGCAGATCACCGCCGCGTGCCGCCTCCTCCCCCCGACCGGCACACCACGCCTCCTCCCGACGCCTTGCGTCTCCCTCGGACTGGCAAAGCACGGCCTCCTCCCGATGCCATGCGTCTCCCTCACCTCATCCCTCGGATCGGCGCCGTGCGCCTCCTCCTCCCTCCACCGGCTCCGTGCGCCTCAACCGGCGCCGTGCGCCTCCTCCTGCCTCGGACCAGTGCCCCCTCCCTCGGATCGGCGCCAGATGCCTCCTCCTCCTTCGGATTGGCGCTGCGCGCCGCCTCCTCCCCCAGACCAGCTCAGCATGCCTCCCCCCGCCGCCTTGCGTCCCCCTCGGACTGGCAAAGCACACCCTCCTCCCGACGCCATGCGTCTCCCTCGGACCGGCATCGCACGCCCTCCTCCCCCGGATCAGCGCCGTGCGCCAACTCCTCCCTCGGATCGGCGCAGCACGCCCGACAGCACGCGTCTCCCTCCCCTCCGCCCTCGGATCAGCGGCATGCGCCCCCTCCTCCCCCGGACCGGTACAGCACGCTTCCTCCCGATGCCTCGCATCTCCTTCCGCCCTCGGATCACCGCTGCGCGCCGCCTCCTCCCCCGGACCGGCACAGCACGCCTCCTCCCGACGCCTTGCGTCTCCCTCGGACTGGCGTAGCACGCCCTGCTCTCTCGACCGGCGCCGTGCGCCTCCTCCTCCCTCGACCGGCTCCATGCGCCTCGACCGGCGCCGTGCGCCTCCTCCTCCCCCAGACCGGCTCAGCACGCCTCCTCCGGCCGCCTTGCGTCTCCCACGACTGGCTCCGCACGCCTCGACCGGCGCCCCCTCCTCCCTCTGACCAGAGCCTCCTCCCTCGGATCGGCGCCAGATGCCTCCTCCTCCCTCGACCGGCTCCGCACGCCTCGACCGGCGCCGTGCGCCTCCTCCTCCCCCACACCGGCTCAGCACGCCTCCTCCGGCCGCCTTGCGTCTCCCTCGGACCGGCATAGCACGCCCTCCTCCCTCTGACCAGCGCCTCCTCCCTCGGATCGGAGCCAGATGCCTCCTCCTCCCTCGGATTGGCACAGCACGCCGTCCTCCCGACGCTACGCGTCTCTCTCCGCTCCTTCCTTGGATCGGCGCCGCGTGCCTCCCCCTCCCTCGGACCGGCGCCATGCGCCTCCCCCTCCCTCCGACCGGCGCCGTGCGCCTCCTCATCCCTCGGACCGGCGCCGTGCGCCTCCTCCTCCTCCCTCGGATCGCCGCAGCACGCAGTCCTCTCGACGCCATGCGTCTCTATCCGCTCCTTCCTCGGATTGGCGCTGCGCGCCTCCTCCCACCTCGGATCGGCCACGAGCGCCTCCATCGGCGCCGTGCGCTCCCCTTCCTCCCGACACCGTACCTTTCCCTTCCCTCCTCCCTCGGACCGGCGATTTGCGCCTCCTCTCGCTACTTCCTCGGACCGGCACAGCACGCCCTCCCGCCGCTCCTCCCTCAGACCGGCCACGAGCGCCTCCATCGGCGCCGCGTGCCTCCTCCTCCCTCGGATCGGCGCAGCACGCAGTTCCCTCGACGCCTGCGTCTCTATCCGCTCCTTCCTCGGATTGGCGCTGCGCGCCTCCTCCTCCCTCGGATCGGCGACGTGCGCCTCCTCTCGCTCGCCCCTCGGACCGGCTCCATGCGCCTCCCTTCCTCCCTCCCACCCCCCCCCCCCTCAGCCCATTGCATCCCGGCGCCGAGCGCTCCCTCCTCCCCCAGGGCGACCGGTTCGCCTCCACCTGGTCCCCGACTTCAACACCTTCATCCACTCCGCCCATCAACCGCAGTCCGCGATTTACCCAATAGCCTTCGCAGTGCCTTTTTGGGGCCATGAACGGTCGCAAAGAAGCATCCTAATCTCCTAGGCCAACACAGCCACAATCGACCCTATCAATAAAGGCTGTTCAAACTCCCCCGATATCACATCATACCTCCATCGTCCCGTTCGGACCTCCGTCACCCCCCAGTCAAAACTCCGAACAGCCTGCACGGAACGCCCCCTTCCACTGATGGCATTCTCACGTACCTCATTCTCAGCTGATCAACGGATCATCCCTCAACCCCATCTCTCACCCCAGCCTGTCCGACACGTTCCACGAATCCCTCACCTTCACCCTCGAGCGTATCAATCCGATCAACAGGTGCATTCATCCACCACGCATCACGTTCAGATCGACTCGCCCCCGTCCATTCCAAACGCATCCTCCGCCGTACCTCTTGATACGTTACTCAATGCCGCACCTCAAGACCAGAGACGATATCTGCCGAATCGTCAAAGAGACTGCCTCCGCCAAATCTTAACCCCCTTGCATTCAACCTCGCCCCTACTCCTGCCACTCCTCCTGCCTGGCGTTCCCCCATCACGTCCTACAAGTCCCGCAGTTCGCGTAGTTTTGCATCCCCGGTCGATGGTCCTCCCAAGCCTACCACATTTACGACAGAACCAAATTCCACGACATCCGTAACGCCCATCTCTACCCAGGACGACCGTAACGTGTTGCATCATCTTCAGCCTGTCCGCCCTGGAAGGGGGTCCCCTCTCTCGCGATCCTTCCCGAGGTTTCTTCCTCTTCCCTCCACTCAGCCTAGCGGGAGTTTTCCTCGCCCGATTGAGGGTCCAAGGACAGGGGGGATCATGCGACACGGTGCCCGAGCTAAAGACATTCGGTCTCCACCTCCTGGCCATCCACGTCTTCGAACTTGCTCTTTTGGGGACAGTGACGGAGCCTAGACGACCGACCGCTCCCCGAGTAGAGCAACGATGGCCGTCAGCTCCCGAGACACTCCCCAACTTGCACTCTGCGTCACCCCACCATGGGTTCCTCATCCAGTCCCACGTCCATCTCATTTTGTTTCAATAAATCGTTAAACTTAAGCAGAGGTGTGGTCTCTTACTAGTGAAATGCAGTTGTATATAACAACGCAAGTTCAGGAGTGGAGACCTCCCTCTGCTTATCACAGCCACTCCCCGTCCTCCATCGCTTCCCTGTCTACCACACTACCTTCACTCACTAGCCACTCCCCCTTCATAATCACCCCTATCCACTACACCTGCCTCCACTCACCTCAGCCAATCCTCGTTGCAATCACCACAGTATAAATACAGCTGCGATCTCTCAACCCCTGTTTGTTCTGCTCCACAACAGACCAAACATGGGTCGTGAGTACTGCGCTTGTAGATCGGCTCTTTCTGCCTTTCATCGCTTTCAAGTTCGTCCTCCTCCACCCCAACCTCCTCCTTCCCCCTCGATTCTCGCTCTTCTCCCTTCTGTCTCTACTTCTCCAGGAATCCAGGGGGGACAGTGACGGAGCCTAGACGACCGACCGCTCCCCGAGTAGAGCAACGATGGCCGTCAGCTCCCGAGACACTCCCCAACTTGCACTCTGCGTCACCCCACCATGGGTTCCTCATCCAGTCCCACGTCCATCTCATTTTGTTTCAATAAATCGTTAAACTTAAGCAGAGGTGTGGTCTCTTACTAGTGAAATGGCTGTTAACCCATTAAAACCGGGAAAGCATCTGTGTCATTTTAGATTTGAGCTATATACATATAGCATATCAACATAAGTTTTTCAAAAAACCCTTAGTATTTAGAACAAGCTCACAACGCGTCACTTCGTGTAGCTTGTACTATTTTATATCTAAACATTTTTTACATTTTTGAAAAAACTCTAGAAAGTTTTATTAAAATGTTGAATCATTTTGAATTTTGTTAACACATCATGTCTTCTGGGCGGTCTCCTGGCACAAAACATTTTCAGATGGGGGTACGCGGCCTTGGCACGAAAAAGTGTGGGAACTACTGATTTAGAAGACATTTGTAAAATCGGCCTCAGGTCTTATTAATGCATTAAAGTAGGCTAGGCAAGTATCAAACCTGTGAGCTTTGTGCCCGCAAGATAGTGGATCTAAACATTTTAACACTGTTGATTGACTTGGTTTCATTATGTTGACAGTGGTTGTGTCATATGGCTCACTGTCTTTCAGAAGGCACTGCTGAAACTCAAGGGACTAATGGAATGAATCCCACAGTGGATGAACTCAGCGCAGGATTGATTGTAGCAATTGCAGGGATTGTCATCTTGTCAACAAAATGGTAAGTCTTTGAACTGATTTTGTTTACCTATTTATTCTTAAAACGTATTCTTCAAATCTATATTTGATATATCCATTCACCCATCCATTGTGTGTGTGTGTGTGTGTGTGTGTGTGTGTGTGTGCGTGCGTGCGTGCGTGCGTGCGTGCGTGCGTGCGTGCGTGCGTGCGTGCGTGCGTGCGTGCGTGCGCGTGTGCGCGAGTTATACACATTGATGATAATTTAATATAATATAATATTTCACATGTATTGTTTCAGGTGAAGAACAGGCCTGCAAGACCATTATGAAATTGAATCCGGTGATTGCGTCCACATTATTCTTATTTTTAATAATATTTGGGTGGGCCCAGGCCTACCCAGGCCCACCCATAGCTACGCCCCTGATTGTTATGTTCTCTCTGTGGAACATGTTCACCAACATTTCACTGCATTTAGGCTACTGTACCTGTATGAGTGAGTGACCAGTAAATCCCTCTTGATTCACTTGAGTTTAACAGAAACTTTATCAGCGGATCACTCCAAAATGCATGATGTGTGTGTTTCATAGTCACCAACATACAGTACACATGACTCTGATGTAGGCTACGGTGAGTCAGTGGTACCAGGGGTGAGAAATCAGATTTATCTGGTGTTAGCCCTTGTGTAATTCCAATACAAATTGTATTTGTTGCTTATTTTCTTATATTTTCTGGCATATTACATACGAACAGGACTGTTCAAATGTTACATTGCATGATATAACTTGTACACCTACAGTAATTCAGAGGAGAGCAGGCAACATAAATATAGAAATCTGTCCTTTCATTGTCCAATACCGAAATGCTCCCCCATGCTTTACAGTTTGTTGCCTACACTAACCAATCCCTGACTGTCCTAAAGGTGTCCCAAACTGCAAAATGTATCTGTATTTACTAACAATAACATTATATATGATTATGAAACTGTTATGATGTCATGATGATGTTGATTGACAGCTCTGGCATGGAAGGATTTCTTATTTTCTTTATTAAAACAAAAACGTCTGCACATTATATGAATAAATCATATGAAAAATGTTGAATGTTGAGCTAATTATATTCAATATAATCTGTTTGGACGGACTATGTAGCCGCCTTCAGACTCCTAGCTGTTGCTTGCTTGTCATGTTGTAAACATCTGTAACATCAAATATCGAATATAAGCTACACAAGGGTTCATTTTAATAGACAATAGTAAAGTTGGGTTATCATACGTTCTTTTACGGTTTCCTCCTGTATATGTTCCACTTAGAAACCTCAAACAACACATGGTGTGTTTTCACAGAGCAGAGGACGGTGTTAGTGGTTTTTCACAGCTGAGAACAACAGCTCATTTCCTCCACTGATGCAGCATGCAAACCCTAGTCCACTGAGCTTATTGACAGCAGTATTTTTGTCATAGAGTTGTTTAACTGCAGTTGCTAACAAATAAAGATGTTCCAAATACGCAATATTACAGGCGCGGGTGTGCTTTATCATGATTATTGGCACTACAGTGATGCAGTCAGTAACTAGTTCTGTGGCTATTTTAAAATAACCACTTGCAAAGAGCTACTATCCTGGGGTGGAGGCAGTTGCTTGCAGTTGCTTGCTCAAATGTGTGTACATGCAAGGAAGCCAGCAGTGACTTTGCACTTGGTACTCTGAACTCTTCCTGTCTTTTTCACTCAAACCTCTCCATCTGTAACACAATAAAACACAAAACACAAACTGTAACACATTAGGATTGAACAAATATTGGTAGAAAGACATTGTGGCTTTAATATAATGGCTATAACGTGTACTGAATTAAATGTATTCTTGAAGTTATACAAATATGCAAGGACACATTTAATATTTGATGTACTGTATGTACTCATGTAAGCAGATGAACATTTGCATTACAGGAATGCAAACTTGAATTAAAATAAATGGAGAACATGTTAACTTGTCAACTATTAAACTACTAATTTATAACAATATTTAGAATACAAGTCTTATTATTGGGAGCGTCCCATAAAAGATACCATAAATTAGAGTATTAACATGTCAGGGTCCATGGTTGCTGTAAATATAGGTAGTACCAATGTGTGGCATGTATGTTGGTCCTGTCTATTTTTAGTAACCTATCCAGAGAACGGATGGACAGATCTTCATGAAAGTTAGAGGTAATGATCAGCAGACCTGAAGATAATTATGCATTAACTATTGGATGAAAAAGATCAGTTGATGGTCACAATCAAGAGACACAGAACAAGAGATGTTGGTGTGGACCGGGTAATGTCAAAGTACACTCAGTTAAGTTGAGGGAAAAAGACTATAAGTAGAACGAAGTGAACACACTTAACCTTTTTCTTAGGATGAGGGACCAGTGCTTCTAGAATATAACTGCAGTTTGTTAAGAAGGAGAATACTGGATCGTCTTAGAATATAGGCCTAAGCTACAGTGTTCTCTTTATTCATTTTTTATATTAGGTTAATGCTGAAAACGGTATACAGTATCTGTTTATTGTAGAGAGAGAACTGTTCTCCGTTTTGTGAACCATCCTAACCCTGACTAACGCTTTTCCCTTCATGTAAACCAGGCTAAGTTGGCTTAGTTGGTGTACATTGTGACTGACCTGCTGTGTTTATCTTCACCATGGAGTAGATGTCTGGTTCTTCAGAGGTCTGGTCTGGAAAAACAAACAAAACAGCAATTCTGTTAGGACAACCCACAGATTGAATTCAAATATTTGTAATGAATATAAAAGAGCAATACATTGATTTAGTTTGGTGATGAATGGATTTGTTTTTAAGTAGGATAATCAAAGTCTAAAAAGTAACTAGTAAATAAAGTTTTCAAAGAATTGTAGTGGAGTAGAAGTAAAAGTATAGAAAACTGGAAATACTCCAATAAAGTAAAAAATACCTCAAAATTGTACTTAAGTACAGTCTTGAGTAAATGTACTTAGTTACTTTACACCACTGGCTAAGGGATGAGCAATTCAAACTTCCACATACGAAGGGGGCTCTATTAGTGAAGCGTGCATGTGATTGGAGATTAGAAGCATGGAGCTGAGGCCGACCAATGGTCAGCAGCCAGCTTCACTGGGTGAGCCTGCTCTGTCCATGTCATGCTCATGTGTTATATCAGGGGTCTTCAACAGGGTCCGGGACCCCTAAGGGGTCCTCAGAGATACTGCAGGGGGGACGCCAAATCTTTGTGTGATATGGACTTTCTTTTTTTCTTTTTTACATTAACCACTTGAACACTCGCATCCCTATTCTGGGGATCTTGTAGATCAGCTAAGAGGTTTGGTGTACAGGGAAAAAAGAGCAGACCAAGTAGGCTACAGAGCCAAAGGTCAAGTTTACAAAGTATTGAGGGGTTAAGTCGATAAATGTCTGAAAACACACATTTAACATGAATCCAACATGTAGTGGGGGTCCCTGCTTCATCTCTCTCTCAGCTAAGGGGTCCTTGGCCTGAAACACATTGAAGACCCCTGTGTTAAATAGTTGACACTCTGGTTGAATAATGTAAAAACACAGAGAGAGGACGATCAGTGGGCGATCAGAGTAGCCTATAATTATGTGAATTAGCTCAGTGTGGTAGTATCAGATACTCTACCTCTCTTCTTAGGTTTATCTTTCTGCTTCACAGTCACGGCAGCATATGTCACATCTTCACTCTGTCTGTCTGTACTACAGCCTGCAACAGAGAAACAGTCAACTGTCATTTAGCTCATACAAATTATTAAGGCCAATAACTAGTTATGAATTGTTTTTATATGTCTTTCACAAGTATGAAGTATGATGTTTTTATGTTGTTTTGGAGATCCTAACCAAAGTCAATTCTCTATCACTGTGGGTTTTAGTAGTTATTTAACAGATTGTTCAGGAAACCGTAAAGCTTGGGCCTTAGGCAAGGATGAACCTGCTTTTCACCCTGATTGGCCAAAAAAGGGCTGTGGCAGTGCCCTGTCACCAAAAAAAAGCACAGAACTTCTTGGTAGAGCGGTAGAAGTTTGATTCAAATTGGTTTAAATCCCGGGTGGGACATGAATATGAGGTTATAACGCTGAAAACAACTGTCTGTTTTTTGTACAGAGAGAGAACTGTTCTCCGTTTTGTGAACGAGCCTAACCCTGACAAAATGCTTTTCCCTTATTTTAAACCAGGCTGAGTTGGTTAAAACCCATCTACATAGCTGTGTACATTGTGACTGACCTGCTGTGTTTATCTTCAGAATGGAGTAGATGTCTGGTTCTTCAGAGGTCTGGTCTGGAAAAACAAACAAAATAGCAATTCTGTTGTGACAACCCACACATTGAATTGAAAATATTTGTATATAATATAAAAGAGCAATACATTCATTTTGTTTGGTGATGAATGGATTTGTTTTTAAGACTCTGAGGAGCACGTTACACATTACAAATTACAGTAGGTGCCTCCTGAATCCTACAAAGTACATAAGGGGAGGTGGAGGGTGAGCAGTAGCGGCACCACAACACAGCAAGTAGGCTAAGCAAGGGATGAGAAATTCAAACTTCCACATACGAAGGGGGCTCAGTCAGTGATGGAAGCAATACTGCAATGTAGATATACTCTGTTACAAGTAGAAGCCCCATATTAAAAATGTACACGATTAAAAGTAGAAAAGTATCGGCATCAAAATATACTTAAAGTACCAAAAGTAAAAGTACTCAATGTGCAGAATGTCCATTTCCACAAGTTCAAAATGTATAAAAAAACTTTTGAAAATAGCCGGTCTACAAGCTCACAACGCATCGCGACGCGTTGTGAACTTGTAGATCTGCTATTTTCAAATGGTCAAAATATATATAGGGCTGAAGCGGTTAGTGTGTGTTGTAATAAAACACACATTTAACATGAATCCAACATGAAGTGGAGTTCCCTGCTTCATCTCTCTCTCAGCTAAGGGGTCCTTAATTGGCCTGAAAAACGTTGAAGACCACTGTGTTAAATAGTTGACTCTCTGGTTGAATAATGTAAAAACACAGAGAGAGGAAAACAACAGAATAAGTGGGCGATCAGAGTAGCCTATATGTATGTGAATGAGCTCAGTGTGGTGTTGAGATACTCTACCTCTCTTCCTGGGTGTATCTCTCTGCTTCACAGTCACAGCAGCATATGTAACATCTTCACTCTGTCTGTCTGTCCTACAGCCTGCAACAGAGAAACAGTCAACAGTCAATAACTAGTTATAAATAGTATTTTTTGTGTCTTTCTTTCATGAGTGTATGTTTTTACAATACGTTGTTATTTTAGCCGTTATGAACAGATTGTTCAGAAAAGCTTGGGCCTTAGCCAAGGAAGAACCTGCTTTTCACAATGATTGTCCAAAAAGGGCTGTGGCAGTGCCCTATCAAAAAAAACACAAAACGTCGTGGTAGGTAGAAGTTTGATTCCCTATAGGGTTCAAATCTCAGGTGGGACAT
This sequence comes from Gymnoscopelus microlampas, assembly GCF_963454915.1. Lineage (NCBI taxonomy): Eukaryota > Metazoa > Chordata > Actinopteri > Myctophiformes > Myctophidae > Gymnoscopelus > Gymnoscopelus microlampas. The sequence continues at coordinate 27,286,615 of NC_139956.1, read as the reverse complement.
GGATTTGATATGGATTACAACTTTAAAATAAGGACAATGATGAAGCCTAAAAACAGCACAAGGAACATTTACATATCGTGTAGAATGTCTGAATATCATTGACCTACCTCTGCATTTCTTCCAGACAAACAGCCCCAGAATCAGCAGAATGAAGGAGAATCCAGCCAACATTAGAGGATAGAAAGATGGAGGGAGAGAGAAGGAGGAAGTGTTTGATTTGTTGTCTTTGGAGGCTGGAGAAGCAGAATTGGATACAGATTATATAGTTAGGATGGGTGAAATGCAGAGGAAAATGTAAAAAGAAATAAAAAAGTTAAACTGTCAGTCATTTAGATTGTGCCTCAGCAGATACTGTATGTAGCTAGCAGTGCAATATTTACAGATTTACATTTAGATCAAGAGAAGGGCATATTTTTAGTCCATCTAGCTTGTGTGTGGGACTCTAATGGACAGAGTACTTTATGGGGTGTAACAGAACAGCACAGCCTATAAGGACAGCTAGCTGGGATTTTTAAACTCTTAATCTGGTAATTGACTGATTTATTCAGCATTATTGCGTAACTTTCTCACCTTTCACACCCATCCAACTCTCTGGTGACTCTCCACGGTCAGAGATGCTACACTTGTAGAATCCTTCATCAGACTTGTTAACATTGTGGATGGTCATCTGTCCTGTGGACTCAGTCCTGATGAGGGATCCATCTTTATAGAAATCAGCTGGGAGGTCAGAGGATGGTTTAACAGTTGTCTTGTCTTTGGACCAGCAGAACAGAGTGACATCATTTCCCTCCATCACAGGAAGTACAGGGCTCTCCAGGATAACGTCTCCTTGACCAACTAGAACCAAAAGCAGGTTGAGCTATGACCATGTGATGGTTGGTGGCTCCACAACCCTATCATGAACCAATCGTTCACATGTACTTAAATGAGGATGAAAAAAATATTTAATGAAAGAGTATTATAATTTCACCTACATACTGTAGCTGTGGATGTGGACGGTAATGACATTAAAGTGTTGATCAAATAATATTGTCATGGCCTACTCTGCTACTATCCCATTATTATTTGTTACCATTCTCATCTGTCTGCTCTTATTTCTAGGTCAAAATCATTGATGGCTGATTGGCAGCACCTCCTACTAAGCCCATATGAGGATGCTCTCTCTCCTGGGAGACATGTCTCCCTGTGCTTTTGATTTAGTTGTGTTTCTTCGCTTCCAATTTCACTTGCTTATCCTAAATAATTGGATAACCTGGGAGTTAATTTATTTATGTTTCAAACTTTAAAAAAAATAAGTATTGTTTATTAAAAGAGCAGATGTAACCCTATGATGTAGCCACTTGACAGCATAAACATCTTGAAATGACAGTATGTGAAGTATGTCTGTATACCCATAACAAAATATTGATATAGTTATATAGATTGTACCGGAGATTGTAATGTTGATGGACCGGCTGAGGTTTTCTGACTCACACCAATAAACTCCATTGTCCCGAGGATACGGGGTTATCATACAGGACACTCCTACACAGAATCACAATGCAAGAAAAGAGGGATTTCAGTTAATATCTAACTATCTGTCTGTCTGTCTGTCTGTCTGTCTGTCTGTCTGTCTGTCTGTCTGTCTGTCTGTCTGTCTGTCTGTCTGTCATTCTATCTATATACTTATACCTTCAGTGTATCCCCATCCATCGTTGCAGGTTCTATTCCCCCTCGTACTGGCCTCTCGTTTCACAGATGACACCGGCATAGAGTGTCCTTCTTCCTCGCAGCTCAGTGAGATGGTCTCATATTGAAAGAACTGAGTTTTATCAGGACTGACTCTCAGAGTCACTGGAAGATGAGAAGGGCGGAAAGAAAAAAAGAAAGAAAGTTAGGAAGGAAGGCTGGTCTACAAGCTCATAGCGTGTCACTTTGTGCCGCGCCAGGAGCTTGTAGATCTGCTATTTTTGAAATCGTGAAATGTTTTGCAAATCTTTGAATATACAGGTATATATATATATATATACTTTTTTAGTTTCTTTATTATTATATATTTTTTGCAGACATTTTTAACTCAAATTGTTGCTTCTGGGGGTCCCTGGAACAAATTATTTTGAGATGGGGGTCGGTGGCCAAATCCATAATAATTTTGGTGGTCCTTGACATGAAACAGTTTGAGAACCATAGCAACATACGTTTTTTCAAAAGACTGTTAGGATTTAGAAGACATTTATAGAATCGGCCTCAGGTCTTAATGGGTTAAGGCATGTACAACAGTATACATGTCCACCATATGACACACTTATTCAATCTACATGAGGATAAAAACAAGATGGAAGGGTATAATCATCAGTTAGATTACCCCAGTAATCACATTAGGGGAAGAGAACAAGAGCTATGATTTGGGTGTAAAAATGTGTGCAATGCTAATCATAAAACACACACACACACACACACACACACACACACACACACACACACACACACACACACACACACACACACACACACACACACACACACACACACACAATATTGTTCAATAATTTGCGATGAACATAATTATACATTCAGTTATTTGTGGAGGTGGATTGTGGTGGGGTTTGTGTTTTAGCAGGATGGTTGGAACGCATCAGATGGCTTGTCTCACACTACCCATAATGCAGTGCATTGAACCTGTCTCACCGTCTGTTTGAGCAGGTCCACAGCAGACGAGGAGATGCAGCACTGTGTGGGGAGAGAGAGAGATAGAGAGAGAGAGAGAGAGAGAGAGAGAGAGAGAGAGAGAGAGAGAGAGAGAGAGAGAGAGAGAGAGAGAGAGAGAGAATAAAGACAACAAATAATGATAGCTTTATGTGGTGATGACTGGATTAAAGATATCGCCTTCAAGACATACTGTATGGAGGTGCCAGCCAGGAGTTTCTGCACCCCACATGGTGATCTATAGCTGCATACATTCTATCCACAGAGAAAATTATCCACACAGTGTGTTTCCTGAAATGTGAGTAGGCCTGATCCAAAGAGCATTCTACCCAGTATGGTTTATAATCCACGGTGACAGAAAACCAAATAAAGGAGCCAGACACTTCCTCATTGACTCCACTTTGAGAACCAATGGTGTAGGAGCCAGACACTTCCTCATTGACCACATACTGTACGCTGTACATTATATGTGGTCAATGAGGACGTGTCTGGCTGCTTCATTTGGATCTCTCCCAGGAACCGTTCCAGGGGGGGGTCTTTGTTAATTTAACGTCACAATAATGTATCCCTTCATACGTTGGCTATTAAAAAATAGTAGATCTGCAAGCTCAAAGCGCGTCACTTTGTGCCACACTGCGAGCTTGTACATCTACTATTTTAAACATAAATCTTCTCTTCTGGTGGTCCCTGGCACATTTTTAGATGGTGGTCCACAGCCAAATATATATCAATTTGGGGGTCGTCCTTGGCTTGAAAAAGTTTGAGAACCAATGCTGTACACTACAAAACTTAGAATGAGAAATAATACACTCTCAGCAGTGGGACACAGGACAACTCAAAACCACACTCAAAGCATGTGTGTGTGCGTTTGCGCACGCGCAAGTGTGTGTGTGTGTGTGTGTGTGTGTGTGTGTGTGTGTGTGTGTGTGTGTGTGTGTGTGTGTGTGTGTGTGTGTGTGTGTGTGTGTGTGTGTGTGTGTGTGTGTGTGTGTGTGTGTGTGTGTGTGTGTGTGTGTGTGTTCTGTCATTCTGTCTTCCTCTCTGAGCAATTTTTTTCTCATTTTTCTCTTGCTTTTTTCTCATGACTTCTTCCTTTTCACACAGTTCTCTCTCTTTTTTTCTTCCCTCTACATCTTGGTCTGAGGCTACAATGCATAATAGACACCAATTTCACAAAGAACCAGAAACAACAATAATATAAAAAATCCATCAAATTTATATACTGTAGCACTTTTCTTGGTACTCAAAGTTGCTTTATGAAGAGACTTTATTAAGAGAAAACTAGTTAAAAGGCTAAAAACCTGAGATTGATTTGATAATTTTCAAGTGGCATTTCTTCCTCTGCCTATAGTGGGAATGTGTGTGCAAAATTTCACAGAATTTTACGCTGTGTACATGATTTGAGGCATTTTGTTCAAAACGGAGCACCCCTGCGAACTTTGGAAGCACATTTTAGCCAATCAGGATGAAATATGTTTTTTGGACAAAATCTGTAGTACTGTAAAAAAAATAGTTTTGCACAAATCGGCCTGCTGGTGGACTATAAAAGGCCCATGTGAAAACTTTGGGACAGAGGTTCTGAATTGGCATCCAGCCAGTGTTTGTGCACAACGGTGCCGGAGATTAGCTGTACACAGACAGAATGACGCACGCACGGACGGACGGACGGACACACACACGGAAGGACAGACGGACAGGGTGCAAAAAAAATGCCTTTCGGCCTGGCAGAGACAATAATGTATAATATATCTTCGCTGAAACTGCGAAAATGGCATTATAATCTGGCCTTCAGTTACTAACCTCGTTACTCCATGATTACTATAGCAAGCTTTAAAACCTTGGCCCTGACCAGTGGTGGAAGAAGCCTACTCAGATTTGTTACTGAGTAAAAAAAGTATCAATACCACTATGTAGAAATCACCTGTTACAAGTAAAAGTCTGGTATTCAAATTTTACTTACTTTTGGTGTCAAAATGTAGGCTACTTAAAGTACCAAAAGTAAAAGTACTCATTGTACATGAAATATCCCATTTCACAAGTTCCTTTGTATAGACATCTTTGAAAATAACAGATCTACAAGCCATGAGTTGTGGCCTTGTAGATCTGCTATTTTCAAATAGCCAAATATATAGGCTGAAGCGGTTATGTTTTGTAATAATAATCCAAATGTACAAAGTAACTAGTAACTAAAGTTTTCAAATAATTGCAGTGGAGTAAAAAGTACAATATTTGCCTTTGCGATGTATGGAGTAGAAGTAAAAGTATTGACAATTGGAATACTCCAGTTAGGTAAAAATACCTAAAAATTATACTTAAGTACAGTACTTGAGTACATTTACTTATGGCATGTTTTCACTACAGTGCCAGAATTTTTACAGCAAAATAATTAGCATAACTTGCTGGAATAGCAATGGAAGAGTCACATGCCCTCATTGACAGCAAACGTTCTGGTATTGCCTGATAAGCCACCATTTTCATTCATACTTTATACTCGCAAGAGTTGACTGTAAGCACACAAGATTTTGTTCTCTCTCTCTCTCAATCATTCATTATTACGGGGATGCGGGGGTTAACAGGTGGAGTTGTTTTATTTTTTTAAACAGGCATATTAAATCATACAAGACAGCTGTGTGTGTTGGTGGTCAACAAGTAGCCTATACCATTTTCAAATATTCCTTCGAAAGTTAAAAAATCGCTTCTCGATAGACACACGTTTAATCATCATACAACGTCACTTTAATTGATAAAAATATAAATGTGACTTTACACCTCTGGCCCTGACAGGCAGGGAGAAAGTTTGGACTCTCCACAGCAGGGATGTGAGGGGATGTTAGCTGTGAGCACCTACAATGAAATGAGTTGCCCTCCAGCCTTTAAAAACATCCCTTTTTCTCTCCAATTTAGCTGTTATGCCAATTAATTCCTCCCCACACACATGTCTGTGTTCTCACTGCTGTCATATCCTACTAACTCACCTGCCTGTGCGAGTGAGGATTCCCCACCGGGAGGACGTAGGGCCTTTGTCCTACTCCTCCCGCCCAACACTCCCTGCTGACAGGTGCCACACCAGCCCATGATTACGTCCAGTGACTATTAGGCCTATCACCCTCCCTGCCCGGTTTCCCTCCCCCGAATACGGTCCAATTGTGTTTGTGTGTAGACGCTCGACATAGCCGGATGCACCATAGTAGATTCAAACCCACAACCTCCGTGATGGTGAGCAGGCACTTTACCACTGACTGCGCCACCTGGGCGCCTGAGAGACCCTGAGGTTGACTAACATTACATCGATAAACAAGTAAAATAAGGATTTCTGTCTCATTAAATACACAAATTAGTGCAAAGCAGAGTGTTAGTGAAAAGAGAATGTATTTTCAGTTAAGACATTTATTGATCCTGTGGTGGACATTCAGGTGTCGTTCATAGCAGCACATCAATAGGCATGGGATACAGCAGGTAAGATATAGGTTTAATAAAATGGTTAAAGTCAACTAAAATTAGCAAAGAGAAAAGTACTCACACGATATATAGATTGATGGAAATGTCATCCTCACAAACTGACTACACAAACTGAAACAGCTACGTTGTTTGCCATAGACCCCTCTGCTTCTTGTTGGCTGAAGTGTCCAATTCCTGTTTGAGGCTCAGCCAGCTACCTCACACAACCACACTACACACACACACACACACACACACACACACACACACACACACACACACACACACACACACACACACACACACACACACACACACACACCTACACCCAAACCCACACCCACACCCACAGACACAGACGCAGACACAGACGCAGACACAGACACATGCAGAATGAACCAGAAGTGAAAACTATCTATAGCACATGCAGAAAAAATAAAACGTTTTAAATATTGGTACATGACATTATTGTGTGTAAAAAATATATCACAAATGTGTGTCACGTGCACAACTTTGCTGACGTGCTGACGTGCGTGTGTGTGTGTGTGTGTGTGTGTGTGTGTGTGTGTGTGTGTGTGTGCGTGCGTGCGTGCGTGCGTGCGTGCGTGCGTGTGTGTGTGAACATGTGTGTGAACAAGAATACAAAATTAAAAGGTCTTGAGGTCTGATCTAGCCATCTGTACTTGGACTGACTGAGTTAGCATAGTAAAATATTACTACAAAAGTATAATATAATAGAAAATAAAGATTTATTATTTTATTTTATTTTATTCACATACTTGAAAATACATGAAAATCATGTAAGCAAAAACACTTCACAGAAAATTAATATAGAAAAAGAGCAAAACATGGAATTATTTGTTTGAGATGAATGAAAGTAATTTAAAACAGCAAGTCACAATCTCTACAAACAAGTGTTGTTAAGTGAGTTGATATCTAAAATAAAATTATTAAACAAAAACATAATTATTTTATGTTAACATAACTTTTGATTTGAATTCAATAAAACAAAAGTCTGTAAAACAAATAGTAAACTATAACAAATATACATTAAATGTTTGAAGTTTAACATTTACTTGAAAATATCTGAACACAGACAAAGAAAATGTTGAATTAATATGATATTTAATATAATTTATTTAAAACCACAACTGTATATACAAAAAAAAGTGTATATACACAAGTTAATATGCTAGAATCGTAAAATAGGTGTTTTATGCATTTATATGTGTGTATGCACATGCAGCCTACCTGTGTTTGTGTGCATGTGCGTGTTTGCACATGCACACAAACACACATAGGGTACATGTGTATGTATATACAGTACATCTCTGAATATATGTGTGTGTGTGTGTGTGTGTGTGTGTGTGTGTGTGTGTGTGTGTGTGTGTGTGTGTGCGTGCGTGCGTGCGTGCGTGCGTGCGTGCGTGCGTGCGTGAGAGAACATGGCTCTTGCATGTGGATGGCTACATACAGGTAATCCTGCATTTATTTATTTTATTATTATGTAGTAATGGTGAAGATCCATTGACTTTATCCATCTGTCATGTTGGGTTGTCCTACACCACTGTATCTAAGAGTTTAAACACAGTGACAGTATACATTTAAAACAGGAACTCTGTCAGTGAACATTACACTGTATAATATGTTATCTACTGCTTTTCCTTAACTGTGGAATATGAAGAAATGTATTCACATCTCATTCAGTTGTGAGTGGTATCATTCATTAAAGTTCCATTTTCATTCCATCTCAACATATCACAGATATCTTTGCTCACTAGAATTTCCCTCGACATCCATTACATTCTGGACTCTGGTCCTACTAATGAGTGACTGATGCTAACAATATGGTATGAGAACACTTTGGTAGAGATTTAGGTTGTGTCCCTTTTTTTCTCCTATCCATTTACAATGATTGATAAAGGTATTATGTAGCATGCACAACAACAAACAGTGACTTTGTCACAGTTCTTCCTCCTATTTAAAATGCTAGAATCAAAATTAAACAGATTTTTCTTTCTTCTTTCCATAAATACTGCAGTGTGGTTGTATGCCTTGTTCTTATCAGACATCCATGTCTGTCCAGACTCGTATAGTAGATCGCTGCTGTCGGGCAGAAATCTCTTACCTCCAACCTTTTTCGCCAATTAACACCCTGCTTGCTCATACTACAGCGTCACACAAAAGAATCAAAAGTAGCAGATCTACAAATTTGAAACGTGGCGCGAAGCATCGCGTTTTGACCTTGTAGATCTGCTACTTTTGCTATTTGTGAATTCTAATCCTGAAAAGTAACAGTTTTGGACATATGAGGTTTCCACCCGACAGAGACGATATTTACTGGATGGAGACTTAATTAATGAAGACACTTTACTTCTAATTAATCCTTGTATCCAAGTGGACATTAGTGCTACATATCATAAAATTCCCTCACAGTGTTTCTGAGATATCACGTTCACAAGGTTGGTACATACGTATGTACATATGTCTTCTCAATGTTAATACTCTATAATAAAACCAAATTAAATAATTTATCTGAACCTTGAAAGTAAATACTATACCATTTTCATAATCATCAGAGTGATCGATTACTCCATAGACGCTTGTGTCACCTAAAGGTAAACAAAAGTACACATTAATGTGGTGCTTATTGTTGTTATTTCACACATGCTTTACATTTTTTGGTTTATTTTTAAATTGATTCATATAACGAGTTGTTCTTTTCAGAATTGTCCTTGACCAACATGATTGGTTAAAAAACTGACCGTGCTGCAGTGGGCAGTACACATCATCAGGAGCCCCACTTTGATTGGTCCCCTGGTCTCCAGCGGAGCCCTGGTTGGTTCCCTGAGACTGAACTGGTCTGCAATGAAAATATATATTTAGCAGAAATGAATTAGAAATCTTTTGAAATCTATAGACATACTATATATTAAGTAGGAATCTGTTGCCGACATGTTTATTAAAAGACAGAGTAATACTGTACTTACGTGACATAACATGGATCTGTAATAAGAAAATAAATAAAACCAATAAATCTTTGAGCATTTAAATGGCTATTCCATGGAAGTCAACAGTATCATTTAAGATTACACAGTGATTGTAACCTAGATCAGTGGTTCGCAAACTCCTTCATGTCAAAGGCCATGTATTAGGCCTGTGGATCCCCATCTGAAGCCAGGGACCCCCATACAAGATTTGTTTTGTTCAAAATATAAGAATCGTAAAGAATGACGCCAATATTTGGAAGTCACATCATGGTAAGGTAACTATACCCAACCAAAACCTCTTCTAAGAAGTTACAAAACAATCCAACAAATCAAGTGATACATCTGAACCTGAACCTGAACAAATTCACCTAATGTCAATATTTTATAATAAAACTAAATGAAATTATTTGACTAAACCTTGAAAGTATATACTGTACCATTTTCATAGTCTTCAGAGTGATTGATTACTCCATAGACATTTGTGTCGCCTAAAGGTAAATAAAGTAAGCATTAATGTGGTGCTTATCAATATTTCACACATGGTTTCAATTTAGTTAATTATTCTGCTTCTGATTTACATAAAAGGGGAAAAACGAACAGACAGATGATAATACTTCCAAAAAGGATATTCATTGTTTAATGAATTGGTATTTATTTTTACCAACATGATTGGTTCAAAAACTGACCGTGCTGCAGTGGGCAGTACACATCATCAGGAGCCCCACTTTGTTTGGTCCCCTGGTTTCCAGCTGAAACCGGATTGGTTACCTGAGACTGAACTGGTCTGTAATTAAAGGATATAGAGATCTTTTGAATTCTATAGAAATGTATTAAGTAGGAATTTATTGCTGTCATGGTTATTATTAGACGTACTTACCTGACACAACATGGGTCTGTAGAAAGAAAGAAAGAAAGAAAAATAGAAAAATAAATTGGAAAGAAAGAATTGTACCATAAATCTTTGAACATTATTATTGTTATGCCATGGAAATCAACAGTGTCATTTAGGTAGAGCCCTACAGCCTGCAACAGAGAAACAGCTAAGTCAATTAACTTATGAAAATAATTAATGTCAAACTACTTAGAAATAGTATTTTGTTGTTTGGTAGCAGACCATTTTCTATCACTGTGGCATGGACAATAACGTTGTTATGGTACTGTATGTTTTAGCAGTTATTTAACAGATTGTACAGAAAACCTAATGTAAAGCTTGGGCCTTAGCCAAGGATGAACCCGCTTTTCACCCTGATTGGCCAAAAAGGGGTGTGGCAGTGCCCTGTCACCAAAGAAAAGAACATAATTTCTTGGTAGAGCGGTAGAAGTTTGATCTCCCAGGCAGGAGACCAGAGTTCAAATCCCAGGTGGGACAATAAACTTATGGATTGCAGCTTTAAAATAGGGACAATAATGAAGCCTCAAAACAGTACAAGGAACATTTACATATCCTGTAGAATGTCTGAACATCATTGACGTACCTCTGCATTTCTTCCAGAGACACAGGCCCAGAATCAGCAGAATGATGGAGACTCCAGCCAACATCAGAGGGTAGAAATATGGAGGGAGAGAGAGGGGGGAAGGGTTTGATTTGTTGTCTTTGGAGGCTGGAGAAGCAGAATTAGATACAGATTAAATAGTTAGGATGGGTGAAATGCAGAGGAAAATGTAAAAAGAAAAACTGTCAGTCATTTAGATTGTGCCTCAGCAGATATGTAGCTAGCAGTGCAAGATATTTACAGATTTACGTTTAGATCAAGAGAAGGGCAGATTTTTAGTCCATCTAGCTTGTGTGTGTGACTCTAATGGACAGGGTACGTTATGGGGTGTAACAGAACAGCACAGCCTATAGGGACAGCTAGCTGGGATTTTTAAACTCTTAATCTTGTAATTGACTGATTTATTCTGCATTATTGCGTAACTTTCTCACCTTTCACACCCATCCAACTCTTTGGTGACTCTCCAAGGTCAGAGATGCTACACTTGTAGAATCCTTCATCAGACTTGTTAACACTGTGGATGGTCATCTGTCCTGTAGACTCAGTCCTGATGAGGGATCCATTTTTATAGAACGCAGCTGGGAGGTCAGAGGATGGTTTACCAGTTGTCTTGTTTTTGGACATGCAGCGCAGAGTGACATCATCTCCCTCCATCACAGGAAGTGCAGGGCTCTCCAGGATAACGTCTCCTTGACCAACTTGAACAAAAAGCAGGTTGAGACTGAACATGTGATGGTTGGTGGCTCCACAACCCTATCATGAACCAATCGTTCACATGTACTTAAATGACAGTGAAAAAAGATATAACAAAAGAGGTATTATAATTTCACCTACATACTGTAGCTGTGGATGTGGACAGTAATGAGATTAAAGTGTTGATCAAATAATATTGTCATGGCCTACTCTGCTACTATCCCATTATTATGTGTTACCATTCTCATCTGTCTGCTCTTATTTCTAGGTCAAAATAATAAATAATTAAATTGGATAACCTAGGAATTAATTCATCTAGGTTTCAAACTTTTAAAAAAATGGTATTGTTTATTAAAAGAACAGATGTAGCCGTATGATGTAGCCACTTGACAGCATAAACATCTTGAAATGACAGTATGTGAAGTATGTCTGTATACCCATTACAAAACATTGATATAGTTATATAGATTGTACCAGAGATTGTAATGTTGATGGACCGACTGAGGTCGTCTGACTCACACCAATAAACTCCAGTGTCCCCAGGATACAGGGTTATGTGACAGAACACCCCTACACAGAATCACAATGAAAGAAAAGAGGGATTTCAGTTAATTATCTGTCTGTCTGTCTGTCTGTCTGTCTGTCTGTCTGTCTGTCTGTCTGTATACTTACCTAAAGTGAGTCCCCATCCATTGTTGCAGGTTCTATTCCCCCTCGTACTGGTCTCTCGTTTCACAGATGACACCGGCATAGACTGTCCTTCTTCCTCACAGCTCAGTGAGATGAAGTTGTGTAGAAAGAACTGAGTTTTATCAGGACTGACTCTCAGAGTCACTGGAAGATGAGAAGGGCGGAAAGAAAGAAAGAAAGAAAGAAAGTTAGGAAGGAAGGCTGGTCTACAAGCTCATAGCATGTCATTTTGTGCTGCACCACAGAGTTTGTAGATCTGCTATTTTTTTTTACATCGCAAAATGTTTTGCAATCTTTGAATATACATCATTGAATATATAAATATACTGTATTTATATATATATATGTGTGCACGCACGCACGCACACACACCCTGGATAGTTATTGTGTTTTAGCAGGATGGTTGGAAGTTGGAACACATCAGATGGCTTGTCTCACACTACCCATAATGCAGTGCATTGAACCTGTCTCACCGTCTGTTTGAGCAGGTCCACAGCAGACGAGCAGATGCAGCACTGTGTAGGGAGAGAGAGAGAGAGATAGATAGAGAGAGAGAGAGAGAGAGAGAGAGAGAGAGAGAGAGAGAGAGAGAGAGAGAGAGAGAGAGAGAGAGAGAGAGAGAGAGAGAGACAGAGAGAAAAAAATGTATTAGAGCTTTATGTGGTGATGATAACTGGATTGAAGGATACCACCTTTAGGACATACTGTAGGGATGCCAGCCAAGATAGTTTGCACCCCACAGGTGATCTATAGTTCCATACATTCTAGAGAAAATTATCCACATGGTTAATTTCCTGAAATGAGTGGGCCTAATCCAAAGAGCATTACCTCTGGGAGGGGTCCCTCGGAGTGTTCCGGGGATCCCTGGTAAAATTAGTTAATATAACGTCACAATACCACTTTATCCATTTATACGCTGGCTATTTTTGAAAAAATATTTCATTTTTTTTGCATTTTTTAAACATAAATCTTCTCTACTGGGAGTCCCTGGCACATATCATTTTCAGATGGTGGTCCGCGGCCAATATATATATCAATTTTGGGGTCCTCCTTGGCATGAAAAAGTTTGAGAACCAATGCTGTCATTCTGTCTTCCTCTCGCTAATTCTTTCTCTTGCTTTTTTCTCACGACTTCCTTTTCACACAGTTCTCTCTCTTTTTGTCTTCCGTCTATACATCTTTAGGTTAGGTCTGAGGTTACAATGCATAGTAGACACCAATTTCACATAGAACCAGAAACAATGGTGTGTTTAATGTTAGTTAAATAAATTAATACATAATCATTTATTATATCTCTGCTGAAACTGCGAAAATGTCAATATAATCTGGACTTCAGTGTCTCCTGACCTCGTTACTCCATGATTATTATGGCAAGCTTTAAAACCTGGCCCCACCCCTGACAGGCTGAGAGAAAGTTTGGACTCTCCACAGCAGGGATGTGAGGGGGTGTTAGCTGTGAGCACCTACAATGATATGAGTTGCCCTCAGGTTTTAAAAACACTCTATAAGTGGAGTTCTACTGCCAGACTCTGAGTTTTTTTTGTTTGTTGCTTTTTACTCCCTTTTCTCCCCAATTTAGTCGCTATGCCAATTCATTCTTCCCCACACAGACATTTCTGTGTCGCCACTGCTATTATATCCTACTGACTCACCTGCCAGTGCCGGTGAGGATCTCCACCGGGAGGGCATAGGTTCTATGCCCTACTCCTCCCGCGCAACACTCCCTGCTGACAGGTGCAGCCTGCATGATTACGTGCAGTGACAAATATCACCCGCCAATTGTGTTCATGTGTAGACGTTCAACAAAGTCGGATGCACCATGGTGGATTCGAACCCACAACCTCCGTGGTGGTGAGCAGGCACTTTACCACTGCGCCACCCGGGCGCCTGAGAGACCCTGAGGTTGACTAACATTACATCTATAAACAATAAAACGTCCCTCCAGTAAAATAAGGATTTCCGTCTCATTAAATACATAAATGAGTGCAAAGCAGAGTGTTAGTGAAAAGAGCAAGTATTCTCTTATGACTATTAGAATAGACATTATTTTATTGATCCTGTGGTGGACATTCAGGTGTCATAGCAGCACAACAGTAGGCATACGATACAGCAGGTAGGATACAGGCTTAATAAAATGGTTGAAGTCAACAAAAATTTGCAAAGTGAAAAGTACTCACACGATATTATACAGATTGATGCAAATTTCATCCTGACAAACTGACTGAAACTGACTGAATAAGTGACAGCTACGTTGTTTGACATAGACCCCGATCTGCTTCTTGTTGTCAGGTGTCCAATTCCTGTTTGGTAAGAGGCTCAGCCAGCTACCCCACACTACACGTACACACATACACACGCACACCAACACCCACACCCACAGACACATGCAGAACAAATCACATGCAGAATAAACCAGAGGTTTATTTAAAAACATGAAATTGATCCTCTGTTTTCCTCTCCATGTAAAACATGGGTTAATTGATGTTTTAAACATTGGTTACATGACATTATTGTGTAATGTATATATTATATTATATATCATATATCACAAATGTGTGTCACATGCACAACTTGGCTGATGCGTGCCTGCGTGTGTGAGTCTGTGTGTGTGTGTGTGTGTGTGTGTGTGTGTGTGTGTGTGTGTGTGTGTGTGTGTGTGTGTGTGTGTGTGTGTGTGTGTGTGTGTGTGCGCGCGCGTGCGCGCGTGCGTGCGTCTGTGTGTGAGTCTGTGTGTGTGTCTGTGCCATTTTTTGGGCCTAAGACACAAAAACATGTGACTTTGGCCAAAAAAAAGCGTGATCCTTTTCAATTAGGAGATTTTACCAGAGGTGGCCAGTGTCATGAGGAGCTGACTGGAAATATAATTTTCCTCAGAAGAGTTCATTTTTCATGTTAACGGCAGCAGCTAATAAATAGAGATGTTCCAAATACGCAATATTACATATGAGAGGGTGTGCTTCATTATTATTGGCACGACACTGATGCGGTCAGGAACGAGCCTCAACCAAGTTCCGCAAGCATCACTAAAGTGATGCATTTTAAAATAGCCATTTGCAAAGAGCTAATATCCTGGGGTGGAGGCAGTTGCTTGCAGTTGCTTGCTCAAATGTGTGTACATGCAAGGAAGCCGGCAGTGACTTTGCACTTGGTACTCTGAACTCTTCCTGTCTTCTGAACTCAAACTTCTCCATCTGTAACACAAAAAAAACAATACAACACAAACTGTAACACATTAGGATTGGACAAATATTGTCAGAAAGACATTGTGGCTTTAATATAATGGCTACCAACGTGTACTGAATGAAATGTATTCTTCAAGTTATACAAATATGCAAGGACACATTTAATATTTTATGTTGTACAGTATGTACTGAACATTTGCATCACAGGAATGCAAACTTTAATTAAAATAAATCCAATCCAATCCAATCCACTTTATTTATATAGCACATTTTAAAACTCAAGGCCTACAAAGTGCTGTACAGAGATAAAAACAAAACAAAGAAAATACATGACGCAGCAGCGTCAGCAGACATAGAAAACAATGCAATGCAACAGAGAAAACACAGAAACTCAAACGGAATTAAAAGCCAGGGCATAAAGGTGGGTCTTAAGGCGAGATTTAAAAGTCTCGATAGTGGGGGCCAGTTGGAGAACGTGTCTTGTTAACCACTTGTTTTTGTGAATTCATAACGATATATAGAATACAAGTTTTATTAATGGGAGTGTCCCTTTCTAGTTTTGCATAAATTAGAGTATTAACAGTTTCGGGCCCATGGTTGCTGTAAATATAGGTAGTACCAATGTGTGGCATGTATTGGTCCTGTCTATTTTTAGTAATATATCCAGAGAACGGATGGATAGATCTTCATGAAACTTGGATTAACTATTGGATCAAAAAGATTAGTAGATGGTCACAATCAAGAGACACAGAACAAGAGATGTTAGTGTGGACCGGGTTGACATCCTCAGGTGCAGTGAATGTAAGGGACCAGCAAAAGGGAAAAAAGACTATAATTAAAACGAAGTGAACACACTTAACCTTTTTCTTAGGATGAGAGTCCAGTGCTTCTAAGAATATGACTGCTTGTTAAGAAGGAGAATACTGGATCGTCGTCGAGGTAGGCCTAAGAGGAAGTCACGTCACTCAGCTCCAGTATTCTCTTTTTTCATTTTTGTTATTAGGTTATAATGCTGAAAACAACTGTATGTCTGTTTTTTGTAGAGAGAGAACTGTTCTCCCTTTTGTGAATCATCCTAACCCTGACTAGCACTTTTCCCTTCATTTAAACCAGGCTGAGTTGGTTAAAACCATCTGCATAGCTGTGTACATTGTGACTGACCTGCTGTGTTTATCTTCAAAATTGAGTAGATGTCTGGCTCTTCAGAGGTCTGGTCTGGAAAAACAAAAGAAACAGCAATTCGGTTAGGAAAACCCACAAATTGAATTCAAATGTTTGTATTGAATATAAAAGAGCAATACATTTATATAGTTTGGTGATGAATGGATTTGCTTTTAAGTACTCTGAGGAGCACGTTACATTTCCCCTACAAATTACAGTAGGTGCCTCCTGAATCCTGCAAAGTACATAAGGGGAAGTGGAGGGTGAGTAGCAGCAGCAGTGGCACCACAACACAGCAAGTAGGCTAAGGGATGAGCAATTCAAACTTCCACATACGAAGGCGGGCTCTATTAGTGAAGCGTGCATGAGATTGGTTGAGAATAGAGCCATGGAGCTGAGGCCGACCAGCTTCACTGAGTGAGCCTGCTCTGTCCATTTGTCGTTTACAGAGAAACGCTGAGGAAGGCCGACTTGCCAAAACGCATCCGTTTCTCTAGATAGACTGCTCGTGCTGTGAACCTATTAAAAAAGAACATTAGAAACTACTGAAGAGAGTGCGGATAGTCCTTTCATTGAATATATCCTAAAGAATCTGCACCCAGTTAAACTACAAGAGACTATTCCTCAAGACTTTTGACTTTGACCTTGAGTAGAGCATGCTCAAATCAGGGGTCTTCAACAGGGGTCCGGGACCCGTCCTCAGAGATGCTGCAGGGGGGCCGCCAAATCTTTGTGTGATAGGGACTTTATTTTTATGTTTTTACATTAACCACTTTAACCCTCACATCCCAATTCTGGGGATCTTGTAGATCAGCTATTTTCAACGAAGAGGTTTGGTGTACAGGGAAAAAAGAGCAGACCAAGTAGGCTACCGAGCCAAAGGTCAAGGTTACAAAGTATTGAGGGTTTAAGTCGTTAAAAGTCTGAAAACACACATTTAACATGAATCCAATATGTCGTGGGGGTCCCTGCTTCATTTCTCTCTCAGCTAAGGGGTCCTTGGCCTGAAAACATTGAAGACCCCTGTGTTAAATAGTTGACACTCTGGTTGAATAATGTAAAAACACAGAGAGAGGAAAACAACAGAATAAGTGGGCGATCAGAGTAGCCTATATTTATGTGAGTGAGCTCAGTGTGGTGATACTCTACCTCTCTCCCTGGGTTTATCTCTCTGCTTCACAGTCACAGCAGCGTATGTCACATCTTCACTCTGTCTGTCTGTCCTACAGCCTGCAACAGAGAAACAGTTAAGTCAATTAACTCATACAAATAAGAAATGATTGATGCCAATAACTACTTATTACAATACTATTTTTTACACATACACTCTTTCATGAGTGTATGTTTTTTATGCCCATAACCAAAGACAATTTTCTATCACTGTGGGATAGACATTAATGTTGTTATTGTATGTTATTTAACAGATTTTTCAGAAAACCTGATGTAAAGCTTGGGCCTTAGCCAAGGATGAACCCGCTTTCACCCTGATTGGCCAAAAAGGGGTGTGGCAGACAGTGCCCTGTCACCAAAAAAAGCACCATAGAACTTCTTGGTAGAGCGGTAGAAGTTTGATCTCCCATGCAGGGGATTAAGAGTTCAAATCCCAGGTGTGACAATAAACTTTTTAAAATAAGGACAATAATGAAGCCTCAAAACAGCACAAGGAACATTTACATATCCTGTAGAATCTTACAGCTTCTCATATGTGTTTCTGAACATCATTGACTTACCTCTGTATTTCTTCCAGAGACACAGGCCCAGAATCAGCAGAATGATGGAGACTCCAGCCAACATCAGAGGATAGAAATATGGAGGGAGAGATTTGTTGTTGTCGTTGGGGGCTGGAGAAGAATAATTAGAAACAGATTAAATAATTAGAATGGATGAAATGCAGAGGACACATTTTAAATATGTGCAAATATATAAAAAAAAAAAAAACATGACAGAGCTGTGAATCTCTTCTAAATGTCAGTAATTTAGATTGTGCCTTAGCAGATATGTAGCTACAGTACAATATATTTACAGATTTACATTTAGATCAAGAGTAGGGCAGATGCAACAGATTTTCAACAGATTTTTTTGTCTATCTAGCTTGTGTTAAATTAATTAAATGTTTTAATAAAAAAAAACATTAAATGTTAGGGTTTAGACGCAATCAAGGCGAAACACCAAAGAAAGAGGGGACAGCTCCTTTAGCTGGGGTTTTTAAACTCTTAATCTTGTAATTGGCTGATTTATTCTGCATTATTGCATAACTTTCTCACCTTTCACACCTATCCAGCTCTCTGCTGACTCTCCAAGGTCAGAGATGTTACACTTGTAGAATCCTTCATCAGACTTGTAAACATTCCGGATGGTCATCTGTCCTGTAGACTCAGTCCTGATGAGGGATCTATTTTTATAGAAATCAGCTGGGCGGTCAGAGGATGGTTTACCAGTTGTCTTGTTTTTGGACAAGCAGCGGAGTGTGACATCACTTCCCTCCATCACAGGAAGTTCAGAGCTCTCCAGGATAACAGCTTTGTATTGACCAACAAGAACCAAAAGCAGGTTGAGTTATGAACATTTGATGGTTGGTGGCTACATAACCAGGAAGCAGTTATCATGAACCTAATCTCTCAAGAACAGATTCTGCTCTACGTTTGAATCTGTCGGTAGCCGTGTTGACAACCCGTGCGCATTGGTTTCAAGTGGGCGTGCTATCAGATCAGGAAGCAGGCCGCGCTTTACCCAATCAAATGTAGTGGGCGGGATTCACGTGTCCGTCGACCCTTCCCCCCTCGTAACTAACCGAAACTAATTTAACAATAGCGTCCGCGGAGCAGACAAAACCACGGAAAGATATTCACATTTTAACTTGCTCTTTCATCATAGAAACAACTGGGCTTATAACCAAAACGATCAATGTTCTCTGGGAGAAGTGGTGTTAGTGTTCCGTGTAGAAATATTGTTAGTGGGAATGAAAACATAGTCGCACCACCCGGAAGTGGAGCGGTGAAGGCAGACCAAAACCCGGTTTCCTTGCGCACGTGTGCTGCGTTTTCTTCCGCCCAGAGCAAACTGAGATAGAATAAACAGCAGAGGTCGCTGTTTTTCATTTTCAGTTAGATCTGGGTTCCCAGATTGTCATGAACCAATCGTTCACATGTACTTAAATGAGGATGAAAAAATGTATAACAAAAGAGGTGTATATTTATAATTTCACCAAATAGCTGTGGATGTGGAATATAATCGCACCTGTGCTGATATACAGTATTTAACAGAACATTTCTTTTTCCTTTTATACAGCAGTTGAGAACTCAACATGTCAAACATGGAATACAAATTGACCAGGACCACCGTTTCATTCAATGGGTCAGTTATATGTTGACAGTAATGAGATTAAAGTGTTATCAAATGCTATTGTCATAGCCTACTCTGCTGCAATCCCATTATTTGTTTGTTACCACACTCATCTGTCTGCTCTTATTTCTAGGTCAAACTTATGCATGGATGCCAATCAGCCCTCAGGGTTGATTAGTGTTGGTTTAACCTTTGGTTTTACACACAACACTGCATTCACACTGAATTAAATTATTAATACAGCAAGTGAGTTTTTGGTTAAAGAAATTGTTTTTGTTAAAAAAGTAAGCCCTATATTACATAGTAAGCATTGCTAAAGAGTGTTTGTTCAGTAACAGTCCCATTGCTCTAAAAAATACTTTATCAGGTGGGTGACAAACGTCATCGAATCAGGAGAGAGAACCCCACAAAGATCATTCAGCTTCAATTCTACTGTATACTGTCCCAATTCTTTGGGCAAAGTTTCGTGCTTCATCACTTCCGATTTCACTTGTTTATCTTAAATAAATATGGGAGTTAATCCCCAATTTAAAATAGTAGCCTCTTATTTATCAAGACAACAGTCAGAGCCGCTTGACTTGTCAAGGTTAGCACAACAACACAATACTGCTAGGCAAATGATACATTAGGTTGAATGGGAATGAACCTATAATGTGTTAACAACGATAGTATGTGAATTCTGTCTGTCTATCCATTACAATACGTTGATGTGTATATTTGTACCAGAAATTGTAATGTTGATGGACCGGCTGAGTTCTCCTGCCTCAGACTCACACCAATACACTCCACTGTCCCAATGATACAGCGAGAAGAGACAGGAGGCTCCTACACAGAATCACAATGAAAAGAGGGATTTCAGTTAAAAAGATGTCTGTCAGTCTGTCAGTCCGTCAGTCCGTCAGTCCGTCCGTCCGTCCGTCCGTCCGTCCGTCCGTCCGCCCGCCCGCCTGCCTGCCTGCCTGCCTGCGTACTTACCTTCAGTTATTCCCCATCCATTGCTGCAGGTTCTATTCCCTCTCCTACTGGTCTCTCGTTTCACAGATGACCCCGGCATAGAGTGTCCTTCTTCCTCACAGCTCAGTGAGATGGTCTCATGTTGAAAGAACTGAGTTGTATCAGGACTGACTCTCAGAGTCACTGGAAGATGAGAATGGCAGAAAGAAAGAAAAAAAGAAGGAAGTTAAGAAGGAAGGATTGGTTTTCAAAGCAGTAGGCATAGTTTATGTTTTTCAACAGCCATTCTCGCCGCTGTTCTAGGCCATACATTGAATTTAGAAGTACCCAGATTTTTCGGAAGGCGGAGATCCAAATCGTCTGGCTATGCGAGACTAAGGTCATCGGAGAAGACAAATGAACACAACTTTTGTTTTGTCATGAACACAACTTGAGTCATGTACAGTACGTACACACTTCATCAATCTACATAGGATAAAATCAAGACGGAATGAGTATGATCACCAGTTAGATTACCCCAGTAATCAGTAATTAATTAGTGGTTGCTATAGGAACCACAAAACAAAAGCACAGGTCACCGTGCATTATAGGAAGAGACCGCAATAGTTATGAATAGGATGTAACAATTTGTACAATGCTAATCCTAAAACACACACAATGGAAAATATTGCTTATTCATTTTCTATGAATCCATAACAATTATAAATGGTAAATGGTGCATTTATATAGCGCTTCTATCCGAAGCGCTTTACATTGATTGTGCCATTAACCCATTCACACACACATTCATACACCGATGGCGGAGGAAACCATGCAAGGCACCAACCTGCTCATCGGGAGCAATTAGGGGTTCAGCGTCTTGCTCAAGGACACTTCGACACTAACTCTAGGGGAGCGCCCCAGCCCGGGATCGAACTGGGAACCTTGCGGTTTTCCAGCTCACACTACCCGGCCACTCTACCCCTGAGCCACTGCCGCCCCAACAATTATACACTCATTTATTTGTGGAGGTGGATTGTGGTGGGGTTTCAAAACCCCTGGATAGTTATTGGGTATTAGCAGGATGGTTGGAAGTTGGAACACATCAGATGGCTTGTCTCACACTACCCATGATGCAGTGCATTGAACCTGTCTCACCATCTGTTTGAGCAGGTCCACAGCAGACGAGGAGATGCAGCACTGTGTGAGGAGAGAGAGACAGGGACAGAGAGAGAGAGAGAGAGAGAGAGAGAGAGAGAGAGAGAGAGAGAGAGAGAGAGAGAGAGAGAGAGATATAGAGAGAGAGAGAGAGAGAGAGAGACACAAAGAGACAGAGAGACAGAATAAAGACAACAAATAATGATAGCTTTATGTGGTGATGATAACTGGATTAAAGATATCGCCTTCAAGACATACTGTATGGAGGTGCCAGCCAGGAGTTTCTGCCCACATGGTGATGCATACATTCTATGCACAGAGAAAAGTATCCACACAGTTAATTTCCTGAAATGTGAGTAGGCCTGATCCAAAGAGCATTCTACCCAGTATCTAACTATATAAATGGCGAGCAACTTCCGCACCCTCGGTGGCGACACCCCACAGCTCTGTTATCGGATAAACAACGCACCGCCAGACCACATGTCGCCTACTGACTCGCCACGGCGGCCGCGCTGAATTTACGCCTCGCGTAGGGGACATCTCACTGCTCACTACACCGTTTCCACCGCGCAACATAATTAATTCTACTCACCAAATGTCGGACAAAACGGAAGGGGAGCCAGCTTCGTACCGTTTACCGTGCGCACGACCTCATCACCACAACAGCAGCCAGCCGCTGCGGGGGTTTTTTCCTTTTTTTCCAAACTTTTTTTTTGGTCACCATTTTCTCCAGGCACCATTTCTGGTGTAACGTCGGCTGTTTCTTTTCACCAGCCAATCACCTTTCACGTTGCCACGTCCGTTGCCACGTCGCGCTGACGTACGCTAAACAAGCGCTGCCGTGCGCACAATGCAAACGAGCCCAAAGGCGCGCAAAAATAAGCCGACCATTGCTTACACACAAAGTCAGACCTGGCAACGCAGCCTACGCCAATCATGTGTGAGAGATCTACAAGCTATGGGGCAGAGACGCCACCGTATCTTAGCAACAACTACAGCGCTCACTCTCATTGGTCGTGTCACGCTAAGAGCAGTCTCCAGACAATGGCATCGCAGACAGCTTGCTGTTACTGCTGTAGCCATCACAGGCAGTTGCAGCACGACGGACAGGGCGCTGTGATAGCTGCCATGTCGCTAACGCTAACCTGGTTGTCATGCCTGCAGCGGCTGTGCAATCACTTTGTCAACAATGCACGTTCGTGTGCTGAATGTCTATATTGCTGCTCAGTTCGTCCATTGTAGATGGTGTATGTTTGTGTGTGTCTTCTGGAGAACTATGTAGCTCCACAGCAACTACAGTAACTAACGTAATGGCAGGACCGCCCCGTGCAACGCATGTTAGGCTGCATTATGGTCATGTAGTAATTTCAGATAATTTCGCTCCGATTAGAGCAGTGTTTATCAACCGACTCCGTTCCACAAGTAAATATTGTGAAAATAGCCGATCTACAAGCTCGAAACGCCTCACGTTGAGAGGCTTTGTAAGCTTGGAGATCGGCTATTTTCTACATGATTGCCTCTTTCTTACATTCTTTGCCAATGTGGCCCATGTTTTCATAGCATAGTTTATTGACTACTTCTGTTGCAGAAATGGCCATTTCCTTTACTTTCGGTTTTTTATTGTCTCCGCCAGGCCGAAAGGCATGGCGCAAGACTATGTTTCACCCCCTGTCCGTCCGTCTGTGATAGCTAATCTCTCACATCGTTGACTTCATCGCAGCAAAATAACAGCCCGATGTGGACAGTCAGTGAGAGCTGGATAAACGACGTAAAATGTGTCAAAAGGAGTCTGTACGGCTGTCGATCAATGAACACATGACGTCGGTGGGAGAGGAGATATTGTGTCTTTTGGACAAACAGCAGCGTGGTGCTGATGTTTGTTGTGTGAAGCAGCTTAATGTCAGAGTGTTTGTGTTGGAGCGCCTCAGTGCGGCTGCAGAGTTCATGTGCAACCTCTTCCAGAGAGACACAGAGACACTAGAAACTCTGCTGGGGAAAAAAAACACTGCTGGGCATTGACTTTCCTATGGACATTGATCTACACACTGCAGGTATATCTGCTACACACACAACATCAAACTACACACTGCAGGTATGATGCAGCGTTTGCATTACAGCCAGCATGCCAGCGTAGTTCCCATATGGTTTCAAGGTGGGCTAAACCATATGGACCCCATGTCAGCAATGTCAGCGGCATCCACTTCAGTCCCAACTGCGATGCCCATGCAGGCTATAAGTAGCTTCTACCTGGCCCTTAGGTGGGCCCCAACTAGCCATGTTTATGTGGGACCAAGGCGGGTCCTAACTGGGTTTGCCCATGCAGGCTTTAACTGGGTTCTACCTGGGCCCTAGGTGTACCCTAACCAACCACAGTGCAGTGCCCATCGCTCCAATTGTTGTGACGTCAGGGCTCTCAATACTGCACATTGGTGGAGGAGGAGGGGCCGCAGGGCGACCGCACACATCGCTGAACCAATGGTAGCCCACGGATGTTTCCTCTGTGGATTTACAATCTGCCCCTCTATGCCACATATCATCCGCACTACAGGGTCTTCACTGACCGAGCCACGGCCCCACTGACCCTCATGACGCTACGCCACTTAAACGTGCGGCAGCATGCGCTGGGTTGCCAGGTTTGCACAGCCTGCGCCAGAAACAAGCAACCACCTTCATGAAAAAAAAACAACACCGAAATGGTCCGCAATGTTCCAGGGGTGTCCCCGCGCGTCCCAACACTCCACAGGGGGTCAGTGGACCATCAGGGGGTCCGCGGACCCCCTGTGGACCCCCTGAAACATAACAAATATTATTTCTTCAAATTTTTCCCTTTTTCAAAAAAACTTTTCCACAGTTTCACTCCGGCAATTTGGGTCCCCCAATATACACACGGCCACGCTGGGCCCCGTGCGCGGCTGGGGTTGAGGGGGGCGTAGCCCCCCGAAACTCTAGTGGTTTATAATCCACTGTGACAGAAAACCAAATGAAGGAGCCAGACACATCCTCATTGACCCCACTTTGAGAACCAATGGTGTACAGTACATGTGGAAGTGTCTGGCTCCTTCATTTGGAAGAGAGAGACAGACAGACAGACAGACAGAAAATTAGTTACAATTCAAAATTAGTTAATATAACGTCACAATAATTTTAACCACTTTATCAATTTATACGTTGGCTGTTTAAAAATAGCAGATCTGCAAGCTCACATTGTGCCGCACTGCGAGCTTGTACATCTGCTATTTTTTAATTCTTTAAACATAAATCTTCTCTTCTGGTGGTCCCTGGTACATAACATTTTCAGATGGTGGTCCGCGGCCAAGTGAGTGTGTGTGTGTGTGTGTGTGTGTGTGTGTGTGTGTGTGTGTGTGTGTGTGTGTGCGTGCGTGCGTGCGTGCGTGCGTGCGTGCGTGCGTGCTTGCGTGCACGCGCGTTTGTTCTGTCATTCTGTCTTCCTCTCTGAGCAAATTTTTTCTCTTGCTTTTTTCTCACAACTTCCTCCTTTTCACACAGTTCTCTCTCTTTTTGTCTTCCGTCTATACATCTTGGTCTGAGGCTAATAGACACCAATTTCAAACAGAACCAGAAACAATGTGTTTAATGCTTTTTACCCTCTTTTCTCCCCATCTTAGTCGGTATGCCAATTAATTCCTCCCCACACACACATTTCTGTGTTGCTACTGCTGTTATATCCTACTAACTCACCTGCCAGTGTCAGTGAGGATTCCCCACCGGGAGGACGTAGAGCCTTTGTCCTACTCCTCCCGCCCAACACTCCATGCTGACAGGTGCCGCCGCAGCCCATAGGATTACGTCCAGTGACAAATTTTACATGTGTAGACGTTCAACAAAGCCGGGCGCACCATGGTGGATTCAAACCCACAACCGGTGGTAGGCAGGCACTTTACCACTGCGCCACCCGGGCGCCTGAGAGACCCTGAGGTTGACTAACATTACATCTATAAACAATAAAATGTCCCTCCAGTAAAATATGGATTTCCATCTCATTAAATACATAAATGAGTGCAAAGCAGAGTGTTAGTGAAAAGAGCAAGTATTCTCTTATGACTATTAGAATAGACTTATTGATCCTGCGGTGGACATTCAGGTGTCATAGCAGCACAACAGTAGGCATGGGATACAACAGGTAAGATATACAGACTTAATCAAAATGGTTAAAGTACTAAAATTAGCAAAGATAAAAGTACTCACACAATATTATATAGATTGATGCAAATTTCATCCTGACAAACTGACTGAAACTGACTGAATAAGTGGCACTGTCACTCTGACAGCTACGTTGTTTGACATAGACCCCTCTGCTTCTTGTTGGCTAAAGTGTCCAATTCCTGTTTGGCCAGCTACCCCACACATACACACATGCTGTACACACACACATACACACCCAAAACCACAGACACATGCAGAACAAATCACATGCAGAATTAACCAGAAGTGAAAACTATATATAGCACATGCAGCAAAAAAAAAAAACGAAAACGAAACGGAGGTCCTCTCATGTAAAACAAGGGTTAAAAGATGTTTTAAACATTGGTTACACGACATTATTGGGTATGAAAAATATACGTGCAAAACTTGGCTGACTGTGTGTGTGTGTGTGTGTGTGTGTGTGTGTGTGTGTGTGTGTGTGTGTGTGTGTCCAGCAGTTTTATGGAAAACAGACAATGTCGATTAAGTTTTGCAAGCAGTGTTCAACATCCCTTATGCAAGTACAATCCTAACAAAAATACAATACACAGGCTTGGAAGGAGGAGCTACAGGAGGAGCCACCACAGGAGGAACATCAGGTGCTGCAGTGTGCTCCAGTTGCTCAGAAGAGGAGCTACGTACATCGCCTACATATTCACTCCCGTTATAATTTGATTACACACAACCTTTTTGTAATTTAATGCCCCACTTCGTAATACTCATGGCATAAAGTTGTACATTTCCACGACCACGATTTCAGTCATTTGGCTATTTTAAGATTATAATAGTATTTGAAGTGGTCAAATTAGCAATAGAATACATGTTAAGAAGCATCTTCCATAAACCCTAATGGTCTTGGATATTCCATGAAAGCAAAGGTTAAAGCCTCAATCTGCAATGTATTCAATTGGTTGGCTTCAATTAGATGACTGACTGGACTGCTGCTGACCAGTGGTGGAAAAAAGTACTCAAATGTTTTACTTAAGTAAAAGTATTAATACCACAATGTAGAAATACTCTGTTACACAAGTCTGGCATTCAGAATTTACTTTAGTAAACGTACAAAAGTATTGGCATCAAAATATACTTAAAGTACCAAAAGTAGAAGTACTCATTATGCAGAATGTCCCATTTCAAGTTTTCAAAGTGTATACAAATCTTTTGAAAATAGCAGATCAGTCTACAAGCTTTCAACGCTGTGTTGTGTGGCACCCTGGACGTTTTAGGGGCTAAGAGTATTCTCAGAGTTCTTGGATTATTAGTGTGGTCCGTCCCCCACCACTAATTCCCTGCACTTTGTGTTAATAAACTCACCTGTTAAGCATACGTTTTCAACAGTACAGAACAGTACGGTAGCTGGAGGGTGGTATTCATTTTCGCCAATAGCTGACAGCAGTAGTGTGTTGGCAGGGGGTTTGACACAAAAAGAAAGCCAATGACAGGGTGTGCTCTGTTGGGAGCAAAAAGAGGTGTTTACAGATGGAAGACATTTGACCTGGTAGTTTAGTTTTGTCTGTTTTGCTTCGTCACTCACTGTTCAGAGCTCTGATAGCTGAGTATCTTCGAGGTGACGCTGTGGCACCAATGTAGCCTGGCGTAGACAGGCTATATCGTCTGGTCCCAGGCTAGCACCAATGAGCTTCAGTGGTGTTGTGCGACAAAAGTATCAAAACAGTTACCCCTGGCCACCACTTGGTGCCGCCACAGTACGCAAAGTGTGAAAACATTCCAGTGCAGCTTTAAGACCATAGGAAAGCTGAGATGAAGATGAAGGGAGGGCAGACATGAGAGCTATCCTCTGGCAGGATTTGAGGCTCAGATGAGCAGCAGTACATGTGATTCAGGAGGCAAACATCTCAAGCAAAAATATATTTTCTTTCAGCGAAGAGATTTGTTGTAGAAGGGGGGGAGGGAAGAGCGGACCAAGTACAGAGCCGAGCTGACCACGGTCAGTATTAGTTTATTCGTTTATTATATAGGGTTTAAATTTTCCTCCGAGGTGGAAAGACTGGTGACGTGAGGTTAGGGTTTAACTAGTTAATACATTCCTTTTTTTTTAATACAAGTCTATTCTACCATTTAATAACACAATTAACATAGCAGGGTTTGTCACACTTCTCATCAAACCCCTACTAGGGGGTTACAAGTTGGCCATCCCACGGTCCCACCCATGACCCAAAATTGCATTAGAAAACAAATTGCCAGACGCAGAAGTTTTTTTAAATAAGACATGTCCGTCTCATAGTAAAAAAAAAGAGGCGATTTGCCACAGCTTTCATGCTTTAATATTCTTGTAGGTCCAAAATGCCAAAAAGGGCAGTGACATGTCTGCCCAGAGGCCACCACAAGGCATAGTAGCCGACCTGCAACACAATGCACGGCTGTGGTGTGATGGTGGGAGGCCTCACATCCTTGACCCACCGATGCTTGGTAAACACATTTCACAGATGGCTGGCTATAGTAGGTTAGCTGTGTTCCTCTTGTATCCACAGCTCCATACTGCTACATATCTTTACATATACTGTACCCCTCCTTTTTGATCACACTTTTTTATTTTTTCAATTTATATGGTTCCACTGTTTGTCTCTGGTCATTCCTGCACTGCTTATATCTGATTTGTTCTATTTTCATGCTGCAAAGAGTCCATCTTTACTGACCCAGGATCATATCCTGCCAATGCCTCTCCATCATCATCATCATCACCATCTCCCTCTCAGCCTCCTGGCTCCTTCCTAGCTGTCCCACCAGGCCAAAAATAATAATTTGCATTAATGCAGTGTTATGCTCAATAGCTGTGATTCTGTGATGCTTCTTAGAGCCTGGATGGTTTGTGTCAGGTCCTCATGTTAAACCTCCTTCTCTTTCCTCTCTCTCTCTCTCTCTCTCTCTCTCTGTCTTTCGCTCTCACATCAACTCTAACATTGTGTGTTTATCTGTCCCTGCAGAGCATCTGCCTGTCCAGGGCCAAGGAGAAGTGGAAAGCCATGTCAGCACCCACCACCCCAAACAGCTCTGAACATGAAGGTAACTGTCCTGTCCTGTCCTCTCCTCCTCTCCTCCATTTACAAACCCTGGCTGTTGTCAAAATGTGAGTGTAGTTAAACCTCCAGTGCTTGGTGTCATTTCTTAGGTTTAATTTCCACACAAAACAAGTAGATTTCATTATGATTGAATACGAGTGTTCTTTTAGTTGAGGCAGTAAACCTTCCCAATATTTCATAAATTAAATGCAGAAAATCTAAAAAAAATCCAAATATTTTAATAAATGAATAAAATAAATCAAAGAAATTCCATGAATTAGGAAAAAAGTTTAAGAACTAGTGAAAATAGCAGATCTACAAGCTCACACCCTTTACAGCAAATATCTTTGCTCACAATGTGTCACATCGCGTTGTGAGCTTGTAGATCTGCTATTTTGGCTGAATTTGCCAGGAAAGTGATGTTAGACACAAAGAGTCTCCTTTGTGTCTCCTATCGGAACCGCTGCCTACCGGTCCACTGATCATCAAATTATTGGTTTAGGAATGCGACAAAAACAAAAAAATGGCCATGAATTCAAGTCTCCATGGGGTGACTAATCGATAAAAAACATTTTTTTGGGGTGAACTATCCCTTTAATGATGTCACATTGTCTAATACCTGTGTGTACATGTGTGTGTGTGTTCGGCCCTCAGGGGGGGCCGTACCATGATGTGCTGCAGCATCCTGGGAGTGTACACTTGTTACCGGCCAGATGTAAGGATAAGGATAATTCCTTTTAACAGGTCGTTCATGAAAGTCCTTGCGATCTCGTTTCCAATGAGAACCTGTGAGCAATTTGGCTATGTAAGTCTCGCACAACAGCAGTGACATTATTGATGAACTTGTATTTATTTATTTATTTTTGATCAACAGTTTGTATGTCTTTGGCGGTGACAGTGAACACGATATCTCAGGGACACTATGAAGGGAATCTTTTCAAATTTGGCAAAAAAAATAAATAATAATAATACACTGATTATGACTAATATTTCACACAGAAATGTCTAATGTGATGAATTGAAGATTTTAGTGCAATGCAGCATTTGTGTGTGTGTGTGTGTGTGTGTGTGTGTGTGTGTGTGTGTGTGTGTGTGTGTGTGTGTGTGTGTGTGTGTGTGTGTGTTGAGTGTGAGAGAGAAAGAAATTGCAAAAGCCCATGGTGCTGTTTTAAATGCTGCGGTTTGCACTGCAGAACAGCCACATGCTGTGTAGAGATGAGTTCAAGCTTCCCGTGCTGACCACCAAACGGTGTTCATATACACACACACGCTTAAACACCAGGCTTATACATGCACGGTTCTGTGCATGAGGGTTTTTTTGTGTTTCCTTTTGCACTTTTCCTGTGAGGTGTAAGTAACCATAAACACGTGGTTGTTGACAAAGCTGTACAGAGGCCTGTAATCTGAAGCTGTATCTTTATATAAGCTTAGAATCATAATGTATATACCACTGAAAAGAGCGATCACTGGTGGGCAGGGTGATTTTGGTCCACAATGGTAAAAAAAAAAAAAAAAAGATGGTGTGTGTGTGTGTGTGTGTGTGTGTGTGTGTGCGTGTGCGTGTGCGTGTGCGTGTGCGTGTGCGTGTGCGCGTGCGCGTGTGTGTGTGTGTGCATGCGCGCGCATCTGTTTTACTCAATGTAATCGTATTCTCTCCTCTCCTCAGATGCTGACGCACTTTGCAGCATTTAAAATGTTCTTTGAAGAAAACCTACCAAAGCTCTTTGCACATTAAGAAAAACAGCTTGACTCCTGATATTTATTTGATTGACTGGTGAGTCTGGCCTCCTGTGAACGTCTCACTATGAAGGGAATCTTTTCAAATTTGGCACAAAAAAATAATAATGAATACACTGATTATGACAGAAATTTCACACAGAAATGTCTAATGTGATGAATTGAAGATTTTAATGGTCAAGGGTCAAGTTCATCCCATTCTTATGAGAGCGATCGTTCAGGAAGAGAATTTCATCACCGCACAGACGGATAAGATGATGGTTAAAGGTCACGCTCAATGTTTTTAGCAAAACTAAACAATAAAAGCCTGGAGATCGAGGCTATGCTCAATGTGACCCCACAAAACGTGTTTTTACCCATAACTCAAGAATGAATACACACATTTTCTTGTCTTAATAAGATGAAAAGTGAAGATTGTGGCGGTCACGGTCACACACACACACACACACACACACACACACACACACACACACACACACACACACACACACACACACACACACACACACACACACACACACACACACACACACACACACACACACACACACACACACACACACACACACACACACACTTAAACGCCAGGCTTATGCATGCACGGTTCTGTGCATGAGGGTTTTTTTGTGTTTCCTTTTGCACTTTTCCTGTGAGGTGTAAGTAACCATAAACACGTGGTTTTTGACAAAGCTGTACATAGGCCTGTACTCTGAAGCTGTATCTTTATATAAGCTTAGAATCATAATGTATATACCACTGAAAAGAGCGATCACTGGTGGGCAGGGTGATTTTGGTCCACAATGGTACCAAAAACATTTGATTGACTGGTGAGTCTGGCCTCCTGTGAACGTCTCACTATGAAGGGAATCTTTTCAAATTTGGCACAAAAAATAATAACTTACACCTACTTACGCCTCTGTTGTTTTCTTGCACACATTTTGCCGGTATTGGCATGGCAATGCAAAATGTGATATTTCTTAATGCATACCATACCTACAACAATATTACGCGATGACCAGGCTTTTGTTTGTTTCCTGCTATTTGTTTCCTGCGGTTGGAAATACCATCAAATTGGTAAATATAGAGAGAGTGTGTGACACTTTTGTCCTCTTTAAATTTAGAGAGCAAACCATAGTGGTTTCATCAAGATTTTGTGCAAATGAGAATAACAACAAAACAACCAAACTAAACCTCAGATTGAGCATATAGTGACCAGGGTTCATGTAGTTAAACATGTGGTTTTCTTAGAAAAAAAGGGATGTGTGTGTGTGTGTGGGGGGGGGTATCTGTCCTATGTTACAGAAACACTTGCTGTTGATATGCCAGTAAAGCGGCAAAGTGTGCTTCATCTGGATAAAATACACAATATTCTGCCTCATTTTTCATTTATTTTCTGAGCTCAAAACATGATTGCCCTATTGTAACTAACAATTGTAAATAGTGTTTTTCTTTCTCTATTATGTCTATATTTTGTTACTGAAAATGTGTGACAGAAAAACTATTCACCCACTCTTACACATGTAAACTTGTGATGTGGCCGTAAACTTAGTTGAAGATGAAAACCAGAAAAGCTTTCACATCAGTAAAACCCAAATAGACGATAGATATCTTGCTTTTCTGTTTGTTTACACTATTTCACTGAAAGGGACTGAACTTTGCGCCTGTCTTCCAGGATCAGATGTAGAGCAGTAAGTGGTTCTCAAACTTTTTCATGTCAAGGACCCACAAATTGACATTGTGAAAATATTTTGTGCCATGGGCCACCAGAAGAAGAGACGATTTGTGTTTTTTTTTAAAGAAAAAAGTATTCCAAAACACTATGGATAAGAGCGATAAGAAAGCATCTGTGAAATGCAGATGCAAAAATCACACCATGAATCCCTGTTCTCCGCTCATGCCCTCAGGTTCTGCAGGCCTTGCTGAAGGAGCAGGGGAGAGGCAGCCCTGTTCTGAAGCACTGACAAGAACACTTCAACACAAACACATGAACACACGAACACACGAACACACGAACACACAAACACACGTACACACGAACACATGTCATAAACGAATCAACACATGAACACATGAACACATGAACACAATGACTCCAAGCTCCAGCACGAACCCAGTTGTCCTTCAACCCCAGCCCCAAGTCACTGGAATCTAAACGGGCCGTAGAGAACGCTTCCTGCATTGCGGCGGTACTTGAGTGGAAATATTTTTTACGTCATCACGTGAACGGAACCAATGACCGAAACCACCGGCACCGTGCATCTCCAAAATGATTCCCCTAGTTTAAAACGTGTTTAGTTTGGTATAATTGTTTTGTTTCCTTTGGTATGATAATCGTTTGGTATGTCCATCTTTTATTCTAACTCGTAGCGTGACTAGAGACTAAACGGATTGATTCGCATTATGTGGGGAACAAAAACAACCGGAACCAACCACCGGAACCACAATTCTTTTTTTTTTCTTTTTTGTAAACCAGATCACACAGGCCATTTTGGAAAGAATACCAGGCTTTCCTCCGCGGTGGAAAGACTATAGTGACGCAAGGTTAGGTTCACACAGAGCCTTTCACCCACAACTGGGTGGCGACGCGTCTGGAGGTGGAGGGGCCTGCAAAGGGACGGGAGGCGAAGGAGATACGAGGCATTACAACTCACCTCCTCCCACCACCACCAACCCCAACCAACACCCAACACCCCGAGCTCATGGCCCAGAGACTGTAGCAGGCAGAGGCTGAAGAATGTATCCTGTGTGTGTATGTACGTACTGTATGTCTCTGGCTTTCTGCCACTGACCCCTGGAACACGGTTGAAGTACCTACTGCTCTCTCCATATCTGCCTCAACTGTTTCTCTCTCTGTCCCCCCACCTCTCTCTCTCTATGTTTGTCTTTCATCTCTGACTTTCTCGTGGTCTTTTCCTCTCGCTCTGACGTCTTCTCGTTTTCTTTCATTTTCGAGTCCCGATCCCGACGGCCTTTGCTGCATGTCACCCACCATCTCTCTCTCCCCATTTCCTGTCTATCCTATCAATAGAGGCATAAAAGCCAAAAAAATTATCTTTAAAACATGAAAGCCTCTGGGTTTGAGGTTTGCGGGGCAGTAATGGATCCATAAATGGCATTTAGGCGTAACTCACCTCGATTTCTACTCTCTTAAATAGCTAGAGCTCCAATAGATGATGAATGTGTGTAACGATAACTCCAAATCAAAGTACCGGGCCCTCAATTCTCATTTTGGCTGCTAGCATACGGTGTATAGGCTACTGTACATAAAAACTATGTTTTTGAATCCACATGTTGCTGGCAGTACTGCTGTTTTTGCTTTAATGTGTATCTCATCGCGTGTCCTGCACACAGATGTTTGGATCACTTTTCTAGATGCACTCCTCTCTCCCCACTCCCCCGGTGTGGTGAGCACTGTATTACCGCAATAAAGCTGTTTGCACACATGCCTTTATGTGTGCCTCATGATAAAGATACAGTGTCATCACTTGCAATTTAAATCAACCATGTTTTTTTTTGCACGTTACTAATTCACAATGCAAATGTGTATTGCTTTTCAAATGTGTGTTTGTGTCTTAAGTGACATTTCTAAGAAATGAGAAAGAGGTGATAAAAAGTTTGTTACTCTGATTGTTACCGTAAAGAAATAACCCTGCTCCACATAGCCAACAGTATATGTGCCCCTCAACCCTCTTATCACAGAAATGAAAATAGAACGGCATGTTATTGTAGACATCAACAATGCCCTGTTCTGTTTGGTTAAATGTGCAATGAAATCTGGAGGTGAAATTCTATCTTAAAATGATTTGTCTGATTTGTCTCCTATCTCTGTTTTAGAGGACTGGACTGATAGATACATATACTGTAGTTGGAAGGGGGCAGACTGGTAAACACTGGATCTGTGTTTCACTTGAAGTGTGTGTGTGTGTGTGTGTGTGTGTGTGTGTGTGTGTGTGTGTGTGTGTGTGTGTGTGTGTGTGTGTGTGTGTGTGTGTGTGTGTGTGTGTGTGTGTGTGTGTGTGTGTGTGTGTGTGTGTGTGTGTATATATTCAGTTTTATTAAATAAAGAGCTGTACATTCTCAACAAGAACAGTGTTGTGGCCTCTATTTGTCTTTACAAATATTGACATACTATACACACTGTGTCTCTTTTAATGTCCTATGTCTTTATGTCTTAACGTCCTTTGAAACATCCTGTAACTGTGACTACTGTAGCTATCGAGCAATGATTAAGAATTCTTACAGACACAATTTTCTACCTTCCCTTTGTAGTCTTTCACTTTGTCATGCTTGGAGTATAACAAGCAAATACGTGAGCTTCACCACATGCGTTTCCTTTGTGAGATACATGGGGTCCTTCTTTTTTCTTCTATCAACCTTTTGAAATGAGTGGAAATTGTTTGTCGCATAAAGCACCTTTCCGCCCCTGTGACCACAACACCACACCTCCCACCTCTTGCAGCTTCTCTTTGTTCTTGTTAAATTTCAGAACGGACTATCTTTTATTTAGACACCCTTTGTAGTGCCTGACGAGAGCTGTCGTTTTAGTCTCCATTGCATCCATCCATCCATCCAGCCAGCCTCCATCCATCCATCCATCCATCATTCTCTGCAGAAGTTGTGACCATGGGAACCCGTCACATTGTCCTGCTTTGCATCCTGATGGGAGTTTCTCTGTACTGCTCTGCCGGGGCCAACAGTAAGTTAACATACAGTACATGTCGTTGCTGTCGGGCAGAAACCAACTATCTCCATTTTTCTACTTTTACATTTTTATATATAAATCAGTGCTATTGAACACCCTTTGTGTGGGTTTTACACATATTGAACCAATGAAAAGTATTAAAAAGTGCTTCTGACTAAACCCAACTCACAGTAGATCCTCAAACTGTCGTTCAAACCATCTAACTCCAACTTAGGTTATGTTTCCGTCTGGCTTGGTCATTCTAATCAATGATGGACAAAACAAATGAACTCACAAAAACCTCCTAACTCCACTGGAGCTGTATTTGGGTAAAGATAATATAAGGACACATGCAAGTATCTGACACAATGTATAAAGTCACCATAACAACTTTGATGAGGCAGCATTGTGTTGGATCTTTTTTTTTTTTTCATTTCCTGAAAAGTTAATATTTTGGACATAGTTGGTTTCTGCCAGACAGCAGAGATGTTTTAGCAACCTAATTACAAACGTTTTGCTTCTTTAATTTTCTCTACTAAAGGTCGCCGTGTTCATAAGACTTATAGTGCTACTACTATAGAATATCAGTTTTGTCATGAAATGCAACCGTTATATTAACGATTAACATTTTATGCAGATGCACTCGGCCCTGATGACTGCTGTTTTAAGTTCTACGGAAAGAGAGTGAGGATTGACCTCCTGAAGTATTATTACCTCACTGATAACCGGTGTGTAAAGCCAGGAGTCATGTAAGTTTCGGAGTTAAATACATATGTATGTGTGTGTGTGTGTGTGTGTGTGTGTGTGTGTGTGTGTGTGTGTGTGTGTGTGTGTGTGTGTGTGTGTGTGTGTGTGTGTGTGTGTGTTGTCGTATATACTGTGTGTATATATATATATATATATATATATATATATATACTGTATACCATATATATATATATGATATGCATTTTCTCTTGATAAAAGTCACAATCACCAACTACCATTCTAGTCATTTTAAACAAATTTCTCTTGTTTATTGCACAGTGCGGTCACAGAGAAGAATGCTCGCCGCATCTGTATGGACCCTGCCGTTCCTTGGGTCAAGAAGCTGATGAGCACTCTGGATGAGCGTAGCTTTTAGTAGCAATGTGCCCGCAGGATTAAAAAAGTAACCCGCTTTTGAAAGCCGCATCTTCATCTGATTACTGGTTTAGCATTGCACATACAGTATATGTTAGTATGAGGACATACAGTATTTGAATAATTTACTATAATAGATAAATTCAAAATTCAATTGTTGTGTGAATTTGTATTTTTTAAATTTTTATATAACCTACAAAGTATACATTAACATCCAGTATGGGGCATATTAATACAATGCTTGGTCTGCTTGTGTTCAAAGCCTGTAACGGTCTTTCTTGCACCATTTTGTGGAACTTTTAGACCTATCTCACAGCTCCAGGTCACTCAGATCTGACAGTCAGTTGTATTTGAGGCCTCCACGGTCTAACAAGGATGGGGGACCGTGCCCCCTTGCTGTGTTGGCACCAAAGTGTTGGGCACAAACTCCCCTTGAATATAAAATATACCCCCACCTTTTAAAAGCATGCTAAGGACCCACCTTTTCGCTATAGATGACTCCTACTGTAGGTTCACTTGCTGTGTTGTGGGTTGTGTGTGTGTTTGGTTAGTTTCTATTCCCTCCTCTTGTGACTGACTGACAATAAAGATAATTCTGATTCTGACAGTGTCTGAGTTTCTTGTTGTCCTACTTTAGTCTAATTAGTTTTCTCTTAACTCGGGCTGCACCCCGGGCCAGTGTAATAACTGGAGGGGGGCACACTATAAATCCCGAACCTATGAACCTATAAAATATATTGTCATTCTTGATTTTTCTGTCCTTGACAGAGAAGGTCATAATAAAACATAATATACTGTATAGTTAGTGGTCAATAAAGTGTAAAGGGAGGGAAATTCAGATCTTGTAACCTCCGGAATAAATTCTGAACTGGGATGTTGATGTGCGATCTATAAGCTCAAAATGCATCACCGTGGAACACGTGAACACGTGAGCTTGTAGATCAGCTATTGCTTTTGCCAGTGGTTCTCAAACATTTTCATGTCAAGGACCCCTAAATCGATATGCATTTGGCCACAAACCACTATTTGAAAATAGTTTGTGCCAGTGACCCCCATATAAGAGAAGACTTGTGGTGTTAAACTTTTTAAAAACAATACAGTACATATATTATTTTTCAGGGTTGTTTTGTCATTAAAAAAATGCCACTCTACAAGCTTTTCAAATTTCTAAATTTTAAATGTGAAATTCTTCAAAAATAGTAGATCTACATGTTTACAACACGTTGAATAGCCAAAGTATAAAATAGGGTTAAAATTGTTGCTGTGAGAACTACGAGCCAAGTCAAGCCAGTGTTGCTTGTTGTTCCTTTAAGTAAATGGGGTTTGCATGCACACTGGAAATGCTTGACTGGGAACGCTATTTAGGAATGCTTGAAAGTGATTGCTGGAAGGGGAAGTGATTTAACTTGTCACTATTCTTTACAACATAACAAAGTATTACTTTATCACAACATAAACTATGTCTGTAACATGTATGTATATGTAAATAGAATTAGTCGTATGACTATCTATGGGCTTGAGTGGTTTCAACTATTTATTAGAACATATTAGAACAACAGAATTATTTGTCAAAAAGGTTTGATCTTTGAACAGAAACACAATGAAGATATGTACACAGGGTCATCTCACATTTATTAGAAAAGGAAGAATAACCTAATGCACCCCCGGGACTCAAATCTCATTCTGAGTGTGATGTCTTCATTAGGGAGTCAAGTTCATCAATTGAAGTTTCATTTATTTGTACAAATGCACGACTGGCCTGAAGCAGGCCTTAAGTTTAGGCCCTTAATGATCTCAATCAACTGAGTGACCATTTAGCCCTTAAGCGTAAATAAGTCTAATTTGATTTGCCTGACACTCAGTCTGAATGTTCATGTGCCTATAGCGATTCAGGGGCTGGAGCCAGGGTACCCTTAAGCCTAGTTACATGTCTTTTTTAGATAAGGAAATGTTAATGTTTTTTCCATTCACTTTTTTTTTTTTTTTATTCAGCCCCACTTTGACTGTCTGCACTACAGTAGCACATCCAAGAGGATAAAAACGGAACTTCAAACAGCTCAAAATTAACTAGTCAGGGTGGTATTGAACCATAGCCCCATAGTTGGCCCTTTCCATTAAAGGGCAGTTTAAAATAGCATATTTTTATTGAACAATACGGAACATACAGGTACTTCTGAGGGCCCGTATATAATTGTAACATCCGTGGCCATGGGGTAAGCACTTTATATTTGAAATCTGAACGTTTATGTAGATGTATGGGCCAAAAGGGGTTAACACCATGTCGAAGTTCATCCATGACGGTCATGACAGATGACCGTCTTGGATCCATGGCTATAGGCTGCAACCCAGCCTGGCAGAGAATCTGCGTCTCCAATCTACACCGCCTCTGGTAGTGGAGACAACAATGTTCACAGTGGTGAAGTTCCACAAGTGTAGTAGCCTACTGGACTTTTAGCTTTAAAAATTAAGGACAATAAATAGTGAAGATAACAGTGTGCTTAAAAAAACGCCCAAACTCAGAAACAAGCATTCACATAGAAAAGGGTTCTATGAAACAACAAGTCAACAACGGCTCTAGAGACAATCTGGGAACCCAGAGCCAAATGAGAAGGAAAAACAGCGACCTCTGCTGTTTGTACTATCAGAGCAGAATCTGTTCTTGAGAGATTACTCTAGAGATAATAGGTCCAGCTAGCTTTATAGAAGAAAAGGCTGATGAGGGAAGTGACAACAGGTGTGGAGCCGCAGAGAGGTCGTCTGTGGAAGGGCTGATCATGAGGGAGTGGAAAAAGGTGTGCACACAGAGGCAGTTTAGGCGGTGCCGTGCATAGAGTTATAACATGTAATGTCATTAAATAATACGCCTCTGGCAGCCGACTATACAACAAGAATACAACGAGGAAACCACACCCCCTTTCTCTCCTTTCCAATGCTCCCAACCGTTTCACTTCAGAGAAAACGAAACCATAGACATACAGTACAAAACTGTATTGTCCTTTCTGTCTGTGAGCGTGAGAGTGGTGCTGCTCAGTATGGCACAGCTGCAGGGAATTGTTCTGGACCAGTATCAGTTTTGCTGTTCCATCTGCCTGGACCTTCTAAAGGAACCAGTGACTCTACCATGTGGACACAGTTACTGTAGAAGCTGCATTGAAGGTTGCTGGAACGGCTGGAACCAGTATGGGCGGCACAGGTGTCCCCAGTGCAGAGAGCTCTTCCATCCAAGACCTGTCCTGAGGAAGAACAACATGCTGGCTGAGGTGTGTGTGTGTGTGCGTGTGTGTGTGTGTGTGTGAGAATGATCATGATGCCATTTTATCATCGACACACTGTAAATATAATGTATAGAACAAGTAACTATAAAATAAGACAATAATGATGTACTGCCTGAAGCGTGTGTGTGTGTGTGTGTGTGTGTGTGTGTGTGTGTGTGTGTGTGGGGGGGGGGGGGTAACTTCTACACATTAAAGTTAGTGCAACCAGACACTAACCTCCATTTTCCTCTTTCAACAACATGACAAAGCAATGCAAAGTATCATTTTGCAGTGTTTTTGATCATGAACCCCATGATTCCTGTTTTTGATGTTTTTGTCATCAGTGAGTGACCTCCCCTCCATTACTTTTTTACTTACAGGTTGTGGAGAAGCTGAGGAAGACAAGACCCTCTGCTGCTCTGGTCTACGCCGGCCCAGGAGACGTGGCCTGTGATATCTGCGCCGGAACCAGACGTACCAAAGCCATTATGTGTTGTCTGGCTTGTCTGGCCTCTTACTGTGACACTCACATCCAGCCTCACTACAGTGTCCCCGTGTTGCAGAAGCACAAGCTGGTCCCAGCCGCAAACAAACTACAGGAGAAGATGTGCTCCCGTCATGACAAGCTGAAGGAGGTGTTTTGTCGCACAGACCAACAGTGTGTCTGCTATGTGTGCGCCATGGATGAACATAAGGGCCATGACACTGTGTCGGCTGCAGCAGAGAAGACAGAGAAACAGGTAGCCGCAAGCAACTCCGATTCTATAATGCCAACAGGAATGTAGAGTTGCAATTCCAACCCTTGACACCCCATTCATCCAAACAGAAAGGTCCTATCTGATTGTATTAAACAATGTTAAACTCAGCAAGATTGCAGCTGTACGGAAAGCTTGGACTATCTTTGTATCTGTCAAGTTTTTGTTTCATAAAAATCCTCCGTAGACATGTTATTAGCTACTTTCTGTCAACAAATTCCACACAGGGGATAATATTTTGAGTATGAGTTTGGAACTAAGCGCTCGTTGGAAATCACTCAACGGTTCTGCATCCAACCTTCGAATATGCACATAATGCAGGAAGCAGCAGGACGCTTCGTTATTGAAAATGAGTGTTTTTTTGAGTAAATTACTGTAATTAACTTAAAAAATATATACATTAGTAAATTAGTTAACTTAAAAAGAAAAATGTCTACAGAATTTTGTAGAAGTTAGTTGACACTGCTGACTTCAGATTATGTATGGATCTAAACCAAACTCTTCTAATGTTGATCTTCTGCAGAAACAGCTGGGGTCGATTCAGCAAAATATATGGCAGAAGATCCAAGAGAGAAAGAAGGAGCTGAAAGACCTGAGACAGGTCGTGAAGACCCTGAAGGTGAGCTGATATTATGATAATATATTGTTATTTACTGTGGATAAAGGAAATAATGGTGATGCTATAGAAAAGACTGACTGACTGCTAGATCCTGGACTGTAATAGAAGTTGGCATAGAACAAGCAACTTATGAAACAAGACTAGCAATGTGTTACACAATTTATTTGCATGGTTAAAGTGTTTGTTTCACTGAAGCTACCCATTTGTGTGTGTGTGTGTGTGTGTGTGTGTGTGTGTGTGTGTGTGTGTGTGTGTGTGTGTGTGTGTGTGTGTGTGTGTGTGTGTGTGTGTGTGTGTGTGTGTGTGTGTGTGTGTGTGTGTGTGTGTGTGTGTGTGTGTGTGTGTGTGTGTGTGTGTGTGTGTGTGTGTGTGTGTGTGTCCTTAACCAGAGTTCTGCAGAAGCAGCAGTGGTTGCGACTGACAAGATCTTCTCTGAGATGATCGTCTCCATTGAGAGAAGGCGCAATGAGCTTAAAAGACTGATCCGAGATCAGCAGAAGACTGCAGGGGCTCAGACTGAGGGACACCTGAGGCAGCTGGAGGAGGAGATAGCCATGCTGGAGAGGAGACATGCTGACCTGGGGAAGCTGTCCAACACTGATGACATCATCCATTTCATTCAGGTTCCATAGATAGGATGTTTTTTCCAATATGTCAGTCTTGAATTTCCCACATGGGATCAATAAAAGTATATATAATATATATACTTTTGTTGCGGCATAATATAATATTATTATATTATGCCGCAACAAGCTGTCTTTCTTATTGAAAGACTGTTCCTTTTTTCCCTTTTTTTTAAAAGACTAATTAAATTCAGCATCATTTATTTAATAAAAGACACAGATACTCATAATGTCTCCATACTACTGAGTGGGAGACATTAAACGAGTCACAAGTCTGTGTATTAAATGGTTTATACAAGGACACATGCTCAACCAATTCTGATCAGTATACTATTAACAAATCTGTTTATTTCTTGATATTACTTTTCTTCCATCCTGTCTACGTGTCTCTCTGTTTCATTCTCTCCAGAGTGTCCAGTCTCTCTCCAGGTCCAGTGGATCTCGAACCCTACCCAGTGTTGTTGCCCGTCCTCTGGGTTCCTTCACAGCTGTAAGAGATGCGGTGTCTGGTCTGAGAGACCAACTAGACAACATGCTGAAGACAACTTGGCCAGAGATGTCAAAGAGAGGTGAATATTTTAAATGTAAACCTTTTTTCTAAATCAGCCATTGTAGTAAAAAGTGGTCAGAAGGGAATAGCTCTGCTGCCAAAGGGATATTTGACATTGAATAGACTGATGGCACACAGATTGGCTTTCTGTCTGAGAGGGCAGTGAAATGTATCAATTTAAACAAGCATATGTATTGTTTCTATTGAGCAGTAGAGTTTGGTGTGGTGTCTTAAGGTGCTGTTTTAGTCTTTTCTAGATTGTAGATTAAATGGAACCTCATACTAATGTAGGCCTGTGTTTCACAATCCGTTTTCTGCCATAACACACTTTATATTAAAACAAGAAATGACTAAAGTCATAATATAGCCGCGAGCGGCAGGCTTTTTTTGCCCCAATCTGCCGTTGAGAAATTGAAATTTAAAAAAAAAAAATGGAAAAAAAAATTGTTTTTGAAAAAACATAAAAAAAAAAAAAAATTGTGAAAAAATATATGTCCTTTTGAATATGATTTGACATTCATATTATTAGCAGCTGTATTGTGTGTCCCCCCCCCCCCCCAACTACTCAAGTTAAAGTATCAATACTGCAATGTAGAAGAACTCTGCCAAAAAATGGCATACCTCAATATGACATTTTGCGGCTATATTATGACTTTGTCATGTCTTGTTTTTTTATAGTGCTGTAACATGTTATGGCCTAATCACTGTCATTCAAGCATAAATGTCTTAACATTAAAATAAAAATAAGTAACCGGTATAGGACTAGCCTACCTATTGTGGTACAAAAGAAGTCCTTCTGCAGTGAATTACAACATTAGGATTGTGCAGAATTCAAGAAGCTTTATTTGTTACTGACTCATAAAGATACAAGCAGCGAAATGTTGTTGGAACTTGTACCACAGATGGTTCTACATATAATTGATATAATGAAGAAAAGAAAATATTAAGCAAGAAAATAAAATGGACAATAATAACTAAATAAAAATAGCCTACAGATATATACAGTTTTAGGAATACTCTGGGACTTGTCTTAGACAGGCATGTCATCAGTGGTGTAAAGTAACTACATGTACTCAAGTACTGTATTTAAGTACA
Organism: Gymnoscopelus microlampas; assembly: GCF_963454915.1. Taxonomy (NCBI): domain Eukaryota; kingdom Metazoa; phylum Chordata; class Actinopteri; order Myctophiformes; family Myctophidae; genus Gymnoscopelus; species Gymnoscopelus microlampas. The sequence continues at coordinate 27,243,191 of NC_139956.1, read as the reverse complement.
ATTTTGAGGTATTTTTCACTTTACTGTTGTATTTCCAGTTTTCAGTACTTGTACTTCTACTCCACTACATCTCAGAGGCAAATATTGTACTTTTGCTCCACTACAAATTATTTGAAAACTTGAGTTACTAGTTACTTTGCAGATATAAATTATTACATTATAAAACATACATTAACCACTTTAGCCCTATTTTATACCAAGGCTATTTGAAAATAGCTGATCTACAAGCTCACAAAGTGTCGCATCGCGACGCGTTGTGAGCTTGTAGATCTGCTATTTTCAAACATGTGTGTACTTTTACTTTTGGTACTTTAAATACATTTGGATACCAACACTTTTGTACTTTTACTCATGTAAATTTTGAATTGCGGACTTTTACTTGTAACAGAGTACTTCTACATTGCAGTATTGATACTTTTACTCAAGTAAAACATTTGAGTACTTCCACTGCTCCTCAGAGTTAAATCAACACTGAAGCCCTGCGAAGCCCTGCGGCTGTTGTACAGATGATTAGAAGATTCTCCGCTGGCCGACATTTTATGACTTAATGACTTTATGACTCTCAGCCTCTCACTCTGTCCTCTCACTATTACGGTTAGCATAGCATGTTGCTAACACATCAACAAAGCAACCACAAACTTTTCGCTTGTGAGAGAGAGAGAGAGAGAGAGAGAGAGAGAGAGAGAGAGAGAGAGAGAGAGAGAGAGAGAGAGAGAGAGAGAGAGAGAGAGAGAGAGAGAGAGAGAGAGAGAGAGAGAGAGAGAGAGAGAGAGAGAGAGAGAGAGAGAGAGAGAGAGAGAGAGAGAGAGAGTGAGAGAGAGAGAGAGAGAGAGAGAGAGAGAGAGAGAGAGAGAGAGAGAGAGAGAGAGAGAGAGAGAGAGAGAGAGAGAGAGAGAGAGAGAGAGAGAGAGAGAGAGAGAGAGAGAGAAGAGAGAAGAGAGAGAGAGAGAGAGAGATGGAGACGGAGGGGGGGGGGGGTGCTGCGAGGAGAGGCGGGTGCTGTGAATGACGGCCGTCCATTGGCCGTCCATGGGCCGTCCATGGGCTTTAAAGTAGTGTCTCCCCATTGGCTGTAAAGTAGTGAAGGACAGCCAGGACAGCCAATAGACAAATAGGTGTCCCGAAAACATGTCGTGTCGCGAGTGACGATGTCTGAGGCTGTCTGTAGAGCCGCAGCGCTTTCAGCTCGCGGCTAATAATCCCAGAGTACACAACTATCTACTTAACCACTTAACATTGGAAAATATAACGCCCATGTTCAATATGGCCCACTAATACATACTTGGTGCGAAACTTAAGCTCGTTTTAATAAACAGAGGAATTGATGAAAAGCCCGCATAGAGCTCAACTGCTCTCTTAGATTTTTTTTATGATGTCAGACTTGAAAAGCTGGGTTCAATAGGCAGGTCGTGGTAACACTACAGTTGCACAGTCTGCTGGATATTCGTCTGCAGATCTCAAACCTGGCACTGGAGCAACTCGGATGATTGGAGCCTTTTTCTTTAATAGAACAGGGTGCAAGGCAAGCACGACAACGTTTCGATGTCTATTACATCTTCGTCAAGTCATGACCTGACGAAAATTGTTCTAGACCATTCTTCAATATGCCATGACGTTAACTGATTTCTTGTGTCTCCAGTGTCTGCAGTCGATGTCGATGTTGATTTACATCTACCACCACAGCCCCAGACCAGAGAAGACTTCTTACAATGTGAGTCCATGTTGATGCTGTTTCTTACTGTTGAAGTTTGACTCTGGGGGTTGCGTTTACAGTGTTTTTTTTCAATTTTCTTTTCTGAGATAAAATATCTCAACACAGTGAGCTTTATGAGGTTTTAATTTGTTCTGATATTTTGCCATGTGTTCTTCTCTCAGATTCCTGTCCTCTTTCACTGGATCTGAACACAATGCACAAGAACCTCGCCCTGTCAAAAGAGAACAGGAAGATTACTGCTACTCAACAACAAAAACGCTACAATGACCATCCAGAGAGATTTATCCTCTACTGGCAGGTGTTGTGTAGAGAGGGTCTGTCTGACCGTTGTTACTGGGAAGTAGAATGGAGTGGCGGTGAAGTTTCTATAGCAGTCTCTTATAAAAACATCGACAGAAAGGAGTACAATATGTCTTTTTTGGGATACAATGACAAGTCCTGGAGTTTAACGTACTCTGTTGAAGGTTACATGTTCAGACACAACAAAGTTGACACTAAGGTGTTTGGGCCTTGCTCCTCCAGAGTGGGGGTGTACCTGGATCACAAGGCAGGTACTCTGTCCTTCTACAGTGTCTCTGACAAAATGACCCTCCTCCATACATTTCAAACCACATTCAAACAACCTCTCTATCCAGGGATAAGGCTTTATGACTGGGGAGATACAGCTGTGGTGTGCAAGACATGGTAGATGCGTAAAGACAACTGATACCGATAATTCAGTTGAAAACCTTTTTTTGTTTTTGGTCTCTTTATTTGGCATGCGTTTGGTTACAAGTATGTGTTAGGATCATGCTTAAATACACCACTGATAAACTTGCTGCAGCCAGGCAGTCACTATGTCTTAGTGTTGTTTTGTCTTACTCTGAAGAACTCTGTAAGTCTGTATAAAAATTATACTTACTGTAATGCAGTTTACTACTCATTGTTATCAACCAACTAGAATGATGTCTTTACGGATGAAAGCAAAATAAAATCTCACAACAAAAAAAATGGGCAAGTACTGATTTGTGGAACGGTGTGAAAGGAGCCCCCCACAGTAGCGCCTTTTCCAAATTTAACACAATGTAGAATTATGTTGCTGTTCTACATACTGCCAACCAGGTGAATAAATCACAGATTGAGACTTTAACCTTTACGAAATATCCAAGACCGTTGGGGTTTTATGTAAGATACCTTTGAACATATTGCTGGTTTGACACTTCAAATGCTCTAATCCTAATCTACAATCAAGCTCTCAATGCACATTGAGAGGCTATTTGCTTCCATAGGAGACATGCTGGCTTCTATGGAATCCAAATGACTGAAATCAGTCGTGGCGACTGAGAACTTTAATCCATGTCTTCATAGATTTAAAGCAGGAGGATGTGATTCATACTATACATTTATACTGTATAGTATGTATGTATAATGTATACTGTAGTGTAGGCTATATATTCTTTGTTTTGCTCTTCTCGTTAAGTACATGAGCAAGGTACTTAACAGAATGAACAATGTCCGAATTAAAGGGCTGAGACCATCAGGTTTACCTTCAGAATGATACATTAATACACAGATTTTGTACTCAATAAATGTCTGCACTGTGGCAATGGAATGAGGATGCAACCTCTGCTGCTGTGTTTTACTTTGAAGAAAATCTGTCTATTTTAAAATATAGAGAGACTCAGTCAGGAACTCAGTGGACTGGACCAACATCTGATTCCTTATCACAAACACACACAGTGTTTGTGATTGAGTTGAGTGTGTGCGGATATATGCATGCACACATTTGCAAGTGATAAGCTTTAAAAAGTCCTGTTTTAACAATATTCTACTATTTCAAATGTTCAAGGATATTTAAATCACGTTTAAAGATGAATATATAAAGTAACATTGTTTCATGTGCCTAGCTATATCACTTTCTTATGTAAAACAGTCATGTTATCTATCATTGTACAATTTAAATGTTCTTTGGTCAAATAATACTTTGACTTTTTAATCTAAATTACTTAAATCCACCCCAATCAAGATTTCCAATGAAAACGTTTACTGGTAGAAACCGATCTCCAGGTTTATTTGAGCATAACAAGTCTGGTTTAAAAGACTCCAGTTAAAGATCAGGAAGGAATGGAATATACAGTAAAGGAATTCCAGACCAACAAGCAAAAGGGAAAGATATTGAACAACAAAAACATTAGATTGCGGCATCTTTTTGACCAGGTGACAACTGTACATTGTGTAAATAGAAGTAAAAGAGTTTTTGCCCCAAAATCTTACATCTGACTTTCTGATTTATGCAGATAAATACTTGCATGGATCCTTTGTGCGTGTGTCCATTATTATAATTTTTTCTTTATCTCAGCATGATTTTGAAGGATAACTATAAAGGTAAAATTGGCCTGATCTTTGAAGGCTATACTCATGGTAAAATAGGAAGCAGGGTTTATGTTTTATGAATGCAAAATTCATCTTATAAACCTGCAAGACCTGATATATGCAACTCAAGTGACTGTTCTACTTTATTTGCAGATGATTCAACTGTTCATTTTGCACCAAACAGCTTACTTGAGTTAAGAGACACTTCAATCAGAACTGCAACTATTACTTGACTGGATGTGTGAGAATAGACTTGTTTTGAATGATGGCTCAGAATAAAGCTGCAAGGCTTGCGCTGCACTGTCCATTTGGTGTGAGGCAGATTACTGAGAGATTGCATGCCAGTCTCTCATGGCTCAGAGTAGAGGAGAGGTCGGCATGCAATTTAGTGGGTTTCTTTAGGAATATTTGTCATAGTAAACAACCAGTTTGTCTGTACTCTACTCACAAATACATTATGTGATAGATCATCATAGTCACACTACCAGGCAGGCTACTAGGGGTCACATAGTTAAACAAAAACCCAGAACAAATGCAGTATGCAGATCTGTAATGTATACTGTAGGGCAATTACAATATGGAACACATTACCAGCTATGATCACTGAAGCAACCGGTAAGGCAAGTTTTAAGAAACTCCTTAAAAGCCACATGCTCAATAACCCTAAAACTTGATGGATTGTCATGCTTAGTTTTATTTTTTTACTTGACTTTAATTTCTTGAAATGTTTTTAGTATAACTGTACTTGTTTTTATTGTGTTATTATATGTGATGTATTTTTAAATTTTTGGTGTGCACCCCAGGACGAGTAGCTAGTACTTCGATGGCAGCTACTGGGGATCCGAATGAATAAAGAATAGTCAGGTCTGTTTGAATTGTCTACAGCAGGGATTCCCAAACTCTGGTGCGTGCACACCCTGTGGTGCGCAAGCGCCCTCTAGGGGGTGCATGACATGAAAAGGCTAATGGTGGTGATATGGTATTATTTTTAATATATGAACATATATGGCAATATATGGCAAGTGTATGCAGAATATATGTTGCATATATGCCATATTACATATATGTCTCATATATATTAGACATATCCTATATATCCACGTACAGTATATGGATATATGTAGAGACATATGCTGGCGGCCAATTTCGAAAATGTCGTCACATATATGATATATATATTTCCTTTCTGTGTGTGTGGGGGGGGTGTGTCAGCTAGGTCGGGAGGTAATTGGGTGCACGGACAAAAAGGTTTGGGAACCACTGGTCTACGGCTCTGCTTTTTATGGTGCCCAAAATAAAATTTAAAAAAGACCAGACATTTACAAACAATGAAAACATATTTATTCAATACACCACTGAATGGGAAATCACTGTGCATAAGTTACATGTAAATAAATGTAAATAAACAAAATAAAATTAAAATAAACTTAAACATCCTTAAGTTAAATACTAGAGACTAGAGACTTCTAGTTGAAACTTGACCACACATTTGGAACCAACTTTTTCTTTCAGATCACTCAGATATGCAGCATAATAAATATAGCAGCTCTGGAGGAAGTCTTTCCTTTGGTTTAAAATCTGAAATAAAACAACATAAAATACAATAAATTAAAGCAGTGGTTCTCAAACCTTTTCATGCCAAAACCCCCAAATTGATAAATATTTAGCTGCAGACCCCCAGCTGAAAATATTTTGTGCCGGGGACCCCCAGAAGAGAAGATCTATGTAAAAGAAAATGTATAAAAAATGTCCAAACATTATCAATATTTTTCAAAACGTAAAAAAAAAAGCACATGTACAAGCTTGCAGTGCGGCTCGAAGTGACGCACTGTGAGCTTGTAGATCTGCTATTTTTGAATATAGCCAACGTATACATGGATAAAGTGGTTAAAATGACTGTGATGCTGTATTAACACATTATGCTGGGGACCCCTTGGAACCCCCCCCCCCCCCCAGATGTTGTACATCTGCTAAAATAGCAGATGTACAACAAGATGAGTTGTGAGCTAGAAGCTATTTCCGCATGCCACAGTAGTACAACGTATAACATAGGGCTTAAGTGGTTTTACTAGACACACAAATTAATCCACAACACAAAAATGGAGACGTACTGTAGTGCATCACCTACCTCTCTTCACAAATGTTTGGGAGAACATCAAGACACATGGGATTGGTTCTGGCTGTCAGAGAAGTGCTGCTTAGCGAAAACAGAAAGAAGATAATTGAAGATAAAACATTGTGAAAAGAGCTGGCTTTAAACAAATGATGTTCTGACACATTAAAGCTGAGCTAAGATGCCCCTGTCAGAGAGAGGGCAGAGCTTTTGTTTTGGTAGTGGCTCCTGAACCGGCAGTACCAAACCCATAATGCAATCCACAATGGAAACAACCCATCTGGGCTTTTTGTGTTATCCTTTTAGCATTATTGTATAGCTGTACCTCTGAACTTTTTGCAAACTGTTGATAAAGTATTAAATCAAAATGAACAGCTGTAATAGAGCGGAACCTTTTCTTTCTTTTCTTTTTTTGGGGGATGACATGCAGCAAAGTACCTCAGGTCAGATTCCAAACTATAGCCTGTATGTGGTATGCACTTTTGCGAAGTGAGCCACTACTGTAAATCTTCAACTTCACATCTCTAACCTACTGTCTAAACACAACCATTATTGGTTAAAAACGGGTTGTGTTTAGACATTAGAATATGAAAGGTGGGTTAGTGTGGTTAATGTCAGGCAGGATCTGGGATGATGGTTAGCCAATGAGATGTCTGGTCTGCATACCGGTTCAGAAGCCACAAGCCTTTTTCTTTTTTGAATACTGCTTTTGATCACCACAACCCCGTTGTTCCCCTTTCAACCAGCACCATTCTAACCTGTTGGATCTGTCGAATCTCCCTCATGGCCAGGCGTATGGAGGGGTACAACCTGGGGAACGGCCTTCTGTTATCCTTTTCTCCATCATCATCCTCATCATCCTCCTCCTCCCCTCCACTGCCTCCATGCCGGGGTGTTCCTTCCCACCCGCTGCCTCCGAACTCAAACTTCTGTCTGCGGTCAGAGACCCTGCGAAGAACCGGCGGCCTCTTGTCTTCCACACCCGAGTTTTGTCCCGGAGGAAGAAACAGTCTCTGCAGCTCCAAGCGGACCTTGTCGAGGCCAGATTCCACCCTCTCCTCCTTGTCCTCCTCCTCTTCCTCCTCGTCCTCCTCCTCTCCACACCCAAGCCCTTCACGACCGCGGGCGGCCGGGTGGCGGAGCCCCTTGAGCTCCTCATAGTCCGTTTCCCTGTCACATGTCTGGAAGTAAAGCAGACCGTCACTCAACCGCCGCTAGTGTGGCATTTGCCGCAAAGCAAAATAAATGTCATGAGTGATGAAACCACATTACTAAAAGAAGCCAAATGATTTAGAGTAAACTTGGGAAGATTTTCTTTTCATACTGAATGTACAACTTTTGTTGTACATACTTATTTTTTGCAGAGATCATGGGTATACAGTATGTGCAATACAGTAGGTACGATGGAAGTACCCATCACTAATCGGATGATTTATAGCTTTCATACAATGGAATGGATACCATTGTGTACTGACAGAAGGGTTTATCAAAGCCGCAGACATTATAAAATTATAAAAATGTGAGAAAACCAGAACAACTACTTCCTGGTTGCACATGGCATACGCATAAAGAACAGAACAATTACAGTGGAGTAAGTAATTTAGATGCCGTGGGCCTTGAATACATTCAGGAACCAATATTATCAAACAAAACCCTATTCCTCTTTTAGAAGTGGTTCTTTTGTTTTTGTGACTGAGCCAGTGGTTGGGAAACAACTGTTGCTTGGACGCTCACCTGTCCACAGGGAGTGGTGAGTAGCTCCATGAAAGGCTTGAGCCCTGTTCTCATGTGGTACTCCACCAGGTCGGGTAGGGCACGATGGGCTTTGTCTTCCCCCAAGATCACGTATTTCCCGTTGGACTGCATCTCAATCATGTAGTGTCGACAGCGGTCCTCACCCCTGACAGCAAAGCAGAGATGTTGTTGGGATTTAGCTGCGCCTTAAACTTACAGCATCACAGCAGCCGTAATCACAGCAAAGAATGTAATCTCAGTAATTACTGCAAATTATCATACCTGTATGACAGTGTGTATCCCTCCCGACTCTGACCCACTCTGATCAGGAAACACCCAATGGGTTTGTCTCGTAGAAGATCCTCTGCTTGTCTGAAAGGACAGATACAGATAAGTCATCTACCAATATCACTGGTTTTGTTAGGAACAACATTGGTCGAATCTCTTGGTGGTGTTTCCGCCGTAATCTCAAGACTCACCTCTTCACTTTACTCTCATTGTACTCCTTCCTGCCACCTTCTGCCTCGAATGATGCTAGCGACTGACCAAGATATGGCTACCATGCAGACATATCTTGGTAATTTGTGCTCGTGGTTTTCTTGCTTACGCTTGTTTTTCTTGACCACAATGTTAAGAATGTAATTTAGATGTTTAGCATGTTATTTAAACAGATGCTAGGTTCATTGTTCAATTTACAGATTATTAGTTTGATAGTATATCGTTTGACTGATGCTAAGTTCTTGGTTTACCTACTGTATGATCCTAGTTTCCTGAGGCACTACACTGTCTTTCCACATTCTGTGTACAGTGATGTGATTACGTTACTTATTGTAAGTCGCTCTGGATAAGAGCGTCTGCTAAATGCCTACATTTGTAAACTGTAAATTGTATGAAAATTCAGGTAATTAGCTTTACCCAGCAAGCACAATGACGTCATGATGACGTTATGATGACGCCCGGTCATCACCCCGGTGACGTTCAGGACTAGGCCAGATCACAGCCCATATGGGGATGATCTTTACGTCATTTACAGGACGTCATCACCGGGTCATCATATGGACATTTGAACAGCAATTTTGGGTGATGAGAATGTGTTTAGATGACGTCCTGGAAGTGACGTTTTTGTGGTCAGGATTAATTTTGGTTGAAATCAGGTGATATTCTGGGCCAGATCTGACTTGTCTTGGTTTGACTTGATCTAGCCCCAATCGAGACGTCACTGATTGGTCCGGGTCCTGACTGTGCTTGCTGGGTAGCTTTCTTAACAACTTAAACATCAGTAATGCCTATATCGTTCTATTAATGGCCTTAATTGTGTTTTGATGTTTTGCTCAAAAAGGTAAACCTGTAATGTATAAGAGACCTAGTGCATGCACATCCACGTGTCCAGATGCAGGACAAACAGAAGATCAACATAAAGAAAACAATAAACTCCACACACTGGTAAGCGGTAAGTATTGTATGCTCCCCCGGTTATTGCAAATGACGTTTCGGTCATGCCTGGATCATTCCTGGAGAAGATCCAGATGTGATCGAAATGTTGAATTTGCAATAAACAGAGGGAGCTTATTACCAGTTTGTGGACTTTAAATTTTCTGTATGTCAAACTTGTAATGCAGTCAGGAAATCAGACCTCCCAACATAAAACCACACAGAGCAACATGTAGTAGGACAACATATTTTAAAATAAATACTAAAGCCATCTTAACCACTTAAACCCTATTAGTTGACCGGGGTCCCCCAGGGCTCTATACTTGGTCCGCTCCTTTTCCCCCCCTCTATAACAAATCTCTTGGGCAAAAATATCTGATCTACCAGCTCACAACAACGCGTCACGTTGGGAGCTTGTAGATCTGCTATTTCTAGCAGATCTATCCAGGGACACTAGGTTAAAAACATTCTTCATGATGTAGCCTGAATAATGAGCCTGTTGTCTCATATCCATGCCTCCATTTCTCTCACCTGCGGGGAATCATGCCATGGAACCAGCATGGGAAGGCTCCGTTGCGGGCCACCTTCCGTGCCTGCGTCTCCTTGAACCAACGGATGGTGTTCCCCCTCTTCATCCTCCTTCTGGCTCGCTCCTTCTCTCCTTCAGAACCCACCAGCCCCTGTAGGTGAGTGTCCAGCTCCAAGTCATTGTCAAACGGCATGGCCTGGAGTGAGTGAATGAATGAATGCACAGAGAGAGAGAGAGAGAGAGAGAGAGAGAGAGAGAGGTGTACAGTATATATTAGAATAATAATTAAGATAACATTCTCTTGAAAGACAGCAAATGAAGGTACAGTATAGGCGGGATCTTATTTTATAGCTTAGACTAGCATTAGGGACTCAATAGTTGCAGTTGAAATTATGTTTTCTTCTGTCTATTCTGTGCTGAAAAAAGCTTAATAAACCTAACCTAACGTTTAAAAAAGAATTGGTTGCAGTATCTATTTTTATTATTTTTTGTCTCCGAGTCTAAAGAGGGGTAATGACACTCAACACAGGTCTCCATCCTGAACTGAACCGGGGATGTTTTTTCGATTACATGATCACAACCATTGTGTGTTTATATTTACTTTAGTTTTTTTTCCATATTAGACAATAAATATGATGAAATAGTTTTAGGAAAAACAAACAATATAATGACATTTAGGGAAAAGGCCCAGATTTTTAGACCCACTTCAAACATCTTGCTACGCGGCCGTGGCACAGGCTTGATGTCGCCCACCGCAGTGAAGACAGAGCGCGGCCTGGGCTGAGGCTTCCTCCTTCTGGGTTGAGGCACTGGGGGGCACACTGGCACTGGGGGGGAAATAAGAGTTAGAAATAATGAGATAAAAAAATCATTCATCACATAAATAACATCATTCATCTTTAACTTTTCAAGGTATTGAAATGTAATATTATTGTATGTGTTAAAATGGGTTGAACATTTTCTTTTACAATATTTTGTGTTGAAATGGGTCCATTATTACTATGCAAGTAAACCTTATTTATATAGCATCTTTCAAAACATAGTTACAAGGTGCTGACATAGTCTCTATGAGTTGAATTGACACTTTTTTGACATTTTGCTAGTGTCAAGTTTGAGGCTTTTGTTCCTTTCTTAAATGCAGCTTAATCTGCATCCTATCCTATTCCTACTGTAAGCAATACATTTCCCCTTGAAAATGAGTTGGATGAATAAGGTTCCATCTTATTTCTCTCATCGAGTCCACTAGGAATGGGCAGTGTCACAAACGCTGCACAGTATGCAGGCCTATACAGTAACTTCCATCTGCTCACTTTGGTTCTCCTGCTCTTCATCCTCATGAATACTCATTTCCTCTTCCTCCTCCTCCATCTCTTTTCTCCTCCTCTCCTCCTCTTCCTCCCTCTCCCTCTGGGCCTGCGCCTTTCTCCGCACCTCCGCCTGCAAGGCCAGGTACTTCCTCCTGTAGCACAAAGCGCGGTAATCTGCAAACAGAGAACAAAACACTTCTTATATAAAACCGTGACACCTGGAATATTTTCTAACCGTCATTTTAACAGCCTACTGAGTAGTTCAACGTGTCAGATTCCCAGGACATTGTCTACTATTCAAAAGGCCTCAATTATAACCGAAAGATGAGTGGTGAATGATACAGGATACACCATGTGTCCTGTACACAAATTCACACAAGCTCGAGTCTGTCTTCCAGGCCTCGAATTTCGTAATTTTAGGGGCACTTTGCCTTTGTCCATTTTTTGAGGGCACAAAGGCCAAATGCTAGGGCAGGAAGGCCATCAAATAAAACAAGACTTTAGTCCATTGAAATAATTAATTGAATTTAAGGGTTAAGGATGATTTTAAATGTAATATGTAGACTATCTGCAGTGAACTATCTAAATGATGGTATCCATGCTCAGCCCTGCACCAATGAAAATTACTGGATTGGTTTAAAGAGGGGGACTCAGGGGATAGAATTCAGAATCTCAACAAAAGACACTGGTGTCTACATGACAAGAAAGAGACACTGGGTGTCTACATAATGACAAGAAAGAGACAGAGGAGAAAGTGGTACAGTCAGCTGGGGCATGAAGGCCACTGTGGCCTCAGGGCATGCCATTTTTTTTAGGGGCACAAGGCCAAACTGAGGGGCAACGACGACCATGGCCTTCGTGGACTCCCTGAATTTCCTGGCCTGCTGTAGTCAATCGAGCTCGGAAAATTGGCAGTCCTGCCTTGGTCTTCTGGCTCAGACAGAGTGGGCTGTGGGATAGCCTCAACCGCAACGCATGTCATTCTCTCCATGGGAGACAGTGAGTTACGCCAAACTAAACACAAAAATCTGGCAGTTCATGCTCAAGCACGCTTGTTATTCCATCACCCCCTTTACTTTACATGTTGCTGTTCCACTGAAATAAGTGTATCTTACACACACACACTGAATTTAAAAGCAGGCCTTAATGACCCTGAAAAGACCTCTTTTTCAGATTTATTGTTTGGCATTGTATGCTTTATGTAAGATACAGTAGGTCAGTAAGTGTAGAGAGACAAGAAATCAAGGGCAGAGAGAGCAGAGATATGTGAGACAAGATCACACGCCCGGATCCTCACTACATACTGTATGACTAGTTGGATATTACATGCAGGCAGAGACAGTGGATGAAGGTAAGGATTTACAGTCATTTAGAAATGGTCAGGAAAATAAATAAAATGGTCATGGTCCTGCATCGCATGGTCATGAAAATTTGTTAAGATTTTCTGCAACTTGTTTAACATTTTTGACTACAGAGAAGGCCTCGCACCCCCCTTGTGATCTGTGGCAATTGGCATCCCCCAAGGGGGATCCAGACCCCAGGTAGGGAAACTAGTCAACTAATTTAGTGGGCTCTTGGTGGACTGCAAGTTTTGTAGTACTAAGTACTCTAATTTTCCTGCACATTAGTGTAACTTAAAAATACTCACGGGTCCCTTAACCCTACACATAATGGCCAAATAATGATGACCCCATAAAGTATCAGGGACAAAGCTGTAAAATAGCTTTAAACAACGCCCTAAGATTGGGAGGTTGTGGTTCGATTCCCCGGGCCAGGTCATGCCAAAGACTATCAAAATGAGGCCCCATGACTCCCTGCTTGACGCAGCATCAAGGGCTGGGGGTAAGTCCCTGTGACATACTAGCGTCTTGTGCAGGGGGTGCACTTGTACATCAAGCCGCCTCACGCTACAGAAACGGGAGGTAGGCTCCCTCTATGTTGTATGTACAGTATTGTTGGTGGTTCTTACTCTTCTGAATGATTATAGCTGCTTTGGCCAGCTTTTCCAGCAGCGAAGCAAATTCTTCTTGGTGCCAGTACTTAAAGAAGAGACGCGTTGACCTACAACAGCAAACAAAACAAAATTGTTATGCTTCCTTTCATACATAAAAAAAGGCCGCAATGCCTCATCTGTAGTCAATATTGAGGACTGAATGCAACTGACAAAGGCAAACTTACCCAGATTTCCAGCCATGGATTTCAGTCTTGTTCAAAATGGACATACAACTATGTATAAAAAAAGAAGAAATTAATTCACATTAGGGCTCCTCTAGGGAGGTAGGTCTAAGGTCCCCATCTAAAAGACATTTTTCTCATGTAAAGTCTCATTTAGAGATATTAAAAACAAACCATACCTTTCCTTGTTTACTGGTAAACCTGGCTTTATAAGCAGTATGTTGTACCTGAAAACAGAAGGCGTGTAATACAGTACAGAAATAACTATCCACATAAGACACACATTAATAGGTGTAAAAGGAAACTGTGAGGTCCATATAACCGTGCTAGGTTTGTTTCCAGACGTACCTTTGGGCAAACTCCTTGAAAGAAGGTCTCCAAGAGAAACCATCTCTTCGAATCCTGATGGTCTCCAGAAGGCCGTTGTATCTCAGCTGGAGATAATAAAAGTATGCCTCGTAAAAATGATATACTTGTATGACCGGCTCTTTTGTGTTCCTGCAATTAATGCTGAGGCTCATTTCAATTTCAATCATCTTGATTTTCAGCTGCTCTGGAGTTTCATCTGATTTGAAGAAAAACGGCTTCAAAGATTCATTTCAGAAATTACCCTAACCCTTAGACTTGCATCATTTGTGTTTGTCTGCCCTAGATGCAGTTGCCCCCCTCAAAATAAAAAATAAGTGTGCTGGTGCTGTCAACGCATCCCCGTGGATAAACGAGGACATTCGCAGATTAAAAAGAGAATGTAGAAAGATAGAGCGACGGTGGAAAAAGACTAAGGAGACAGTTCACTTCACCCTCATGAAGGAACTTCTGTCTGCTTTTAATCACAAAGTTGAGGATGCAAGAGCTGCTTACTTCTCTAATCTGATTAACATTAATAAGAATAGGCCAAAAGCTCTTTTTGCTGTAGTAAACACTCTGGTAAACCCTGCTCCCCCCCCAGTTCCTATCTTCTCAAATGATGACTGCGATCAATTTCTATCATTTTTCCTTGCCAAAGTGGACAATATTAGATCTAAGATAACACCGCCCTGTATCACCATAGCTGACCATCCGCCCCCAGTGCCGTCATTGTCCCAGTTTAACACGATCTCCTTAGAGGATCTCTCACCAATTGTGTCACATATGAATCCCTCCTCTAGCCCTGTTGACACCATTCCTACTGCCCTGTTAAAAGATGTTTTTAACTGTCTAAATCCTTACATTCTGTCAATCATCAATAGCTCCTTATCCTCTGGGTGTGTGCCCGATCACTTTAAACACGCAAGTATCCAACCACTCTTAAAAAAACCAAGCCTTGATCCACAAGTTCACAGTAATTATAGGCCAATCTCCAAACTCCCTTTCATCTCAAAAATCTTAGAAAAAGTTGTCTGCAATCAACTTCTACAGTTCCTTAATCAGAACAATACATTTGATAAGTTTCAGTCCGGCTTCCGCCAGAAGCACAGCACTGAAACTGCACTACTTAAAGTCTCTAGTGACATCCTTATGAGAGCCGATGTCGGTGAGTGCTCAGTGCTGCTGCTGCTTGACTTGAGCGCAGCGTTCGACACGATAGACCATTCCATCCTCCTTAATAGGCTCCAACAGTGGGCGGGACTAACCGGGTCGGCCCTGACATGGTTATCCTCCTATCTGACTGGGAGAAGTGTGGCTGTCGCTTGTGACAATTATGTCTCCTCCTCAGCTCCCCTGACCTGTGGGGTCCCCCAGGGCTCCATACTTGGTCCAATTCTATTCTCCCTCTACATGCTCCCCCTTGGCACTCTTATTAACAGCTTCGAAGGAATATCATATCATTGTTATGCTGATGATACACAAATATATCTCTCATTTAAGCAAACTGATCTCACTAAACTCACAGTCTTGCATGACTGTTTAACTGGTATCAACAATTGGATGGCACAAAACTTTTTACAACTCAACCCTGATAAAACCGAAATCCTCATCATAGGCCCTGAGATTAGCTCAAATGCAATTCGTCTGTCCCTTGGTCCCCTGGCAACTAATGTCAAACAGTCTGCAAAGAACCTAGGTGTCTTCTTTGACAATCAAATGAACTTTGATTTCCATATTAAAAAGGTTACCCAGTCATGCTTCTACCATCTACGCAATATCGCAAAAATAAAATCAATGCTCACTTCTCAAGACCTGGAAAAAATCATGCACGCTTTTGTTTCCTCCCGTCTCGACTATTGTAACGGACTCTATACCACCCTGAGCCGTTCATCATTATCCCGACTTCAACTAGTTCAGAATACGGCAGCCAGAATCCTCACAAACACCAACCGCAGAGCACACATAACCCCGGTACTAGCCGCACTGCACTGGCTACCAATTAGGTCCAGAATAGATTTTAAAATTATCTTAACCACTTATAAAGCATTACACGGACTGGCCCCATCTTATATTTCGGACCTACTGCCCCCTAAGGACAATATGAGATCCCTCAGGTCTTCTGACAAAGGCCTTCTCAAAATACCTAAGTCCAACCTCAAAACAAAGGGTGACCGGGCTTTTGCAGTGGCCGCTCCCACACTGTGGAACGCCCTACCATTGGCCCTAAAAAATGCAGAGTCTGTTGAAGGTTTTAAGAGGATGTTAAAAACACATTTGTTCCGTAAGCATTTTTACCCATGAAGTTCTACCTGACTTTCATGGACAAATTGCTTTGTTTTAATCATTGTTGTATTGTTTTATTACTCTATTTATATACCTTTATACTCTGTTGTTATCGTGTTAATTTTGTTTAATCATGCTCCATTGTACAGCACTTTGTAACCTTGTTTTGAAATGTGCTTTATAAATAAAATTTACTTACTTACTTACATAAACGTTATATATGCCATTTTCGCTCTACACCAAATATATTCACCAACAATCGAAGATCTAAAAGCTATTTTTTGCCAAATGTTCGCCCCCAAATAGAGATGCTGGGGTACAAGTGGTTAAAACAGATCCAGGGCAAAAAATATTCTTCCCAATTCAGATTTGAAATGCAGATGTTTAGTTCACGACTGTAGAGTGACATGCTAGCAGAGAATTCCATTTAAGCATTCCTCCTGCCACTGTACCACTCCCTATGTGAACATAATGATAGTTCAGTGAGTACATTAATGAGAAGGTTCCATTCACCTGTTCCATGACCACTTTGCTGTCCAACTGGTCTGGCAGCTTGTTGCCATTTGGTTTGATACAGCGAACAAAGTGAGGACTGGAAGCAAACATCTTTTCCATCAGGATGGCTAGGGATTGCTTGGACAAAACAGAAAGAAGGAGTTAGTTACAGTACGTGCCAATTGCCAATTATCTCCACATGTGTCCCTGTCACTGCTAACCCCTACATTTGGTCATGTGGGAGGATGAGCATGTGTCTCCTCCAATGCATATGCTGCTTCTTTTCACCTGACAGTGAGGGGTTTCACCGGGAGAATGTAAACACATGTGTAGGAACACTATCTGACCTAGTTCCTCTCCCTGCTGAACAGGCGCCTTGACCAACCTGTAGGAGTCGCTATAGTACATCAATTCTGGCCAACACGGCCAATTGTGTTTAGTTGGAGCGCCCAGCCATGCCAGATGCTCCAACGATTCAAACAGTGCTGCCATGTTCACTTATTATAAGAGACTTTGGGCTTGTTTTTCTCAGAAGTCACTTGTAAATATCGGTAATTGCGGGTTGCGTTTTTGTTGGGCTCGTTTCCAAAGTGTAGTTGCTTATTTAGGCTTGTTTCCAAATGTTGTTTAAAGCAGTGCAGTTCTCAAATATTTTCATGTCATGGAAACCCCCCAAATTAATATGTATTTTGTGACCCCTGTACCAGATTTGTATTGTTAAAATGTTCAAAATGTGTCCAATTTTTTTATGATTTCTTTTTGGAAAATAGCAGATCTATAAGCGTACAACTCGTCATATCGTGATACGTTGTGAGCTTGTAGATCGGCTATTTTCTAATATCCGATGCTGATGTGGCCTAGTCGGCTTGTTTTCATAGACCTAGTTGCTAATTTCTCTTGCAACACTGGATTCAAACCCCTAGTCTCTTAAGCTTTTAGAACAGAATGTCCTCCCACATACACTCGCTATGCAAGGATATAAGAAAATGTGTTGGATGTGTATGAATTATACTATAAATACCTTAAACTGAGCTCCTACAGAATGTTTTCTGGTTGAGTTGAAGTTGTCATCTGACCTCTGGATTGCCTGAAACATAAAATATATATATATATAGATTTAATTATGTTTTATGCTTTACGAAGGGAGAGTGTATTGTAGAGTCAGGCAACTTATGGCACAGAGAGATGACACATGACAGGAGTCGGATTCTTGGCTTCCTGTGAGTGACACGCAATAGGTAATAGTATGTAGTTAGTGCAATAACTGACTACTGTTCATTATTAATTGTACAGTACATAAATTGCACCCACTGGTGATTCAATACTCCTTTTTGCCGCTAGGCTAGACCCTAGTGGTCTGGAGTTGTTTCTGGATGGCCACCCCAGAATGTTATTGCATACATTGATTGTACAATATGAGCAGGTTGAGTTTAACTGCTGATTTCATACTGTATCTATGCTGTACCACATGAAATAGAATCTCCAATCTCACCAGACTGTTTAAGTGTTTACCGTACCTTGGCTTTTCTTGGCATCAGGGTTCCAGTCCTGGAGATGGTAGCTGAAAAATACAGATTCAATTACTGAAAAATAAATAAATACATATATTTAATAGGGGTGTGCCGATATATCGTCCCGCGATATATCGCGATACGTTTTCGTGACGATATGTATCGTTTTGGGGGAAAAAATATTGTTTTGAATTTTTTTTTTTTTTTTTACAATAATAATCAGGCATGCAAACAGCCCCAAGGTGAAAAGGGTGACAACATGTTATTTTGTTGGGTCAGTTGTCACACTATTGCCCTATTTGGATTCAAAACGGCTATTGTAGCTGAAAAGCTAGTCTGAATAATGCAAAACAGAAATATTTGTTTGCATTTGCTTCCCCCCCCCCCTATATATTTTCATAATAAAAAAAAGTGCCATATATCGTGTCGTATCGATATCGTATCGATGTCGTGAGCCCAATATCGTATCGTATCGTTTCATGAAATTAGTGTATCGACACACCCCTAATATTTAAGAATAAAACAATACAAAGTTAACTACTTCTGCCACTACAAACATAGCAGTGTTACAAGCTACAGCATTGCATAAAAATGCTATAACACTCAATAAACCTACTACAAGTAAACTGTGTGTCATGTATCTAAATAACATACCTTTAATCTATCGAAATGCAGCAAATACTACTTTACAGTTTCAAAGAACAACTACAACCAACCCGTCCTAGCGATCACAAGAAGAAGAAGAAGAAATGTAACACTTATATAGCGTATGATCGAATGCTACTCGACCTCTCACCTGCGAAGAGGACACTGAGCAGAGGGGTGACGCTGTTGATGAAGAGATCTCGGATGCTTGCTGGGATGGTGTCTCTGTTCTTCTCCAGGAATCCCCCTCCATTATACTGCACCTGAGGAATTCAATTCAAACTTTAACTTCAACATGTGTAAACATGA
Source organism: Gymnoscopelus microlampas (assembly GCF_963454915.1). Classification (NCBI taxonomy): domain Eukaryota; kingdom Metazoa; phylum Chordata; class Actinopteri; order Myctophiformes; family Myctophidae; genus Gymnoscopelus; species Gymnoscopelus microlampas. The sequence continues at coordinate 27,224,245 of NC_139956.1, read as the reverse complement.
AAGCATTTAACTTGAGGCAATACGTTTTCCATAACTCAGTGTTCCAGAGACTATACACAGAGATTAAAAGGTTGATACCATGGTGCCAGATGAGAAGAGACTCTTACCTTCCCTGCATAGTGGATCACAGTAAACAGAGGGCTGTGGCTCCGTACCAACTCATAGTGGGGGCTGGTCTTGAACTTGTTGTTCAACTTGTCCACAAAGTTTCTGTCTGATGCCTATAAGACAAACAGGGGAAACACAATACATGAGGTGCTACAGATCTGGAGACCAGTGTGTTGCTTCCAGCCTGTGAATACTAACAATAATGTATCACTTATGAATTGAGAGTCCATGGTGTCACGGAAATCAGTATAGGGTTCATCATGCAATCGGCCTATTAGATTATGAGTTAACTTGTGTGCAAAGGTGACCTTTTGGCCTGAGGGTGGCGCTAGAGGAAAGGCCATGGGGTCACCAAAATAAGTAGGGTTCATCCTTGCTGAACGCATTCAGTTTCATGACAATGTGCCCATCAGATTCTGAGATGTCATGAAAGCATTGTTAAAGGTATTTCTTAGTTTTTGTCACATTCCTAAGCCATTCATTTGATGACCTACCGGAACCGCTGCCGGTCATCAAATTATTGGCTTAGGAATGCGACAAAAAACAAAAGATATCCATGCATTCAAGTCTCCATGGGGTGATAGGTGAAAAAGTCATTTTGGGGGTGAACTATCCCTTTAATGGTGGCACTAGAGGACTGTCCAACATTGCCGTCCTTATAGCCCAGCTGCTAGCAGGCTACAACCACAACATAACAACACCAAGTCATCTCTGAAATTAAGTATTATCAGATTTGACATATTCAATATCAAGAATATAGGGACGGCCTGGTGCCTCAAACAGTTAATCTGCCGACCACATAAATAACATATCGTCTCTGTCGGGTGGAAACCTCATATGTCCAAATATGTTACTTTTCAGGATTCAAATGCGACACGTTTTGAACTGTAGATCTGGTACTTTTGATGCTTTTGTGTGGCGCTGTAGTATGATCAAGTAGGGCGTACATTTTTTTAAATACACAACAAGTTAGAATATGGAGAGAAGAGATTTCAGCCCGACAACAGCGATATCCCAGGTTTGATTCCTGCCTCAGGACCTGTGTTACATGTCATCACTAATTTCCTGTGAAGAGCAAAAGGAAGCTCAAAGGCTTAAATAAAATGAGCGTAGAGGTCCCATACCTGAGGAAAGGCACTCTGCTCATCCAGAAGAGACAGGATGCCAATAGGTTTTGTAAGAAAGAGGTCCTAAAACAACAGAAAATGTCACGTCAGGCCAGTGGAATCATTTTAAAACAACACTGTTGGAGATGTCCAGAGTCTAGTCCAGAGTCTATAATATCACCCTTTCTGGACACATCCGTCGGTCAGTCAGAATATAAACAAATAACTCTTACCAGAATAGGTTTGTTATTTGTGAACGAGATAGCCTCCCATTCAATCCCTTCTTCTTTGTATTCATTCTGCTCCATTAGGAAGATGTGCTGCGGATGACGCATACTGGTTCAGCAACAACAAATACCAGTACATACAACCCAAGAAAGAAATATCTTTGACTTGTGTTGGCATAAAAGTATGCTTGATATGAATTTCAGACTAATTCCAGAAATAAAGAAAAATATATACTTTGCAGTTAGAAATAGGTGCATTGGAAATGAACAACAGGGAACCAAAGAAGAGGATCCTGCACGCTGTCTCAAGCTTACAGCCAGAACTTCAATAAGCTACACAGACAGCATTTCTAAACCGTATCTGTGTAGCCTAAACAATTCTTAGGAATTCTTAGGAATATGGCATGACACTCAATTCTGTCACACAGTATAGAGTGTCTGCTTGCAAGTCTCTCTTGCATGACTATACATTCATCTATAAAATGACAGGGTGCTTACTCTTTCAGAAGAACATTTTCTATTCATACATACATGGTTGAAGAAGTACTGCAGCTGTTCATTGGCCAGGTTAATGCAGAGCTGTTCAAATCGATTCACTGCAAAGTTCTCAAAGCCAAAAATGTCAAGGATACCTGGAGTGCAAGAGACAGAACAGCAGTCAACTCACATGCTTCAATTAGGTAAGGAGGAGGGGAAGGTAATGTTAAGTTATTCTTCATTGATCCTTTATTGATTTGTACTGATCCTCGGTTGATGAAAATTAAACTCATTTCACACTCACCAATTTCATTGAGCTCGACGTCAATGTCAACATCAGGTGCCAGGAGTTCATTTACTTTACTGACAATCCAGCCAAATAACCGCCCATACGCCACCTTGGCAATGGAGTCTCTGGCATCTAAGATAAAATAAGGGAATACTGTATTGAATTGATCCATTAAGAGTACATTGGGCCGTATTTAGCCCAAAATCACATGAGACAGAAAAAGAATAAAACAAAACAAACATAAAGAAAGCGGCATCCCGGTTGCTCATGCAGTTACACTGAACATCAGACAGACAATAGAGAATCACCCATCTCTCCACCCTCTCCAATTGATTAGATAAATCACATGAAGATGAACCACTTGTTAGATAAATCACATGAAGATGAACAGACCCTCTGCTTGCTGCTGGTTGTGAAGTCGTCGTATGGCCTCTCCTCTGGTGACGGACACAGTACAGGTAAGACTCCGCAGCAGCTCCTCCTCCTGAACACCAAACTGACCCTGGGAACACACACAAACACACACGTTTATATACTTTATATCCACTCATAACATTCATCCGTATTTGTAACCTTAACCCCCGTCCACGTCATGCATTTCTTTGACCTTTAGGCGTACCCAAACCCTGACCAACCCTAATTATATCCTTAAAGCCTGATTCTTAAACTTGTTTCAAACAGCACTGTTCCTCTCCCTGACTCCACTCTGTTCACCTCCTTGACCAGTGCAGAAGACTATTCCTTTCCAAATTTCCTTTATATCCTATTGTTTATGAAGTGTGGGTATTCCACTCCCATTGTATCATTTCTTTATTGAGACTTGTGACGATACACAGTACAACCCAAAATAGCAGATCTACAGGCTCACAAGGCACTGTGAAGCATTGTGAGATTGTAGATCGTCTATTTTCGGTAGATTGGCTATTTTCAGTGAAGTATAAATCAGGCTTCACCCTGAACCTAAAATAACCCATTGCAGTAGTGTGGACCAGCAGATGTCCCCCTAGGGCGGTTATCTTCATTTTTCAGGGCCTTGTCATCATAAAACTAAAACAACATCTATGGGCGTGTCCAAATGCACATTATTGGCTAAACCCACTGTCAAAAGAAATTGTGTCATTGTTTGGCCAAGCGGAATCTCTGAAGCAACGGGTGATAGCCAGGTTGAGCATGAAACACTTGACATACAAACAAGCTGAAGGAGCAAGGGTGAGTTGCTGTCGTTTTGTCCAAATATAGCCACTATGACCTTTAAAAATGGCTTTCTTTCATGTACATGTGATCTAGAGAAATACGTCTTAACCATCCATTGTCATGAACAATGGGTTTGCATTCTTATCAGGGTGGAACAGATGTGGTTGAGACAACCAGCCTCGCTCCCATTACATTCTTATAGGCACTCGATTGCATAGATGGAGAGGATATAACTCAGCGCTAATGGTCGGATAATTTGCACCAACATGCACCGACAAAAGCATGCGAACCCATGTGTACTGCCGAGTGCCATATATTAAAGCCATATAATGTCGTGGGGCAAGTGAACATTTATTTTTAAAAGGGTTGGAATGAAACTGCTCCAGTCTGGACGATATTGCTGCACAAGACCTGTTCTTGGGCCTGATCTGACAAGCAGGGACATTACCCACAATGCCTTACTCTGTTCAGCCCAGATGGCAAGCATGGCAAGAAGATTACAACTTATCTTTGACTTGTGTTGGTCTTAAAGGAGTAGTTAACCCAAAACAATACTTATATTCAATCAATTACACACCCCATGAAGCCTTGAATTCATGGAGATTTTTTTTGTCGCATTCCTAAGCCTATAATTTGATGACCAGTGTGTCTCCGGTAGGAGATTCTTTGAGTCTCCTACTCAAAGAGTCTCCTATTGACTGATGACCGATAACCGCATTCCTATTGGCTCAGGAATGTGACAAAAACAAAAAAAATCTCCATCAATTCAAGGCTTCATGGGGTGTGTAATTGATAGAAAAGAAGTCCTTTTTTGGGTGAACTACTCCTTTAAGGTATGTTTGATGTTTGAATAAAGAAAAGAACATACTTTGCAGTTATTTAACAAAAAGACTTTAGGGGAAAATAAAAAAAACATTTGGTTAGATCTATAAAAAAAAGGAATAATATTGCACACTTTGAACACAAGTGCGTTGGAAATGAACCATAGGGAACCAAAGAAGAGGATTGTGAACACTGTCTCAAGCTTACAACCAGAACTTTACTAGGCTACACAGACAGCATTTTGAAAGCGTATCTGTAGCCTATCTTTGCTGTTGGGCAGAAACCTCTTCTCTACATATTCTAACTTTTTGTGTTAATGCCCTCCTTGATCATAATACAGCGTCACACATCAAAAGTAGCAAGCTCGAAACGCGTCACGTCACGCTGCGTTTTGAGCTTGTGGATCTGCTACTTTTGCCATTTTTGAATTTGAATCCTGAAAAGTAACAGTTTTGGACTTAATGAGGTTTCCACCCGACAGAGACGCTATATTAAACCCTATATACTTTGTTGACCGAGCTACCCCATTGGTCTATACTTAACTTGGCCCCCTTCTTTTTTCCCTCAACACCAAAATCTTTTTGCTGAAACTAGCCGATCTACAAGCTGAGGTTTTAGATCGGAATGTTTTCACCAAATGGTCGCCTATTGTGACATGCCCAGAATAGGGACTCTATGGTTCATGGTGTTACTGTCCACACTCATATTTTGCTCAAATATGAGTGTATGATAATTCCTTTCATTGATTAACACAGGTAGTGTCAAATTACAACCTGGCCGGAGACTTCTCTAATGTGTCTCGCTCTAAGCCTTCCTAAACAGTAAAATCCAATTTAACTCTTGACAGTGTAAACATGGACTTTGGTCCATCTTTAAGCAGACGGTGTCTAAATAAGTCTGGATTTTTACTGTGTATCATCTCTAGTCTCAATAAAGAAATGATACAATGGGAGTGGTTTACCCTCACTTCATATACAAAGGATATATTGGGGGGGCGAGGCAAATTTGAACTGAGGAACTCTTTTCTGCACAAGGAGGTGAACAGAGTAGAGTCAGGGAGAGGGAAAGGAACAATGCTGCAGAGCTCCTGCACAGTTTCACAAGCCAAAATCTCAATTTGAAGTTGCTGACGTCTGCTAACATGCTCTAGTACACGCACGCACGCACACACACACACACACACACACACACACACACACACACACACACACACACACACACACACACACACACACACACACACACACACACACACACACACACACACACACACACACACACACACACACACACACACACACACACACACACACACACACACACACACACACACACACACAGTTTGATGCACAAAGAGCTGACAGCTACTAGGCTAACATTCCCAACAATTCATTCTGCTCCATCTGCGCCAGACACCAACAAGCCAGAGCACGTTGTTAGTTATTTTAAGATCGCTCACAGCATACACAATACCATAGGCTTATCTTTTCTATTCTTTTGAAACTAAGCAGAGTTATGTTTAACTAACGTTACCTGCTGCATCATAACCAACTGATGGCCAGCTCAGCTGCGGCTATGGTCTGCTTTGTACTGTAGTTTATATATACACAATAGGATGGGCACTGATTCAGAACTGTTATCAAACTAAGTTTGGGGCGTCCCGGGATACGATTTTAAACAGACACCTGCCAGATCATCAGAAATGAGCATTTTCTTTGACAATAGCATAAAACATCGCTATATTACAGGTCAAATCTTATTACTGACTGCTTCAACAGCCACATTTTCCGTCAGGGACAGATGAGGCTTTCCATATAACTTTATGATTAGGTAGCGCAGTGGTGAAAGACCATAAATACATGAGAGTGTATATGAGAGAGATAAAGAAATGACATGAGTCAGATTCAAATCCAGTAAATTGTGACTGGTTTACACACATTTGGCTTGTGTTACTACCGTATCCGCTTGTTTATAAGTGTGAAAAGCACACACCCTATGAGGTGCTGATTTGAGGAGGCATGTTATGCAAGAAGAACAATACATTTTCTTTTAAACCTGAAAAAAAAAACTCACATCCTGACATAGCCACAAAACGAAAACGAATAATTTAAACACATGAACCCTGGTGTCCCTATTGTTGGCATGTCATAATAGGTGAACATTTAGCAAAAATTGCAGATCTACAAGCTCGCGTAGATCAGCTGTTTTCGGTGCAGGGGAAAGAGGGGACCGTGTAAAGACCCCTTGGAGAGCCGGTCATATAAGTATATATTTCGGTTTAAGTGGTTAATAAAGAGCAAAATGCTCAGTGATCATTTAAGTCTTTATTAAACACAGTCAAATCCACAGTGATAATTTAACTCTGAGAATGCAAAAGTGGGGTCCATTTGAGTCAAGATAAATGGGTACTGAGGTGTTCTACTTTATCTGTCTATAGGACAATAACAATAAAACAATTGATATTCCTAGATTACTCCCAACGGGTGGACAAGGAAACAAACGATAACCCTCAACAATTTCCTGCTTCCTTCCTGGACTTCTACATCGGCTACAGTGTTACTATATATGGACAACGCTTATACAGTGTGCAAAGTTTCCCCAGGGGGGGGGGGGGGGTTGCTGGGCTGGACGTGGATGGGCAGCCGGAGGGGCTAACTCTCTAATCCTGCTATGTGAAATACAATTTTGTCTATCTCACTTCTGACCTTCCCACCAAGTCCATGGTCCATGGTAGGGGAAATAAAGTGCAGTTATATTGATATTCATGTGCCCACGAAACGCACATTATCGAGTGCAATGTATGCGATGCAATGCGAGAGTGCGGTCTAGCCAACACCAACTCGGGACTCCTGAATCGCTGCCCTCCACACTCTCCTACTGTATCTAGCATCAGGGTCTGGAGCTCTACAGTATTGTTAGCTACAGTAAGCAGTGCATCTACGTAGGTGGTGCGCTTCTTACCTTCCTGCCTTTGCCCTGGGTTGGCCCCACAGAGTCCCACTGACGCAGTGCCCTGCCAACCTCATCCTTCTAGTAAACACTGCTCAGTTGTTTGCCATTTGAAGCTACACGTGGGCTATAATGCTGTAATATTTTGCACTAATAGCTTTGCGCTTACAGCCATCCAAAACTATGCCAAAGATAACACAGAGTACTGGCACAATACTCTGCATAGCGGCCCGAACCTCTACTGACTCCAAATTTGGGCAAGATTTCAGCACGATCACAGCCCTATTGACTTTGAGTATCAAATTAAATAAAGTAAATGAGTGGAGGTACTTGTATGGCCTACTGGCAGCGTGCATATAAAGTTTGGCGCTGATTGGTCAAGCGGTTTGTGAGAATTCTCCGCACAGTACGACACACACAAACAAACAAAGACAGATCCTGTCATAGACGGACAGGTTTATATACAGTAAAAGAAACTCACAGCGGTAGCCTTCACCCAGCCCTTGGACCTGTCCGAAACCTTGAGAGTGTCGGTTTCCGTTGTTTCGAACGTGATGTTGCCAAGAGACAAGATACCTGCCAGTATGGTCAGCGTGTCCACCTTCTCCTGCAGTGGTGGAAGAGAAGACGGTGTCAGTGTTATAGGATACATCACAGGTTTGAGGACGGTAACGTCAATATTCATCGGCAGCACAACTGATCGGTTCAGAAGTTTGACAAAAAGCAGCGGAGTCGGTTCAGTTGGTGCTAACGGACAAACAAGGTGGTCCCAATGAAAAGGCTCAACCCGCCGCAAGAACACTGGCTGCATTTTGTATTTCCAACGTATTTACCTTTACACCCCATCTAGTCTACATGGTTCTCCCAATAAAAGGAAGAGCGGTACATAATATTCTGTATGTATGATACTGTATGGCTGTCAGTAGTCGGTCGCACAGTGTCACATATGACACACAACACACGAGGAACGCCACATCCACAGTGATGGTTTAGGCAACGCTGAGGGGGATTTTATTAGTGCCTGCATGATACCCACACCACACACACACTGCGCTGAGTATAATTGGCTCCAGATTGTGCTCCAGATTACCAGCCTTAAACTAGAGGCAAAGGTTACTGTACATGTATTTTTTAGCGGCGCTAGCCGCTCTATACCTTTAGGTATAGAGCGGATATTAGCCCTCTATACCTGGCTTTTGCGTCAACGTTCTGATTGGTCAGGCTCGCCAAGGTTCTGATTGGTCAGGTCCGTCAACGTTCTGATTGGTCAGGTCCGTCAACGTTCTGATTGGTCACTATTCATGACATCACTATGTTCAACCACGTATCAGAATCTCTTCAGAAACTAGGCTTCACTCAACTCATACAAGAAGCAACCCACTTTGAGGGAGGACACATAGACCACGCGTACTTCCGAAACAACGGACAAGTCACTGCACATCCATCTCTGTACAGTTCATACTACACAGCAAAAGACCACGATGCTTTGCTAATAACACTAAGGTCAATATAAAGACTCTGGGTACGGCTTATAAATTGTATACATTATTTCATAAAACATAAATATCTTTCTGGTACCACATGTATACACAAGGTTTATTTTTTATTTCCTCATGTTTTTTTTTGTATATATTTTTATTTTCTCATGCTTTTCCCCCTTCTTTTTTTGTATGTATTTTTAACGGCGATGGTCCTGCTCTATACCTGGCTTTTCCGTCAACGTTCTGATTGGTCAGGCCCGTCAAGGTTCTGATTGGTCAGGCCCGTCAAGGTTCTGATTGGTCAGGCCCGTCAAGGTTCTGATTTGTCAGGCAAGGGGACTATTCATGACATCACTATGATGTCAAGGTTTATTTTTTATTTCCTCATGTTTTTTTTGTATATATTTTTATTTTCTCATGTTTTTTTTGGTATATATTTTTATTTTCTCATGCTTTTCCCCCTTCTTTTTTTGTATGTATTTTTAACGGCGATGGTCCTGCTCTATACCTGGCTTTTCCGTCAACGTTCTGATTGGTCAGGCCCGTCAACGTTCTGATTGGTCAGGCAAGGGAACTATTCATGACATCAATATTATATCATGAATACAAAATTAGATGGTTTATATAAACTGTAAAAGTCCGGAACATAAACACTCTGGGTACGGCTTATAAATTGTATAGATTATTTCATAACACATACATATCTTTCTGGTACCACATTTATACACACGCACACACAAAGTTTATTTTTTAGGTACCCACTCTATCAGCTATGACAGATCAGTTTTTGCCACTTACCTTGGAATGCATTTGGTGATTCGCTTCCAATGGCACTATTTAGTGCCACTGGAAGCCTTGAAATAAATTTACAGAGATTTAATATTGTTTCTCTAGTAGAAACACATATCTATGACAAAATATATCAAAGGCGCCGCTACCTTCACACAGGTGAACTCCCCGAGAGACTCAATAATTTCCACAAATCCATACATGAGTTCTTACCTGTTCCTCAAAGCCCACCATGTCCATGGCATTACACACAGCATTATACTTCTCAGTCCACTTGTTTGTGCTCTCATCTGTTCGATAATGTTCACTGAGATACCTAAAAGACAAGACAGATTTTCACATATCATAATATTTATAATATGTACGTATACACAGATGTATTATTTCATTGCCAGGCATAAAGGGGCCCGAGGGTTTCTCAGATTTTGCCGAGCCCCTGTCACTGAATGATATCTCACCTGTACTGTGTAGCATCCAAGAGGCCGTACATCTCTTTGTCCTCCAGTGAGGTGCCTGCCAACATGCAGTGGAAGATGTGGAAGTTCTTCTCGCCCTCATCCTGGTGTACGACTCGAGACTTTTCCAGAAGGTACTCGTTGATCTTGGCTCCTTTTACTGTTGGGCAGATCAGGACAAGCCGTGTGATGTGAACAGCACAAACCAGTATTCTTCTTGTGAAAAAAATAAGGATTTATGGTATTTCATTTAGCAAGGAAAACAAACACCATTGTGTATCGACTCATAGCACTTTGTTGGGTCCATCCGTCAGTGTCCGTGACAAAGGCCTAAATGTCGATAGTCTGTCTGTTTGCCTTGTCTGTTTGCCTTGCTCACTACTGTAAATAAATCCTTATTTTTTCACCGGATGGAGAGTGTCTTGGTTTTTTTTTCTATGACTGTCTGCACCACTAGGAGAATTTAAATAAATAAAAATTCACTTCATGGGATTTGTTTTCACCCAAGAGCGCCTGTTACGTAAGCCACTGGATCCACACAACGGTTCCTTCCTTCTAGTGTTGTAAACAACTGTGTCCTACTGTGCCTGTGAGAACCTCCCATTGTGCGTATTAATTCCCTATTCCTCATCTGCTGACTTAACAACTTTCAAGCCGGGGTCCCTATTAGTCATAGGACTGACTGTACATAATGTTCAACCTCACCACTATGTCTACTTAATAATACTTGGCAGCATCAGAACCAGCTCTGCAAGGTTCTGCAACGGCTTCATCCCCAGGCTGTCAGACTTCTAAAACGTCCGGCTGCCTCCCACCACATACGAGTTAGCACCCCACCTCTACCACACACACACACACACACACACACACACACACACACACACACACACACACACACACACACACACACACACACACACACACACACACACACACACACACACACACACACACACACACACACACACACACACACACACACACACACACACACACACACACAGCCCCTCCCCCGCCCCATGCCATGACTTCATAGCATTTATGACTGCTCTGTTCCTGACACTTTATACCAGAGCATTATAATTACAATTAGGTCATGCGTTAGGCATGAGGTCATGTGAACGGCAAATGGTTGCATTTCTATAGCGCCTTTCTCCAAACTTTACAATGGTCCTTTGGACCCAGACGAAGGCGCCTGAGCCAAAACGCGTTGGATCACCTGCGTTTTTAATTTTGCCAAGCCATGACATAATAAAGGTGTTTTAGCTAAACTGAACAGAGTGCCTTGGATTCTTCTTAAGTTCACCTGATTCTCTCAGCCTACTACAAAATGGAAGGAACTTGACCTACAATTGACAGCACTTCCTCGTTTCTTAATTCATTAAGACCGGGAAAGCATCTGTGTCATTTCATTGAGCTAATCTGCTCAATATGTCTACATAAGGGTGGGCACACTGCATATTAAATGCCATAGAACCACCTTGTTTTTGTAAAGGAAGTAAAACCACTTCCTATGTGGTATAATGCCTTTCCTGTGGAGTATGATGTTGGTATTGCGTTACACCTTGGGCGGTTAGAAAAGACATTTTGTTCAGCCTTAAACATCAACCCAATTGACCCTAACCCTAATTCTAGCCTTACTGCTAAAATAGTCCCTTCAGAAGTGCAGCTTTACAAGATTTCCCTCAGCTTTCTTTCCTTTAAAGTAAAAAGAAACATTGAAAAAATAGCCAATCTACAAGTAGATCAGCATTTATTTTGTTTTACTATTTTTGAGTTTATGGGGAAAAATAAAAATAAAAATAAAAGAAACAGCCAATCTAGCTCTAGCTCAGTGGCCTTGTGAGATTGGGAGGTCAGGGTTCAATCCCCTGGCTGGGTCATACAGTACCAAGGACTAAAAACTGGGACGAGTGCCCCCCTGCTAGGCACTCAGCATCAAGGGTTGGATTGGGGGCAAGTCCCTGCGACATACAATGTCCAGGGGGCTTACTTGTGCAGGCTGCCTCATGCTACAGCAACAGGAGATAGGCTCCTGCCCTACAGGCCACATAGCTCGGAAACCGTTGGTTCCCAAGTAGATCAGCTATTTTCGCTATTTGTCGTGTGCCAAAGTACATAGGGCTTAAGTGGTTAATGACCAAAATGTCCTCACAATCAGTGGTTCCCTAACCTTTTAGCTCAAGACCCAAAAGAGAAATTGGATGCGTCGCTCCAGGTTGTGAGCTTGTAGATCTGCTGTTTTCACTACTTCTTAAACTTTTTTTTACATTTATGGAAATTATTAGATTTTTTCATTTTATCTATGAAATACTTTTGAAAAAATGTGGAATTGATTTATGTTTTATTTTAATCTTTTGAAAAAACATATTTTTTTTAAATAAAAAAAAATGAGATATTTGTCCGCGACCCAAAGATGGGTCCCGAGTCCGACCCACTGTCTGAGAAACAGTGCTCAAAAAGTATAAAAGAACACACACACACACACACACACACACACACACAAAACCTCACCACAGGAGTTATGGAAGCGTAGTTGCATGTACTTTCCAAAGCGGCTGCTGTTGTCGTTCATGACTGTCTGGGCATTTCCAAATGCTTCAAGAAGGGGATTGACCTGGGAATGACAAATATAAGTGTAAAGCTTGAAGAGAAATGGACTTTGAGGTTGTTATTCCATAAACACAGACATTTGAGTGACTTTTGAGTCATGGCCTCACAAGATAATTTTAAAATGTATTTTTGGGTGTTTGGGTCCCGGGTACCATTTTTATCCAAAATGATTAAACAATACCTGAAAAATGTACTTGAGGTTGGCCAGGCATAATTTTGTGATTCATAATTCATGGACATTTGATTTTTTTAAACATAATTTTGACAACAAATCATGTCAATTCAAGTCTCTGTAAATTGATTTGATTTTGTATTTTGCCCTTGTCAGTGTGTATCTACCACTACAATATCTAAACACAAGTATAGACTTTATATCCCGGGGGGAATATAGGTCAGCCCAGCATAGAAAATCTACAACAAAAGTTGGATACTGTACAGAAAGTGTGAAAAGTGTGCATATTGCCACTTCATTACAGCGCCAATGTACCAACTGGGCATAGAATCTTTCACAAAAATATGCCCATGCATTGAACAAGCAAGTGTACAAAAACATTATTTGAAATATATGCAGCTAAAATCATGAACATGTAAAAAAAAAAGAATGTATACTTTTACATAATGGCTCCATTTAATAGCCTTACTGTATATACGCATAAATACCCTGTAACATATGCACTATAGAGAGTTACCATTGGTGAAGCAATACCTACATACAGTAAGTATGGCATAATAATAATAATCATGAGACTTATAGCGCTTATAGCGCTTTTCATAGTACCTATAAAGTCGCTTTACAAAACAAATCAAAATAAACAACTTTATTAGGAGCAAAAAAGTTGAAAGGCTAAACAACATGCTAAGCAAAGCTAAAAAGCAGAAAGGGAGATTTGGTTTGAGGTGGGGCAAGAAAAGGTGGGTTTTGAGGGAGGCTTTGAACACGGCAAGGGTGGGGGCCACCTTTGATGTGAGGTGGGAGTGGGTTCCAAAGGGTGGGGGCTGCAACTGAAAAAGCCCCGTCACCCCAGTTGCGTTTGTTAGTTTTTTTTTGGGGAAGTCCAGGAGGTTGTCATCACCAGACCTGAGGGAGCGGGAGGGGGCGTGGCGTTTGACAGGTCAGGACGAGGTCAGAGAGGTAGAGGGGAGCCTGGTTATTGAGGGCCTTGTAGGTGGTGATGAGTATTTTGAAATCTATTCTGTGTTTTACTGAGAGCCAGTGAAGGTCGTGGAGGACTGGGGTGATGTGGTCTCTGGATCGGGTTCTGGTGAGGAGTGGGCAGCAGAGTTTTGCACATAGTATTGAAGTTTCTTGAGAACTTCGGAGGTGGAACCATAAAGGAATACTATTGCAGTAGTTATTGCAGTAGTTACTATTGCAGGCATGCTGTAACTACAGTGATATGGGCGTATCTCACACTAAGAACTGCAGCAAGGGCATAGTCCAGAAAGTGCAAACAGAAACTGGGCACAAAATAAACTCAGCCTGCGGGGTCTGTTGGATCGTACCTACCTGTAAGATCTGTTGTTCAAGCTGAGAGTTGGCACTCGACAGCTCCATGATTTGTCTAAGTAACAGCTTGGTGCTCTCTGTCTTCCCTGCACCGCTCTCACCACTGCAAGAAAGAACAAGCTTTAGAATAGGTTCAAACTTTGATTCCTAGGGAGCAAACCGGGTCACTAAAGCAGACATTAAACCAAAAAGCAACAATAAGGAAACATTTAGTCATGTACAAAAATAAATACAAACATTCTGAATGCCAAGCTCCCTTCAGATAACTGTATAATGTTTGTGTGCCTCTCTTCATGGATTGAGCACCTACAGTAGTTAACCCATTAAGACCAGGAAGGCATCCGTTTCATTTTAGATTTGAGCTAAAAAGCATTATTTTATACTTCAAAAATCTTGAAAGTTTGTGCAAATCTTTGAATATATATATGTTTTTTTAACGCCAATCTTTGGTTCTGGGAGTCCCTGGAACAAAATATTTTCAGATGGGGTCCGTGGCCAAATACATATCATTTTGGGGGTCCTTGACATGAAAATGTTTGAGCACCACTGATATAGCAGAAGTTTTTCAGAAAACTGTTAGGATTTAGACATTTTTAGAATTAATGGGTTAATCTAATTGCCCAGTTGGCCCTACAGTTTGGACCAGCCTCTTCTTTCCCTATTTAGTAACATGGCAGTATGACAGTCTCAACAAAATACAAGAATGTTTTAATATTATTAAGACAATCCCTCCAAACTGGGCAGTAGTATATACAGATGTTGTATATAGCCAATTTATCTGTAAAAGCAAGGCATTATAACACAAGAATAGAGGTTAACAAATGGTCCCAAATGGCAACGGCCTGGTTCGACTCTTAAACCTAGGCTGTGGAAGGGCCACAGGGCCCTAACTGAGGATCTGGGATCACATGCTGCATGGGACATAAGCTTGGAGCCACGACAAACCACAATTTAAAATTAGATCAGTAATATCTTCAAATGTTGTCAATTTAACGTGACTTCTTGCTGCCAGATTTTGTATAAGCTGGAGACATGAGAGCAACTTGTGTTAGATCCATCATGTACTTATTTGCAAGTCTTATTTGCCCATGCAAACCATCTCTGGTGGTGTAGTGCAGCAATACCAACTGCTTATCAATTTGGTAGGGAGGTTCAATGTGGGCTTGAACAATTTGGCTGGCAAATGTCTTTTTTTCATTTTGAGTCCATTTGGAATCTGGATGTTTGTAAACAATTGTTATATAAGGGCATCTCTGTTCACAGCCTTCAACCACTTAAGCCCTATAGACTTTGTTGTTCGAATAATAGCGAAAATATCCAATCTAGAAGCTATAGTGTTCACGCTCTAGAAGGCATGTCACAATTTACGCAAGCGGGAGGCTCCTCTCACCCCCTTTTTGTCATTCTAAAAAGGTTATTGTGGGTCATCTTATATATCCTTGTTGCCCAGGGTGACTATCGTCCTGGTTCAGTCCCTCACGATCTATAGCTGGCTGACCAGCTCATTCATTAGTGACTCGTAAACCAGGGCAAGGGGGCCCCACTCAGAGCCTGTCCAGGCTGTGAGGACGCGAACCCTTTTTCTACCCCTTGTTTTTCAGTAGCGGGGGGGCGGGGAGCGGGGGGCGCCCTAGTCCCTACGTCACATCCTAGACGGATAGCTCCACCCACACTGGGTGAGCGCTGTCAGTGCAGCGGAAGTCGATGCGCAGACGGCTTTGTTGACCAATTCATAGAACCGCATTCTTTAAAAAAGAATGTTTATAGATTTTTTACTATCAAATACATTGATTAAACACTTTAATCAACCCTATTTTATACTTCGTTGTACAAAGGTGTTGTGCAAAATAACAAAATGTCCCGAAATTATAAAAAAGTTACTCATAAGGCTATCATCATATAATGATTTACTTATATTGACTGTATCGACAGCTGTTTCACTCATCTAATATAACAGTTTATACTTAGGCTGTCTTGAAAGTGTAATATTTAGAGAAATTCTAAGTTTCAAACGCAAATTTTATTTTTAATTTAACCAGTAAAACCACGTTGAGACACAGTCGCAAAAGTAGTGGTGAGACAGCTGTTTCACTCATCTAATATAACAGTTTATACTTAGGCTGTCGTGAAAGTGTAATATTTAGAGAAATACTAAGTTTCAAACGCAAATTTTATTTTTTATTTAACCTTTATTTAACCAGTAAAAACACGTTGAGACACAGTCGCAAAAGTAGTGGTGAATTAGGCAAATGGATATTTATTATATATTTAGACTGCATGTTTCCTTTAAAGTTTAATGCACGCAACTGTTTTCGCCAGATTTCATTTCTGCTGTTTCTCATGAGCGTGCGTCAGTCGGGCTTCAACAACAAAGCCGTCTGCGCATCGACTTCCGCTGCACTGACAGCGCTCGCCCAGTGTGGGCGGAGCTATCCGTCTAGGATGTGACGTAGGGACTAGGCCGCTCCCCGCCCCCCGCTACTGAAAAACAAGGGGTAGAAAAAGGGTTCGCTGTGAGGACAGCCATGGGCTTGACTTTTACAACAATAGAAGTTCAAATGCTAAGCACTGCGCAGCAACCAGCAGCTGGTTCCTAACAACACCAACATGTACCAAACCCTACACTTCGCCTATCACCAAAAAAACAAGGCTTACGTCCAACCCCTTTCTCTTTGTGCTTGCTCAATATCCTTCACATTGTCATCCAGGAAAAGTGATTTGACAGTTTATTGCTTTAAATGTCGGCTGTGGTTTCTGGTTATTTGCATTTGGGGAAGCTGAGCACCCGTTTATGCGTCCATACAATCTAAAGCAGAATACACTAAAATATTAAACTGGGCATGAACAGCAGGTGTACAGTGTGTTCAGTACCAGAAATAATAGTGAAGTTGAATAGTGTATGACTAATATGACAATTAAGCACTTAAGCCCTATGTGTGTACTTTATCATACGGAAAATAGCGAAAATTGCAGATCTACAACCTTGTAGACAGAGGTTGACATGTTTTGAAAACTTATGAATGTCCATCTATAACAACATATCCAAAATAGGGATTCCATGTTGAAAGTGGTAAACCCCATCTAAAAGCTGACAAAAGAGAGAACTTGGTACATTGTAAGGTACGGTAAGCAACACAGCTTCAGCTAAAAAGATACATTATGGTGTGACATTACTGCCATGATTTTGTCAACTGGCATGATCACTAGGCACACCTATATCTACCACACCCATGATTAACGTTATTAACTGCAGGTATGTTGCTTACGTCACAGTGTACCAAGGTCAGCCTCGCCCGTACATGATTCTCAACTTTTAGGTGGCAGCACAATTGGCCTGTACTCATAATTAACACACATACACGCTAAAAGACATACCTTATGACAATACACTGGTTCCTTGGTCCTGTAGCCAATCTACCCAGCATGGACTGATAGGCTCTAGTGGCCACAGCAAATATATGGGGTGGTAAGATGTTCTTTTCATGGCACTTATATCTTTCAGACACCTGCACATTACACAAAAGAAATCTGAGATCAAAACAGTGACAGTCAAAACCGTACGTATGTGAAGCATTATTGTTGGACACAGATGGATCTATTCAATGTCAATGAGATAGGGTATGCAAGGTAGCATAGTGGGTATAGCAGGGTAGCATAGTGGGTATAGCAGAGGTCTCAGGTTCAGTACCCAATGTATCCTGTCCAAGTGCCCTTAAGCAAAACAACAAACCACTTCTGGTGATTACAATTTGTGACTCGCAAGCTAAATGCCTAAAATGTAAACAGTCAAAAATGCATTCAGCACTAAATCAGAAGATCCTGTGCAAGCGCAAGGAAACTTTCTTAAATGCACTGAAAACAATTAAAGGGGAATTTTGGACCACGGTTTTCTTACCTTTTTCTATGATGTTATGATATCTTAGGATGAATGGTACAGTAGAAAAATGTCTCCATCCCGGGTCCGCCCCAGCTTAAAACGTGCACCAATAGGCCTTGCGCTAGACTAGATTGTGTATTTTAATACCTTTTTGGGGATTTTTTTTTGTGAGATCTGACATCTGTTCATAGTGTTCATAGTGACAGAAAAAAAAACGGAAGTCTCGCTAGACAAGATTAAAATCACGAGATTTCAATCTCTTCTAGCGACACTTCCGTTTTTTGTTTTTTTTTGCATAGTGCTAAGCTGTGGCGGACCCGGGATGGAGTTATGAAAATGTTCTACTGTACCATTCATCCTAAGATATCATAACATCATAGAAAAGGTAAGAAAATCGTGGTCCAAAATTCCTGAATAGAAGAATACTTTGTGGACTGGATTCAGGTAGTGACCTGTCATTTCATTGTCGGTACATTTACATGCACACATTTACATGGTCCATTTAATCCGGTCTCATCCAGTTCAAGTCAACACTCCCTGGTTGCAATTGACCCAACTTGAAGGTCAATTTGGGTGTACATAATGTGGTTGAACCTGCTCAATATTTTATTTGGACATATTTTCCAAATGTAGCTAAGGGTCTATGGTCAATTGGTCATAAAGAAAATTATCTGTTCAGGTATGGTGAATGGCAAAGATTTTAGAGTGACTGTGCATAGAATTGCAAGAATTTTCACAAAATACTCCTTAACCTTTTTTAGGGTTGGAACTTGGAATAGCTGTGTGCTGTATTGTGCTTCCATAAGTACAAAGTAAGTAAAGCCAAGGTGTTGGTTATTTCAAACCCTGTAACAATCACACTAACCCTAACCTTACTATTTACAGTAACAAGAGTATTGTTTGCATGTAAACATAGTAATTGGGGCAGCTTTGACAGGGCAGTGATGATGATGATGATGATACGAGGTCAAAACAGCTTAACTCCACATTACAGCGATGTGTCCCTCTGAAGCACTTACCTCTTTCTCATAGAGAGGTAGATATTTAAAGGGATTTATGGCCACCAAAATATCCCCAATGTAGGTCTGGAACAGACAGAAAAAAGACCAACAGTGAGTCAGTTTACTAGGTGAAACTGTCTTAGTGACAAAATTGAACGTACAGTGCCCTTGTATATAAACTAACCTCCGGCAAGAAATATTTGCTGATAAACCGGTTTGACAAACTCAGAACCAAAACGACAAGCTTTAAGAAACTTAAGACTGATCTGTCAGTGAACAATAATAAAACTTTATTTTGCATAGGAATTCTCAACCCAGACATAAAACTTAAATAGTTGTATTCAAGGAAACTTGATGTTCTGTGAAATAAGTCAAAGTCAATGTAAAATGACAATAGACCTTGTTTTACTTTATCTTCAAAGGTTATCAAATAATCTAACAGTGTGAGTATGGTCCTCCTGACCTGCTCTTCTGTTGATATAAATAGAATTGACTGACTGACTGACTGACTGACTGACTGACTGACTGACTGACTGACTGCTTGGTTAATTGAAGGTAATGCCTCAATTCTAGAAGTTACTATTGTAAAAGTGACGTTGCTTGGTGGATGTTCAAGGACAAACAGACAGCAGAGTGTGTCTACATAGTGTTCTCAAGGGCCTATTGTTTTGTCTGAATTCAGGTAAAGGACATTTTTGACACTAGTGTACAGTGCTTGCTTTGTTGCTCAGGAGTAAAACTGTGGCACTGAACCTGAAAGAGGTGCTAAAAATACTCCTGAACTCAAGTTATTAAGTGGCAGCAAATCATAGCAATCTCATTCCAGGTTACTGTTGAATACAAACATAAACTTATGTTGATTGATTGAATGAATACTTTATTAACAATTGCAAATAGTACAGTGGTACGGTATTACAATGATTGCTAAAAAGGATAACTGAAAAAGCCCTTTAGGGGCTTTGGGGCTCGTTTCCATTGTGGTCCTGTCAGTGTATTCAATTCATCGAGTAATATAAGAGCAGTGTAGGCAATACAACAGTGTCACAATACAATGGTGGCAGTGGCTTGTTTGGTAGTCAAGTGATCTCTGACATTTTATGGAACATGTCAGATAAATCATTTCGAAACCCACCGTTGTTCTGTTGTTGACAGAGGGGGGTAGAGAGGGGAGGGGTTGAACTAAATGACAGCAAAGCCACGTCTAACATGTACTAGAGTACTTATGTCATGTTTCAGGGCTACAGTAGCCCACACTTGCGTGTTGTTCTTAAAACAAAGATTCATTACTTTTCACACCTTGTCAGGTTTGAGGTTATATCATGACTTTTGAAAATAGCTGATCTACAAGCTCACAATGCTTGTGAGCTTGTAGATCTGCTATTTTCCAAAGATTTGTATACATTTTGAAAACTTGAAATGGGACATTCTGCATAAGGAGTCCTTTCTACTTTTTTCTTTTTACTTTAAGTACATTTTGATACAAATAGTTTGGTACTTTGACTCAAGTAAATTTTGACTTGTACTTGTAACAGAGTATTTCTACATTGCCGTATTGATACTTTTACTTAAGTAAAACAATCGAGTACTTTTCCCACTAGTCAGTGGATTGTGCTTTCCACTGTTTTAAGGAAAACCCGCGACCACATATGCTGACAAGACACAATGTCAGCGGAATATCTGATTACTATGAATAGTCAAGATAAATACATATTATTGCCAGACCAGTGATGGAAATACTCACATGTTTTACTTAAATAAAAGTATCAATACTGCAATGTAGGTCCGAATCAGAACTTCTGACACTATGGATGGCCACGTCAGAATAAAGCAGGGCATTGCATTTAATTCATACTTACATAGATGTGATCCTTCTTGAAACGCTGGCTTAACGACTCCAACAAACTGTTCTCATCCAAATCCGACAAAGTGGCCAAGTCGTCATGGAGAAATGCCTCCATTGCCGACAGTACTAATAACAAATACCAATAAAACTAAAACAATAAACTAACATACACACACACCACCTGGACTTTTAAACAGCGTCCTGAGTTGTTGCTCTGTCGTGGAAATAAAAACAAACAGAGTCAGCACTTCTCATGGAGAGTGCTAAGTGCTGTGAAGTTGCATTTCCAGTGGAACCGACGCTGCTTATTAGCTACTGTGTGTCTTTCTGTCCAATCTGTCTGTCTGTCTGTCTGTCTGTCTCTCTCTCTCTCTCTCTCTCTTGGGAACACAACACAGAAGTTAGAGAGATCAGCCTCTTTTTTCTTTTCTCCACTGACTCCTCTCTCTCCTCCCCTTTCCTTTTCTTCACTGAATAAATTAACCCCTTCCTCACCACGATGAGTAGGCTGAGTGCAACCACAGTTCAGGCAGTGTGACACCTCACCACCAGGCTGATACATCAATGTACCATGTTGTAATAATATTTATGTATGTATGCAACTAACACATGATACATTTAATTCTCATGTCATGTCAGTTTTATTTGCATTGCATATTTCAGTCGACAGTATATACTGTAGCTATACTAAATATAAACTAGTGCGTTCAAAATAAAAATGATAATTACAGATATACAAACCCACACTATACATAAAAGGCATTTATTTTATTTTGAACCACCACACACTTTCACACATTCACATGATGCCACATTTATGATCTTCCAGTCCACTCCACCCCCACAACTCACACAGGAAACAGCAATGCTGAGACACACACACACGCACGCACGCACGCACGCACACACACACACACACACACACACACACACACACACACACACACACACACACACACACACACACACACACACACACACACACACACACACACACACACACACACACCATCATCATCATCATCATAACCTTTATTTCAACTCGGAGTACAGATGAGGGGCAGGACCCTTAAAATATGGCAGGACCTCATTTTCAATGTAGCCGAGACACAAACACATACACGTACACGTACACGTACACGTACACGTACACGTACACGCATGCACGCATGCATGCACGCACGCACGCATGCACGCACACACACTTTAAAAACACTTCTGGGGTCATTTTAATGTCCACCCCAGACAGTTTTCAATTTGCTTGATTCAATAGATATTTTATATTCATTTGATCAGACACACCCCTCTCCTATAAGGCCATTCAACCTCAAACTTTATATTAACCATGCTATAGGCTTCTCATTGAAAACAAAATAATAATAAGGGTAATAATAATAATAATAATAGTAATGAAAAAGGTACTTGAATAATGAACGGATACATTATTGGATTTCTTTGATTTTTGTTTTTATTTATGAAATTCTCTTGTGAAAATGTGTGAAATTTCACAATATCAATAACCACAATAATCATGACTCTCAAAAACTAACAATGGGTAACCTTTATTCAGACAGCAATATTTTTTGCAGATACAGATGAACAAAGTTGGGTTTAAAAAAAGAATCTCACATTTCAATCTTCATTACAGTATACAGCATGTAGCCTCATAGAAAACAGTTTACAAATATTACATGTTAGACAAAAGTTCACAGCAGTATTCCACGACTGCTTGGCTGAGTGGGATCTTTGAATGGCTATTGGGCTGGACGTTGAAGTTGTCATGCGCTACAGAATTCCAAGTAACTCCCCTGGTTTTAGTTTTAATGCAACTTAACCCCATGGACACAGCCATCCCTATTCTGGGGGCATTGTTGAAAATTTAAGATCTACAAGCTCACAACACATCACAATGTGAAGTGTTGTGAACTTGTTCGACTATCTTCAGCGAAGATATTTAGCATAGAGCGAAAACAGGAGGGCGCCTAGTACAGAGCCCTATAGGGGACTCCCATCAACTAAGTATATAGGGTTAAAGTTGTTAAAAGAGTGTAAAAACAGACATATATACAGAGTATATATATACACAATGCCAGTGTTTCCTCTAGGCCATCAGAGATATCCGAAGATTTTTGTTACAAGCTGGTTTAAAGAATTCCCATCCAAATAAATGTCACTAATTACACTAATAACACTGGAACATTTCTTGTGTTACATATACTGACACGTGGCACGTGTCCACCTAAGAATTAAAACAAGCATTTTTGTCTCCATCAATAATTCTAAAGTCCAACTAGGACCAATATATTATTATAGGACATGATGACAAACAAGCAAAACAGGATACATTCTGTCCCTCCTAATATTATAGCTATTGAATAGCTATAGAAAATGCTGGGAAACAATTGCTTGCCATGTCTATAATGCTTTATTATAAACATACTTACAATGCATTATAATCTACTTATGACACTGTAAAATATTGTTATAAGAACTCATAAATACTCATAATAATGCTTTAAAACAATATACATTATAAAGCATTCTATAGTTACTCATAAGGTCATGTATAAATGCATTGTAATCGGCTTATGACACTGTATGATTACAGTTATAAGCACTCATAAGTACTCATAATGCAATAACAACGCATTATAAAGCCTTTCATAATTACATTTAAGGTCAGGTATCATAATACTTCATAATTACTGGGCACTTACAGACCTTTTCTTTTGGCCAGGATCATAGTTTTATTATAATTCTCATATTGTAGTTTTAATACATTAAACATAATTATAGAATGCTTTATAATCACTGTACTAATGCATTATAGTGTGAGTATAAGTAACTACAGTATAAGTGGCCATTAGGTACTTTAAGTAAAGTTGTTTTCTTTTTTTTTTTATATTATTCAATTTATACAAAAACAACACAAAACGTTTCTACCTACACCTTCAGGAATGTAATTACTTTACTTAAAGCACACAATGACCATTTATACTTATAGTGACTTATGATCACACAATAATAATTATTAACATTGATTATAACAAACAACAAAAACATTGCAAAAAAATCTGTGAGTGTCCATCATACAATGCTTTATAATGTGTTATGATTCTTGTTATGATTATTTATGCGTAATCTTACAGTCTTAAAAGAAGGTTATAATGCCTTATGAGTATGTTTGTAAATGTAATGCATTATAGATGGGATGCATACAGTAGCAAGTGTTACCAAATGCTGTCTTCTCACGCAGTTCCCATCGCAGGTGACATCTCCGTCCCTTCATCTGGGTTCTGCTTTCCCCCTTTTCTCTTGGCTTTCTCCTTTCTACAAAAATAGAAGTCGGGGACAACAGTAATTTCAGTATTAATATTGTATACTGGGGATGTATTTGAATGCCTGGTGTAAATCGTCTCTGTCGGGTGGAAACATGTCATGTCCAAAACTGTTACTTTTCAAATACAAAAGTAGCAAAAGTAGCAGATCTACAAGCAATAACCAAAAGTAAAAGTACTCATTATGCAGAATGTCCTGGTATCATATGTATAAAATGTATTCAAATCTTTTGAAAATAGCAGATCTACAAGTTCACAACGGGTCGCACAGCGACGTGTTGTGAGCTTGTAGAATTTTATTAGGGCTTTTAATAGGGCTGAAGTGGTTAATGCATGTTTTGTAATAATTGTAGTGGAGTAAATATTTGTAGTGGAGTACATGTTTGCCTCTGAGATGTAGTGGAGTAGTAGTAAAAGTATTGAAAATTAGAAATACTCAAGTAAAGTCAAAGTACAGTAACAATTGTACAGCACTTCAGTAAATGCAATTAGTTACTTTCCACCACTGAGTAATTATGACACAGAAATGTGCTGAAATGTGCCGTTCACACACTGAAAGCTAGTATACTGCTTACCTTTCCTTCAAAATGAAAACAATGCCGATGATCACAGACACTCCAAAAATGATTCCTCCCAGAATGCCCACAATCAGTCCTAACAAACAGAACACACACATTGGATATTTGGTTTAATCCAGATAAAAAAGAAAGAAAAGTTAATACAAAACATAAAGAATGATTTATTTGCTAAAATAAAACACACAAAAAAACACAATTTCTTAAAATGAAACACCATGTACTAATCAGGAAAAGGTTCAAGGTGTTTATTGTCAACTTTCTCAAGCCTGTGATGTTTCTTCACATCACAGGTTTACAGGTGTGAAACAGTGGGTGAAATTTGTTTTTGTGCGGGCTCCATTGTTTTGTTATTTCCATAAAAGAGACAGGAAAGGAGAAGAAGGGGGGCAAGAGGAAGACAGAGATCAACAACAGCAAACAAAAAAAAATTCTACAGTACATACTGTATTTACACATACAGTAGTATATCGACAGTATCTGCTGCGGTAAGTACCTGAGGTAGTGAGGTAAGTACCTGAGGTAAGACATACGGTGTGTGAGCATAGCAGCAGATATATGTACTGTATGATATGCTATGGACGTTAGTTAAGGTTCGAGGATAATAAAAATCAGCGCGTTGTACATGGGATTATGGAGCAGAGAGTCAGTGTGTGTCGACTGTATTGTATGTACACATGTACAGTTGGTAACAAAATATCTATATATATATATTTGATCAAACAAAACAATAAACATCAAAAATCTTGTCGCTCTACCAAGACAGAATCCCTGCTTTGGCAGGAATTCTGGGCTCATATTGTGACTATAAGCTTCAGGCAGTACTACTTGTCAACCAGTAGGTGGCCTACTTGGTTAAAAGTTGTCTCGAAATTATTCTTAAACTGAAAACTACCAACACCTGGTGTATTGTACCTGCTCCAACTTGAGATTTGAGTCAAGTTGCTGCCTATTCTGGTTAACTTTTGTTGAGACATGTATTTCTTTTCTGCTGCTAAATCTATTGATTTAATCTGGGATCAATAGATAGGATCTTATTTAATGTCAATTATTGAATGACAAATAAATTGTGTAATCACATACCTGCATCAGTGGTCGCTTCGTCTGGATTAGTAATAACTCCACTTCTGCCTTGTTTGGCTGCAGAAAGAGACAAAAATCAATGAGGACATCTAGTGGACAAAATACATTAATTTATGGCTAAGAAAAGAAAATAAGAAAAACAACAGGTATTCATTTACAGCTGTAGAAAACTGTATGAAACCCATGCATTATTAGTTGTTCAGTGGATAGGGAAGGTGTCAACTCGAAGAAAAGAAAAGAAAGAAAATTTGTGGTAAGGTTAACCACCTGTCTTCTTAAACAAATATGAGTGTGACTCACTGACATGTACAATTGCTTTCAATGACCTGTACCTAACTCGATGTAGCGTTTATAGATCATGGACTGTTTTTTATATACATACATGTTTTTGGAGATTTTACGTTGTGTATTTGTTTTGTTGTCTGTTATTTTTTTCTTTGTGAGTGTTGTCTGTTTTTTGTTTTGTTTTGTTTGGATGTTGTTTATATCTTACTCTCACTGTTTGGAGATACTCTGTTTATTTGCTTAGTTACTTCAATAAGTGTCTGTACTACCTATGAGTATGTAAAATAACAAAAACGAATAAACAAAACATTTAAAAAAAAAAAAAAAAGAACATACCCATACACGCCTGGTGGCATAACTCCCTCGTCTCGAAGCGGTTGCCGTTGCCTTGGCAACCACCGTAGTGGAAGATTCTGCAGTTTTTTTCCTCTACATTGTAGTGGTACATCAGTAACATTGCCATGCAGCTGCCATGATCCACTGGGAGGTTGCACACTTCCTCTTCTGTTAGACCAAACCACAATGAAGATTTGACTTTCAGGCGCCCTATTCCATGTGTCATTAACATCTCATACCAGGTCTGTATGTTAGATTTATTAAGCCAACTTATTACTTATCTCCATATTCTAACTTGTTGTGTTTTTTCATAAATTAACGCCCTACTGATCATACTACAGCGTCACACAAAAGCATCAAAAGTAGCAGATCTGCAAGCTCGAAGCGTGGCTCGAAGCGGCGCGTTTCGAGCTTGGAGATCTGCTACTTTTGCTACTTTTGAATTTGAATCCTGAAAAGTAACAGTTTTGGACATGAGGTTCCGCATTTAAAAAATAAAATTTAAAAAATATTCCAACCAGTCCATCCCCCCTCAACACGCAATACTCCATCCCTTCCAAAAAAGTGTGTATTGAAAACACCTGTTGACCTACCTGTGGCCGGGTAGAGTTGACTGAACTTTGACGAGCAGGTCTGCACACACTTCCTGTCTGAGATGAACTTATTACCATTCCCTTCCTGGCCTTTGTAATAGAAAGGCTGACAGAGGTCCATGTCTTTGACATAGAAATACATGAGTTTCTTCTCATCTCCGCTTCCCTCATTCAGTAGCTCGCTGCAGGCAGCAGGGTCTGAAAATTATAAGTAAAATAACATACATACATACAACCATACATAAATAAATACATAAAAAAGATAGCTTTTTAGTATGGGTTTTTAGTAACAGATATGTTTTGTGGCGTCTATTTCAATGCCCCTATACAAAATCTGAATGTATCATCTCTGCATGGTTAACTGAATCTGAAAATGCAAAATGACTTCAATGTACACCTGTTGACCTACCTGTGGCCTGTTGACAGGTCTCCATACACTCTCTGTCTGAAGTGAACCGATTCCCATTCCCTTCCTGGCCTTTGTAGTGGAAAGGCCGACAGAGGTCCATGTCTTTGACATAGAAATGCATGAGTGTGTTCTCATCTCCGCTTCCCTCATTCAGTGGCTCGCTGCAGACAACAGGGTCTGGAATATATATATATTTTTTAAATAGATGGCTTGTTCTTAGTTACAGATATATTTGGTGGCGTTTATTTCAATACCCCTATACAAAATCCTATGGTAAATAGGGTCTGAAAATGCAAAATGACTTCAATATAAAAAATGCTCAGTAGGCCTATTATAGACAACTTATAGATCCCTTTAGTTCTATTAGGAAATAAAGGGTTCCTTTAGTTAGACTTGAATTAACACTATGGATGTTATTACTGTGTATGTTCTGCCTCAGCTTGTGTATGTTACTTCCCTGTGTGGCTGATTTCAGTTTGTTCCTTGTTTACTTTGATATGAAAAGTAAATATAGGAAGTGAAGATTAAGGCACAGCACCAATCACAATGCCAACCTAATATATAATGTAGTCTAAATGTTTCTTATTAAATTAAAGACGTTTTTGTTCAAATCAAATGTAGGCCCCTATATCATCTGCTCTCTGTTTTCATGAGCTGAAATAATTATGAAATAAATGATGTGTTTCCTTCTCAATTTCTTATTCTACGATATACAACATAGCCTAGTCACTAGGCTATGTTGTATATAGTGTATTACATCACACTTTTCTTTTAAACATAGTTCATATTTGTATTGGTTCATATTTCTATTTGATATTGTACTAAACCTCTATTATTTGTATATGACTTATATGTCCTCATTTTCATTTTAATGTCATGATAGTTTGATGATAGTCATGATAGTTTAAGACAATGCAAACTTTGTTAAAAAAGAAAATTCTATGCAAATATTAACATTAACACAATAATCCCCAGTGTAACTGGAACATAGCACAACTATAAAGAGTTTCCCAAAAAATAATAATCCTAAATTAGGACACAATAGGACATTAAACTCATACATACCATTTGCCAAGGACAGAGAAACCACAGCCCCAAGGAAGATCAACGAAACAAACATTTTTGCCACCATCTTAAAGGACAAATTGTTCAGGCCTGCCCAGAATCAAGATTCCTTCCAACAGTATCTGTTTCTTTTCAAACCCAAGCACACCCTGGCAGAGGTTGGTAGGTAATGTCCTTTAGACCCAAGTCACCTTTATCATGTTCACATAGTTTTTATGACCAGGGAGTGTCAGTTTCACTCTAACCACCGACATCATGGTTTTATGCCATAAAATACGTAAATGAGTGACCTGTGGTGTGTCAACAGTTACAATCTTCAATTCAACCGTCTATGACAGTGGTTCTCAACCCTTCTTATATCAAGGTCCATTATTTATTCGGCATTTGAGCCACGGACCACCATTTGATGAGATTTAGCCTCTCAGACCCCAAGAATATTTTGTTATAGTTGGATACGATTTTGTCCACAATTCCATGCTGTATTGATGTGGTACAGGAGAGATAACAGGCAAACGTTGATCACAATAACAATTCCTTAATTAAGTAATGCAGATGTTTAACAATAATTTAACTCTTGAGAGCGTCCATTTGGTTTCATTTTACACTCTCAAGAGTTAGGCTATAAAGATCTAAAAGGGTCCATTTGGTGATCAACTCTCCATCATTTAGCTGGGGACCAGCTGGAACCCCCTCAAGGACCACTGGTGGTCCCCGGACCACTGGTTGAGAGCCACTGGTCTATGGTGGTATAGACTATGACACAGTCAACACCAATGTACTGTAGTTTTTACAGATTTCTATTTTTAGTTTTTCTGGTGAAATTATAAATTGTAATATGATTTATGAATTATTTGATCTGTCAGATCCGCTGTGAGTTAGTTTCCTACATGCTCGAGCATTTGGTTTAATACTATAAGAATATATTTAAATCAAGATCTAAACAACCCTATTTGTAAAATGTATTCACAATGTATTGTACTCCTGTTCCTAGTCGGACATCTATTATAGACTACACATACATCCACATGTTGCATAGATTAGGGGTCTTCAACAGGGGGTCCGTGGCCTTTTAGGGGGTCCTCAGAGTTACAACAGGGGGGCCACCAAATCTTTGTGATAGGATATATTTTTTTCACATTAACCACTTGAACTCTAGCATCCGTATTCTGAGGAGAACTTAAGCCAAAAAATAGCAGATCTACAAGCTCACAACACAAGGCCTCACACTGCGAGAGAAATAAGCAACCAGGTCTATGAAAACAAGCCCAAAAGAAGCGACTATAGGCCACATGACATGAGCACTTTAGACCTACCGGTATATGCATTTGGCTATTTGAAAATAGCCAGCTTGTAGATCTGCTATATTTCTTTTAACGAAATAAAATGTGAAATATTCTTTTAAACATTCTAACACAAATAGGCAACATATTAATCTGGGGGTTCGTGACTCCATGACCTGAAAATATTTGAGAGCCACTGGTTTAAATAATAATTACAACATTTAGAAACAAGCTCAAATAACAAGCCCACCTGTCGTACGACGAAGGATAACTCAGGACTGTAGGCTACCAAGCTCTACCAAGACAGTAATGGATGAACTTCAACCTGGTGTTTGCACTTTTTCCATTTACGGCCTGTACATCTACATTAACGTTCAGATGTCAAATATTAAGTGCTCACCCCATGGCCACGGATGTTACAATTATGTACGGGCCTGCAGAAGTACCCGTATATTCCGTATTGTTAAATAAAACACATTTAATCCGATTGGTGGCCAATTTTCTCCGTATGTTTGCCTTATTATTTAAACTACGCGACCCTATCGGTTGTGCGGTGTGTTGCACTCTGATACGTTATAACTCTATAAAAAAAATGGCCACCAATCGGATTAAAATGCTTTTTATTGAACAATACGGAAGATACGGGTACTTTTGAGGGCCCGCACATAATTGTAACATTTGTGGCCATGGGATAAGCACTTTATATTTGAAATTTGAACGTTTATGTAGATGTACAAGGATAAAGTGCAAACACTAGGTTGAAGTTCATCCATGACGGTCGTGACAGACAACTGTCGTGCATTCATGGCTAGATAGTACCATGAACCACAGTGGTTGTGAGTGACGCATTTGTAATACTGCAGCAGTATGTATTATGTTAAGACTGCACTTTCAGGGATAATTTCTAGCCTATAGTTTATAATTTGAGAAATGAGTTTCTAAATAATCTAAAAAGTTTGGTCCCACTAAACCACGATGAAGAATTAGAAAATGCTTCCTCAAACGTGAAGCGGACATATGAGACTTGATTTAATTCAAACGCTTGTCTTTGATGACCGTTCTCTGTCTCTATAAGGGACAGTGAAGGAGGAAGTATTTTCAGAGTGTTTTACCTTTATTACCTGTAGAAAATAATGTAACACAGTCTGATGCTTCTTGTTTGGTGCAGCGCTATTGACAAGCTCCAGTACACCCCCTGGCGGCCACTGCATATGTAATGCAACCTATAATGATAATAGTGTATTTATTAAATTAGCTTTAGCTAATAGAGCATTTGGGTTGACTCTGGGTCATAATTACATTGACATTTGGAAGATACGATTGTATTATTGTTAATTAGCCAAAATATAATACAATTTCATATAGTCTATGTCAAAAATATGCAACTTTTCCCCCCTACATTTATATCTACGCCTAGGCTATGGCTAACATGCCTATGATGCTATACAGTATATTGATTGATTGATTGATTGATTGATTGATTGATTGATTGATTGATTGATTGAATATAGTATTAACAGTTTGCAAATAGTAGGCCTACAGTACGATCATACAATTGCTAAAAAAGGATAACACAAAAAGCCCTAAGGGCTTGTTTCCATTGTGGTCCTGTCACTGAGTATAAAAGTAGTCGACAAGCTGCTTTGCAAACTGTGTCACAGGCTGAGGGAGTCTTAACTCCACCTGCCAATATGAGAGCAGTCCGGTCGGGCTGAATGAATGTCCTCAATCAAAGCTGTTCTGGTCTGGAGAAGTACTCAAACGAACAAGTTGCTTTCTTTCTTTCTTTCTTTCTTCTCTTTCAAAGGCGCTTAAAGTGTTGGATCTGGTCCAGTCCAGACTCCGAGTGATTGACGTGAGAAACAGGAGGAGGACTATTTTTCTCTTAAGAGACAGAGGATCCATGGGCAGGCAGAGTGAGAGGACTTCATCATTCATTCGGACACAGACAGCAGAGGAATTAGACCATTGTTATTGTCAGGTTTCAGGAGGTTTTTATTTTGTTTTATCTTATTTATTCTACGGTACCAACCCATTCCCTTGTTTGCTGGACCTGGCAGAGATCAGGGTTTAAAGCTGTGTGTGTCTCATGTATTGGGGAAAAACTATCGATAGACACGAGTTAGTTTGAGCATGTTTACTGAACGCACTGGTCACCCAGCGACAACATGAAAGACAAATAATGTTCAGCATTTCTGCGGATGGAGCATCATTCTCTAATAATTTAGAGGACTTCGATTCTATACGCAGTGTTCTCCTTTACAGGTGAGTGAGTAGCTACACTACAACAGCGGTGGAAAAAGTACTCAAATGTATTTACTTAAGTAAAAGTATCAATTCTGCAAATGCAGAAATACTCTGTTACAAGTAAAATGACTTAAAGTACCAAAAGTAGATAGCTCTCATATGCAGAAGTTTTCAAATGTGTAAAATAAATGTATACAAATATTTAATAAATATAAAATAATATATATAATATAACTATAATAATATATAATAATAATAATAATAATATGAAAAAATATATATATAAATATTTTCAAATGGCCGAAATGTATATGGGGCTATAGTTATGCATTTTTGTGATAATAATCAAAATGTACAAAGTCTCTGAGATGTAGTGGAGTAGAAGTAAAAGTACTGAAAATTGGAAATACTTCAGTTACTTAAAATTTACACCACAGAGCTACAGCGAATATACCATATACTATATTAGCTTAATGGTTGCTAAATGGCATTGTTTTTGGTTGCTTTGTGTAAAAGTTTAGTTGACTGAATGCCAGAGGGGATTTAAAGATCTCGTGCAAGACTGGGTGAAGAGGGGGGCAAGGGTGAGAGAATTACAGTTATTGCAGCATATTTCGTGGATTCAGCCTTTTACATGTCATCCAATTGTATTTAATTTGTGTAATTTTAGATATCTCTAAGCCAAATGTGTTTGTTTTTTATTGTATTGCCCCGCAGAGGCAACAGGCAACAACCTTATTTTGTCGTAATGCTTTCTGCTGCTGTATGCATTATTCAAGTGAGTGGATGGGCATTGGAGCCAGAAGATGCCAAGTCAACTTGGATGACACTGTCTGTCTGTCTGCACGTGTAAATTCTAGTTGTCCATGCCAGGGTGTTGCACTTAAATCAGTGACTAGTGTTGCCATATTTGGTGAGAGAATTAAGCAACCAGGTCTATAAAAACAAGCCCAAAAGAAGCAATTATAAATATAATAGGGCACTACTAGGCCATTATGAGCACTTGAAAATAGCAGATCTACATCTACGCAATGCAATGCCTTGTGAGCTTGTAGAGCTGCTCTTTTCAAAAGCTCTCGCAATAATATGTGTAATATTTGGAAGATGTTTGAAACATTGTAACAACACAAATTCTCCGTGGCACAAAACATTTATGAAAATATTTGAGAACCACTGGTTTAAAAACATATTTAAAAAATTGAAAGCAAGCCTAAATATACAACTACACTTTAGAAACAAGTCATAAAAAAGCAACTTTGCAGAAAAATAAGCCATTCGCTTAATAATAAGCGGACATGGCAACACGTTCGTTATTTGAGCTCCGCTCGAAGAGCATCTCTGTTGTCAGTGGCAACGCAGTCGTTGACCAATCGCGTTGGAAATGCGCACGTCACGTGGTCCATCCAGAGAGAGCCCGTATGCGGCAACAACATGGCGAGGAAACAACTGCTCGCCTCTTTCGCACAACTACTTCATCATCAACATCATAGTCACTATTTTAGGAACAAAACATAGCCTTTCAAAAAGCCGATGTAGTGAAAATGTCGTCCTCAGACAGACCGAATGAGAGCGCTGTTCATCGCAAGTGTCATAAAGAGGAGAGAGAAGACATCGAGAGTGATACTGATGGTAGTGAATCCACATCATCAAGTTACTCTGAGTAAGACACTGTGTGCACTCATCTGGTTCCTCAGTAGAAGTAGGCTAGATAGATCTAATAGAATACCTGACTACGTAGCCACTAGCCACAGAAGAGTGTATTATTTGTTTAACAGTGGTGTGAAGTAACTATGTAAATTTACTCAAGTACTGTACTTAAGTACACTTTTGAGGTATTTTTTCTTTACTGCAGTATTTACAATTTTGAGTACTTTTACTTCTACTCCACTACACCTCAGAGGCAGATATTACTTTTACTTAAAGTAAAACATTTGAGTACTCTTTCCACCACTGGGATAGTAGATATAATAGAAGACCTGACTATGTAGCCACAGAAGAGTGTATTATAATTTTATGTCTGGGTGTATACATGTGTAAAATCCGGATTATTAATTCAACTATACAGGCAGGCTACTGTAAAGTCCACCCATTAACGGTTTTGAGTTGCTCGGCTACCAGGGAAGCTGCAATTTGATATACCTGTTGTTGCCTCTAGGGATGGTATTGATGAAATTGCTACGCTGGATGGTTGCTGGAGCAAATCTGTCTATTATGGCATGTAGATAACTTCAGTGTTTGTCAAGTTGAGTTAAGTGCAGCCCGTTTATGACAGACAGTTACCGTACTAAATCACTGCCTTGTCGAAGCAAGTTCGCTCAGGCAAAGAATATAATGCGTGTCGGGTTGCTCACATAGAGCGCCGCAGACATAACAGACATGGTTGTAAAAGTGGTTGGGTTTTTACAAGAAGTAAAAGTACAAAGTAGGCCTGTAGTAGTAATAAAGTAAATGAGTCATAGGCCTACTAGAGAGGGAGTGTCCCCTACTGTCTCCTCCCCCTTGTGTTTTTCATAGTTTTGGGGAAATGTTTTCAATTTAGGCGGTTAACCCTCTTAAATAATTGCATGCTATTCGCCGTCCTCAGTGAATTTATGGACGTGGTTTTTCTGAGCTGCCTACCACACGTTCGGCGAAGGCTTCATTTAGAAAGACCAAAAGAAAGAAAATAAGTCCAGCTGAATTTGTTCTTTTTACTTTCTTTTTTGGTTGTTGCTTGGACTGTGTGGGTTTCCATTGGTCTCTCTCTATAACCAATGAGAGGCCTCGGGATAGAAATTAAAATGTGCTCAAAAGGAGGACTAAGATGGGATGATATGAAAGAAGTAATATAACATTATTACATTTACATGACAACGTTCTATAAACTTTTGCAGCTGCACGGAAGCAGCACATGTGATTCCAGGTTCTTAACCACTACACCAATGGTTCTCACCTTTTCAGGTCGCGACCCCCCAAAATAATCCTATTTGAACTGGGGACCCCCCACCCTGACAAGCACTTGGAATTGTAGGAGTTCCACAGATAAATAAATTGTGAAAACAGCTGATCTACAAGCTCACAACGCCTCGCAATGTGAGGCGTTGTGAGCTTGTAGATGGGCTATTTTCAAATAATTTGTCCCTTTCTTATATTATTTGACAATTTGGCCAATGTTTCACCAGTTTTCATAGTATAGTTTGTTGATTACTTTTGATGCAGTAATGGCATTTTTTAGTTTTTTTAGTTGAGGTATTCAAAAGGTCTTGAAAGTCACGAGCGTCGCGCTTGGCACAGACATGCGCAGAGCAAGTTCTGTCAGGGGACTCAGTGCAGTTGTTGGCGGCCGACCATTGGGCGTGCTGCTCATGCTGATGCTGCTGCTCTCACCACTGCTGTCTTGCAAAAGAATTGCTGTAAAAATAATCCTTCATGAGTTGTCCTTTATCCATTCATGAGAACTTAAATTGTCACTTCACTGTCATCTGGGGACCCCCCCCCCCCATAATCATGTGGGGACCCCCCTGTGGGTCCCGACCCACAGGTTGAGAACCAGTGCACTACTACACCATGCAATACTGATCTCTCTATGACACAGCCTACCTTTGTTTTCCCTCAGTGACTTGGAACCAGAATGGCTGGACGACGTCCAGAAGAACGGCGAGCTCTTCTACCTGGAGCTGAGCGAGGGCGAGGAGGAGGCGGCATTGGCCAGGGCCGCCGCCAGTCAGGGCGCCTCTACCAATCACGTTCGCTTCAGTGAAAAGGAGGCAGAGGTCATCACAGAGCGGAACAGGAAGCAGCGCTCCGACTCCCGAGCGAAAGGAGAGCCTAAGCTGAAGAGGCTGGCCAGGATCCTCAGGAGGAAACGCCGTCCGTCGCAGCGCAGGGGAGGAGAGGGGAAGGACGGGGGCAAAGATGGCTCCGATTTGTCATCGCGCCCGGCATCCATTTTGAAGAACCAGGCGGGCCAGAGGCAGGGCGTGACGGTCCAGCCGCAGCAGTTGAAGGAGGTGTGTGTCTACCTCAACCCCAAACGCCTCGGAGGCGCCTCGACACCTCTGCCCGACAGGGGAGGCCTGCTGGAGGCATTGCTTGGAGTGGTGCATCGGCCCTCCTGGATCAGAGGCCCAGGAGACCCTGCAGGGAGCAGAAGGGAGGAGCGGCTGGCTGTTCATGGACTGGTTCCCAACAGTCCGGCCATCAAGTGTGGCCACATCCTTATTGGTGAGGCTGCATGTGCAACTGATGTTGATGTTTGCTAAGAAAACATTCAAGATGGGAAATGATTACAGGCGCCATATACTTTTGGTTAATTATGAGGTCTTGAACCACTTGGATTGGTTTTGAGCAAGGGCCATGAGTTTAGCCCAATAATAATGCACCGTAAGCCATTCATATGTGTGGCTTTTCTTTCTATTTGCTCCCACTGAAATCTTTCTTTCTTTTGTGCAATTGAAATGGTAGTCTTCATGGCTGTCTGTTTGAGAGTCAGGCATACTGTATACTGAAGTGATTTTCTGCTATCTGGGCTAATCATTGTGCAGTTGTTCTAAGCAGACAAAGGAATGCCAGTTGCGTTTCACCACAAAATGACTACCCACTCAAGTTACTGTGTAATGCAGCTTTTATACTGCACTGCTCCATGCTTTAACAATTAGAGCAGTTAAATACCTGAAATAGCTCTGTGTGTACAGAGATGGTGGTATGCCTTTCAGCACGCATGCAGGTAAAGCCAGCCTTTAATGGACAAATAGGGGAGGAGAGGGGAAGGACGGGGGCAAAGATGGCTCCGATTTGTCATCGCGCCCGGCATCCATTTTGAAGAACCAGGCGGGCCAGAAGCAGGGCGTGACGGTCCATTACAGTCAGTGTGTGTTCGTTCATCTTTATAATACACTAAACATCTGGCTGTTATCCTACCGTGATTACGTTCAATTCTGTGTTGTCCTTTTATCCTTTCTGACTTGAAGGCGTGATGGAAGATTTATAAAGCAAGTAACTAGAAGATCATGTAAATATTTGATAACTGAATTTGCTTTGATAACTGAATGTGTTGAGCAGATTGGGAACAAAATGTTATCAAAATATAAGGATTTACATGAGGCGAATTCTGTCAAGTGGTCTGTCAGAAAGGAGGTACATCTTGAACAACTGTAGATTTTATAATACTATTCTTGTTTTGTGTAAAACCTTCTGGCATCCATTGTATGGCCTTACCACCTACGTCCTAAGGGGACGTGACTGTCTTTGTGTCTTCAGGTGACGTGACTGTCCTTTTGTCCTCAGGTGATGTGCTCATAGCGGTGGATGATGTGGATGTGACCTCTGAGAACATAGAGAGGGTTCTCTCCTGTATTCCAGGACCAACACAGGTGAGTGCATGGAAATTAGGCTTAATGGTCAATAGTGTCACTAAATTACAGATTTTCAAACTAGCAATGTGCCACATTTGCAGTAGAATTTAAGCATAAGCCAGTCTTCAGTAAACAAAGACAATTATATTATATGTAATTAATGTAATTATATTTTTACCATTCCCAAAATGCAAAAGGCAGTTTTTTGCGTCTTTTTTTGTTTGTTTGTCGAGCAAGTTATTATGCTTTTGTACAGTTAGTATCACACAGATTAATTTGCATGGGAATACATATAATTATATTCAAATATTTAAACAATTAATATTGCCACTTCATGTCTTATCTCGTTTACTGCAGTTTATTTTTATGTAGATAGCAGTTCTACTAGCTCACAATGTGTCTCAAGTTCGCGATCTGCTATTTCTGCTGGATATTCCACAAATGTTCATCCCTTTTTGCCGATTGTTGTTCATACATTTGTTGACAAATGTTTGACAATTATAACATGCCCAGAATAGGGATGCTGGAGTTCATGTGGTTAAAGCACTGCAGAATAAATCATGTAGAACAAAAAGCAATATGTAGATGTATCACAATTGAATTGACCAATCACGTTAGACTTCATTAATATACTGTCTGTTTTGTTCAGCCCTAGGCCTTTTATTTCCATTTTTACCACATATTAAAACAAACAGTTCATAATGTCTACTGTAGCCGTTTTTTAACCACCGGTCTACCATCTGAGTATGTTATGTCTGTCCCTTGGGAGAGCCATGAATTTTCCACATTGGATTTGATTCCCAAATCCACAAGGTAGTATTTAGGGCTCCAAAATCTTGGCCTGTCGCACACTCATACAGTATAAACCGGATCAGCGGATATAGACGTTAAGTGGCTTTCCGTCGCTTTGCTTCTACCACGGCTGTCAAAAGAAAATGTGTATAAAAAGTGCCAATCAGCGCCTTTCGTCATTAGGAAACCATCAATTACTGAGAAACTACGCTTTTGATCGGTAGCTTAAAAAGCCAGAGTTTCACCCTAAATTGAGTCTCCATTCCTTTTTTTTCATCCAAAAAAGCAGACCTTCAAAACGGCAGGAATTTGTAAATGATAGAGTGTGGCTGGGGGTTGATGGTGTTCGTGGCGGAGCGAGATCGGACCGCGGAGCGACTTTTTCTTTCTCAGACCCACAGGAAGACGGCCATTACGCGGTGGGACAGTAGAGCCCAGCTGATTAGAACATGCAGCCGGAAAGCAAATTACACTGTAGGGAAAATACAGAGGGAGATTTTTGGAAAAAATACAAGGAGCTATGGCCGCTGAGGTGGTTCAGTCAGGATTTGTGGCATTAAGGAGTTGAAGTAAAGTTGTCCTGCTGAGTGAAGGGTTATTTTGTGTGTTTTTTTATCTCCCATTAAGTGGTTGCCATCATCATGTATCCTCATCATTTCACAGATATGGGACAGATTGCTTCAGCTAGTAACCAAAGTGAATGAAATAGTTGGAGTTTGCCTCATAGAACAATACAATAATGACAAGATATTTTAGGCAAACAGGAAAGTATTTGAAAATAAATGAAAGATCACATGATCTACATCATGTCACTTTAATTCAAACCCTGTCCATCTAGCCAATCTACAAGCCCACAACTTGTAGATCTGCCAGTTTCACTAAGTTTAAAACATTTTGACAATTTTTGACTAGTACAATTTTCGCCTATAATAAAGAAGCCAGATTAAAAGTGGTTAACCCATTAAAACCGGGAAAGCATATGTGTCATTTTAGATTTGAGCTAAAATGCATTATTTTTAGCACTTTGGTTATTCAAAAATAGCAGATATATAAGCTCATAGCGTGTCACTTAGTGGCGAGCTTGTAGATCTGCTATTTTTGAAAAATCGTGACATTATGTGCAAATCATTGAACATATATATTCTTTTAAAGCAAACATTTTTAACGGTGGCAGTCAAATACATATACTTTGGGGGTCCTTGACATGAAAATGTTTGAGCACCACTGATATAGTGACATTTGTAGAATCGGCCTCAGGTCTCATTGGGTTAAATCAAATATGCCTGACACTTGATGAAGCCCTGCATGGGTGAAACATTGTTCCCTTTTGGTTAAAATAATAATAATAATAAAAAGACGGGAGAGCAGCTTATCGTGTGCGGACATTGCCTTTTTCTTCACTTAAATCAAATATTACTCTGTTTGCAGGCTGTAGTTTATGTGTACGTGTGTATCAGCCCCTCCAGCTGGAATGCAGACAGTAGCCATTATTCGTATCAAAGGGACCACTTTGCCCTTTTGTGTGTGTGTGTGTGTGTGTGTGTGTGTGTGTGTGTGTGTGTGTGTGTGTGTGTGTGTGTGTGTGTGTGTGTGTGTGTGTGTGTGTGTGTGTGTGTGTGTGTGTGTGTGTGTGTGTGTGTGTGTGTGTGTGTGTGTGTGTGTGTGTGTGTGTATGTGTGTGTGTGCCCACCATGTGTGAATCCTAAATCACTGACATCAACGTGGTGGAATTCCAATGAGGGCACATACGCCAGTCTGACCACGTCCCTGTTATTTATGACAAGAGAAAATGCTGCAGTTAGCTCTCTCAGCCTCTTCAACCAGTGATTTACAAAATCCATGGTTTGGCCATTTTGGCAATTTTCTAACATTTTTTCATGTCTGGCCATGCCCTCAGAACAATTCGTCTGCACAGGCAATTTAATGGAGCTTTGAAAAAGTGGGAATGGATTATGGATCCTTTTTCTTTCTTCTTTTTTCCTCAAGAACATGATAGCAGATAAAAAACACTTTCCCACTTTTCTCTGGTTTGTATCACTACTCAGATTTCACAACTGACACTGTCAGGAAAAGGTACCAATGGATAAAGGTACACAAGGCTTCTTATAATAACAGGCCTAAAATTGGGTCAAATTGCTGGCGGCCCTGCAGGTTCGGCGCCTGCAGGAAAGGCCGTTCGCCTGTGGTTGCTGCTGCTGACAGGCCTAGAGTTACTTAGGAGCGAGCGATACTTGGATTATGAATATACAAAGTTCCAGTACTTTGGCAGATAATTGCCAGCAGATATGGCTTCTTTTTACATTTTGTTAAGCGTGAGGTTGTGTGTAGTGTACTGTAGCTCAGTGGGAAGAGTGTAGCACTAACACTGCCAGGTATGTGGGCTGGTTTCCCGCCGGGGCCACCCCATCCTAAAATAAATGTACAGACTTACAGTACTGCAAGGCGTTTCGGCTAGCAGCTTCCCCTGAATGTCATATGTTAGATATCAAACACCCAGAAGCGAGTTGTGGTATTCTCTCATCATTTTAATCCCTTTGCAACAGAATAACATGACACTGTTGCCGGTTGGGCTTGAACTGAAATGTGGAACATCTGCATTGCTTTGAAGCTGCGGAGTTACTACTTGATAGCCTCACTAATACCGCATGTGCATAGAACCCTTTTGTGTGTCGCCTAAATCCAGTGCTCCGTTACTCGCTCTGTATACACGCCATGGCCGCAACGGAGTGTCACGCGACACGAGTGGCTGCTGTGGTTCAGTCATGGCGGCTGGTTCAGCTGGCAGTCTACAAAGGCACATTGACGAGTCTAATTGGTGAGTCAGAATAGAGGAGCGAACCCACCTGTCCTCCATGTAGTAAACATAACCATATGCACGTCACATTAGCTTGTGTCGTGGTGATGGTGTCTGATTTGGTATGAGTGTACATTCAAGAGATCTACGAATCAAGAAGGGTTTATTTGTCACTCACTCATACAGGTACAAGCAGCGAAATGTTTGGTGCGACATTTACGCAAGCTAATACTGGCTATTAATGAAATAAAAATAATAGATATAAGGTACAGGCAGGACCCATAATCTAAATCTTATCTTATCTTTAGCAGCAATAAACCTTAGTAGCAGTGGAGGTTGTGCAATATGGACTGTTTAGAATGCGTTGGGGGAGATGATAATCTAGCATCAGATACATATAATTTACGGTAACACACATGTCTATACATCATCAGTGTTAGCAGCAAACAAAAACAAAAACTGCAATGTCCTGTACAATGGGGAAAACATTCTGAATTGGGGAGAGGGATCATTTGGTATCAGACTTATAGAATGTGCAGTAAGGCATGTATTGCACGTCAGGCTCAGCGTTTGGATGCTTTGTTTGTAGTCTGTTAGTAACGGCTGTTACACCACCGTGCTGTACCGTGCTGAGTTAAATTCCCTCAGTAGGTATTAGGGACGGAAAGGTACTCCATATTGGCCGAACGTGAACGTGTGAGAATGGCACTGTGATGGCGTACATAGAACTAACTATAGATTAGATAGAACTACAATAATAAACTCTAGGAGCTGCTAATTTGGTGTTTGATCCCATCAATAGCATACATTCAAACCTTGGTGCTGACTGGTACATCTACTGTTGGCCACAGTGCCGTTTCACCTGCAGTGGCTTGCGTACAAAGAAGTAATCTACCTTGCTCGAGGGCTCCTCACTGTACAGTAGGTGTTGTGAGCTAGTAGATGTGCTATTTAGTTATTTTTGTCTACCGCTGTCCCCCGTATCTGAGGACCGACTCACATACACACTCTGGTTCTGGTTTCCTTTAATGAATATCAACTCAGCTCCTCAATAGGCCCCTCCAGTGA
This sequence comes from Gymnoscopelus microlampas, assembly GCF_963454915.1. NCBI lineage: Eukaryota > Metazoa > Chordata > Actinopteri > Myctophiformes > Myctophidae > Gymnoscopelus > Gymnoscopelus microlampas. The sequence goes on along the minus strand of NC_139956.1, from coordinate 27,182,309 downwards.
TGACAAGTTTCAGCGCCAAGTCTGCACCATGTGTGAAGAAGTAGAGTGTGTGTGTGTGTGTGTGTGTGTGTGTGTGTGTGTGTGTGTGTGTGTGTGTGTGTGTGCGTGCGTGCGTGCGTGCGTGCGTGCGTGCGTGCGTGCGTGCGTGCGTGCGTGCGTGCGTGCGTGCGTGCGTGCGTGCGTGCGTGCGTGCGTGCGTGCGTGCGTGCGTGCGTGCGTGCGTGCGTGCGTGCGTGCGTGCGGTCGGTAATTGACGTGTGGTAATTGACGTGAACTTTCCTGCTGTATTGGTATTTGGGATTGATTATAGCATGATCATGAGTCTGCCTATATCTGAGTATATTTTGATCATATAGTGCACATAATATGAACATATCAAGTGTGAATATTGTATTATATATATATTTTTTTATTTCTTTTATATTTCACTACTTTTATATAAATCTAATTGTACCATGAGGCTTGTGTCTATGCACTCCATACTATATGTAATCTTGCGTACGATTTAATGAAACAAGAACTATTTGTAGACCCAACAGACCGTCCTTCACCTTTGGTTCTGTTGTTCATCACGGAAGAGTTTCCACGTGCGAGCAGCGTGCTGGATTTCCGTCTACTGCGGTTTTAATTTTCCACTGGTGTGGACGTCTGTGCAAATTAACAGTAACAAGGAATGGAAAAGGGAAACTACGGTACAAGAACGCTAAAGAGAACGACATAAGATGGCTTCTCTGTTGTCTTGCCACTGTTTCTTGGGCCCGAGGCAATCTGGTTTCAATTTAGACACACACACACACACACACACACACAAACACAGATGCCTGCTTTTTCTCATTTTGTGGTTAGGGCTGGATGTTGGTCTCACTTTCACTCTCCAATATAAACCATTCTCTCTTCCACCTTTTCCTGAGTGGATGTGAATGAAAGCATGAGGGTGGGACCTTTCCCCTTTTTGGAGGCATGGCACACACAAGCAAGCTCACCTTGGAGCCTTATTTTCCTACGAGCCGCCCAACCCAAACCTTGAAAAGGACAGAATCCCGGAAGGGACGCATAACTGTCATAACCAAGGCAGGAAATTAAAACTGTTCATTCCTGTCCAACGACCACAGCGGCCGATGCATACCAAAAATCACCAGCCAGTTCTTTTACTGTTTCACCACTCACCAGCCAAGTTCGGTTTTTGTTCACTTTCACCCTGGCGTCCCTATTTCGGGCATGACATTATATTGTCAAAAAAAAGGTAAAAAATAGTAGATCTACAAGCTCACAACATGTTGCATCGCGGCTATTTTCACCATTCGTCGTACGATGAAGCATGTACGGCTTAAGTGGTTAACATTAAATAGAATATCCAAACTATGACTGGTTGCGTGCCAAAGTGTGTCGGCATAGTCGGCGGACCCCCAGCGTTTGATGGATGGTGGGATCTGGGTGGTGGCGTGATGGTGGTGGTAATATCCCACCCTGGTAGTAACACTGTAACGGGCTGGATTAGGTGAATGAATATTGGCTGTGTGATGACTGTCAAAAGCCTATCATCCCGTGCCAAGTACACTTATCCAGAGCCGCGGCGCATAGTATCTTCTGCCAAAAACCGCAGCCGCGTTTAACCCATTAAAACCGGGAAAGTATCTGTGCCATTTTAGTTATATATATATATAGCACATTGGTTGGCTATTCAAAAATAGCAGATATACAAGCTCATAGCGCGTCACTTTGTGCACACTATCAGCAATTTTTTGTATAATTTTGTTTTGTATATATGTGTTTAAAGTGAACATGTTTAATTCAAATTTTGCTTCTGGGGGTCCCTAGAACAAAATATTTTTGAGATGGGGGGTCCGCCGCCAAATAAATATAATTGTGTGTGGTCCTTGACATGAAGAAGTTTGAAAACCACTGATATAGTAACATAGTTCTTTCAGAAAACTCTTTGGATTTAGAACGGCCTCAGGTGTTAATGGGATAAGAGGAATGAAAGCTCACAGAGCTGTTGGATGACAGGGATACAGTGGAAATAGTGATTATGATGATGATGATGATGATGATGACTGCACAACACAATAGAATTGTTTGTGCCTGGCTGCCTGCATGGGGAAACTTGGTTCCCGGGGCCAGCACAGAAAACCGTACGCATCATATACTGTACAATATTGGACAACACCATGTGGTCGCTGGATACGTGCCTTTCTTTCTCTCTCTCTCTCTCTCTCTGCCTCTCTCCCTCTTTCTCTCTCTCTCTCTTACGCTTCGTTTTCCACATTTCTCTTCCTCCTCTGTGACCCTCCTCTTTATCATATTCTTTTTCTTCAACGACTCGTAACTCTCGCTCCCTTCTACCTCTCTCTTCTATTTTTAACTCCTTCTCCTTCTCTCTCTCTCTCTCGAACTCTATCTTCTTAACGTGAACAATCCCGATGAGCATGGTTGCCTCTGCCATTGGTGTGTGAAATTAATGTGTGTGAGGATTGGTGAATGTGAAGCACATTGTAAAGCTCTTAGGATAAAAGGCAGTATTTAATTGCAGACTCCATCCATTCCTTATCCCAGTAGTTCCCAAACTTTTTAGCTTGAGACCCAAAAGAGAAATTAGATGTTTGCCCGTGACCCAAACTAGTGAAAATAGCAGATCTACAAGCTCACAACGCGTCGCTTCGCGCCGCGTTGTGAGCTTGTAGATCTGCTATTTTCACAACTTCTTAAACTTTTTCTTACATTTATTTATGGGGGGGGGAAAAAATCATTTTATGAATTACATACTTTTGAAAAATATTGTAATTGTTTTTAATTGATGAAAAGTTGTGATTTTTTTTATCTTTTGAATAGTTTTTTAAATGTAGAAACAAAAAAGCGATATTAACTCGGCCTGTCCCCCGACTATTGGATTTCTATAGTCGAATCTGATTGGCCAATAGTTGCCTATAGTCGACTAATGCAACACCAAAATCAGTCTGATTCGACTGCCAAACTATTATTTAATTAATATAACAAACTAGGCCAATCTCTCAGTCGAATAATTTAACAAAAAAATAATAATAATAATTGAAAAACTTTTTTTTTCTCCATAATTCGACTAAGAGATTGGCAGTCGACTCAGACACCCCTCGACTGATTAGTCGACTATTCGAATAATCGAGGTCAGGCCTACTCGAGACCCATTAAAAATGTGTCCGCGACCCACATATGGATCCCGACCCACTGTTTGGATAATAGTGCCTTACCCTCCCTCCCTCCTTCCTCTTCCGCCCAGGTGAAGCTGACCCTGGAGACGGTGGGCCCCGTGGAGGGGGTCAGGGGTGGCGAATCCCCGTCGGCAGCCCGCAGGCCGAGGGGCTCCCCGCCCGTCAGCCAGCTGGTGCGTCTGCTGTGGGGAGAGGACACTGCGGAGCTGCAGATGTCCATTGGTCACGTCCCGCACATCGCCATGTACCTGTCACTCAAACTGGACTCGGAGTCGCCGCAGGAAGAGGTTGGTGTTTCACGATACAACCTGACCAGAACACGGAATGTGGTGGCTTAAAGGGGTAGATTTTTTTTTTACTATCGATTAGTCACCCCATGGAGACTTGAATTCGTGGATATCTTTTTTGTTTTTGTCGCATTCCTAAGCCAATCATTTAATTTGATGACCAGCAGACCGGTGGTCAGCGGTTCCGGTAGGAGACACAAAGGAGACTCTTTGTGTCTCCTACCGTAACCGCTGCCGGTCATCAAATTATTGCCTTAGGAATGTGACAAAAACTAAAAAATATCCATGAATTCAAGTCTCCATGGGGTGACTAATCGATAGTAAAAAGTCATTTTGGGGGTGAACTATCACTTTAAGCAAAGACAAATTAAACACAGACTCACACATATATACCATATTTTGCCATGTTGTCAAATACCAAGATGATAGTGTGCGTATGTCCATGCATTAGGGGAATAACCATGTAAACAAATAAGGCAGGAGTGGTTTTACAGGAATTGAAGGAATGCTCCTTTCTCTCTATATACTGTACAGGTTGCATACTTTTTATCACCGTAGTGACATTAAGGGCCACCTCCAACAGTATAAAGCACCCTGGATGCCATGGTTAGCTAAAAAAATCACACCCTGTGTGAAGGTAGCGGCGCCTTTGAATACATTATGTCATCGATATGTGTTTATAATGTGTTTATAGCCATGTGTCATGTGAAGCTTGACCAATCACTTTGTTGACGGGTCTGACCAATCAGAGCGTCGACGACAGATAAAGTTAAATTGAGGATCTAACTTTAAATAACTTACCTAGAAGGAGACTTTAGCCAAATAAAAATATATACAAAAAAAAACATGAGGAAATAAAAAATAAACCTTGACATCATAGTGATGTCATGAATAGTCCCCTTGCCTGACAAATCACAACCTTGACGGGCCTGACCAATCAGAACCTTGACGGGCCTGACCAATCAGAACCTTGACGGGCCTGACCAATCAGAACCTTAACGGACTCTTGGATTCTCGATCGTCTCTATCAAACCATTCTGTCATAACGGATGACTGGGTCCCGAACTCAGACTTTCTATACATTCACCCTTCATCTGTTCTTGTATCTTTCTCTTTCTATTCGTCATATTAACTTTAAATAACTTACCTAGACGGAGACTTTAGCCAAATGAATAATAAGATGAAGTCATTGTCATCGTTTATATAGACATCGAATTCTATATTCATGACATCATAGTGATGTCATGAATAGTGACCAATCACAACTTTGGCGCACCTGACCAATCAGAACGTTGACGCACCTGACCAATCAGAACGTTGACGCACCTGACCAATCAGAACGTTGGCGCACCTGACCAATCAGAACGTTGACGCAAAAGCCAGGCATAGAGGGCTAATATCCGCTCTATACCTAAAGGTATAGAGCGGCTAGCGCCGCTAAAAAGATTAGCTTAAATGTCACGACGGTGATGTCAGGTAGTGTCAGGCATATCCATATATGGAGCAGGCTATGTCAGTTATGCCCAAATCTGGGACTATGATGTCAGTCCTGGATGTTTCGGTTATCTCCATATATGGAGTTCCCAGGAGGAGTGTTCTGATGTCAGAGCTAGGTACGTTTAGGAATCTCCCTTTATAGAGATTCTATGCTGTCAGACTTCGTAGGTCGATCGTCTCCATTTATGGGGATCTCTAAATCAGGCCACTGCTTTACGTGAAACTTCATACATTTCCCACGGGAACCATGGGCATACAATGCTAAATGCAGGATGCGTCTGCGCAAATCGATGTTGTGTGGCAACGGTTTGTTTTGCTTGTGACATCAGACCTGAGTTCGGTCTGCCTATATAAGTTGTTGTGACAGACAGGTCAAACTGTGAGCAATCATGGCATGTTTTTTGCGGTCCAACCTCAGAAGTGTTATCAGCGCACCGTTAGGTGTAGGAAAAGGTGGAGGGGGTGGTGGATCTGTCAGAGCGGCAGGTGGAGCCTTTGAGAAGAAGAAGGCTGCTGAGGAGGAGATGTACATCAGGCGGAAGGAGCAGGAGAAGCTTGCCGCGCTGAAGAAGCGCCACGAGGAGGATAAGAAGGAAATTGATTCATTAGAGGTGAAGCTGAACCAAGATGGGACTAACCACGATGCACCACCTCCACAGTCCTCTGTTAAAAAAGCTGTTAGAGACACTTCTTCAGAATGTGTTATACTCTAGTCACATATCCACAGTCCACATTTTTCCATCTTTAGTTTTTCCATTGGTTGTATGGTTACTTAATCCTGACTTTGCAGTCAAAAGCAACCCTCGCCATGAGCCCAATTATAATTAATTGGCTATTCTAAATATTGATTTCTATTTCTTTTTGCTCATCAAGTCAGGGCCTCTTTCTGAAACGGATGGTGTCTGCTTCATTCATTGCTCCCCAGTGCAATGATTCAATAGTGAGTTATAACTAAGTGTGTTTTGATAATTGAGTGTAACAAAATTACTTCAGCCTCTGCATAGGAAACCCTGAGTGCTTCAGTGAGTGAAAAGGTCTGGCTCACTCTCAGTTTCTCTTAACGCTTTGGAGAACTACCGCTCTGGACATCATCCAGTGGGGCCTGTGGGTACGACTAACAGAAAACAGAACCAAAGGAGAGAAAAACGACAGGGAGTGAGAGGAGCTCTTGCGGGGAGCATAGCTCCTGTCCACAAATGCTCCCTGGGTTAGTTTCTGTGAAAACTTCATTCCTCCCCGAGGAGAATCAACATGTGAGCTCTTAGCCATAAAGAGCAATAATTCAAGCCATTGTGAAAGCATAAAATCCATTAACACAATGACGAATTTCCTCCCTTTAAATGGATCCGTCCGCCATAAAGTACTGTCCCGCAGAGCCAAAGAACAGCCCACTGTGTGAATGTGAAACTGAGGGGGAGAAAGAATTACTTCAAGGTTTAACTCCTCTCCTTGGCAAAAGCATTGTTTTGGAGAGAGTATACTGTATACTTTAATTCATATTTATGGGTTTAATTGAAGTCGACATGAAACCTAAATCCCTAATTATAAGAGTCGGTTACTGACGTTTGACCATGTGGGTCAGAATCCTGTCAGAGGTCGGTCGGTCGGCCTTGTTCTCAAGTGCTAATCCCGGGCGGTGTTGCTCGTGCTCTGCTCTGCGGGGCGAGCTACACTTTCATTTCTGCCACGAGACCTCCAGTACTGTGATCACGTATTCCCCTGAGGAGACCTAATGGCCGGTTGATGTTTTCTTTATGGTTCAGCTGCACCGTTTTACGGCTCTCTTTCTGCGTAGCTGAACTGCAGGAGGAGTTTTCTTTTTTCTTTTCTTTTCTCCTGTATTTCAGAGTGCGGGCTGACCGAAGCCACATCAGCCAGCGGTCGATTCTGTAAATGACAGTGCTGTGCAGGAACCCGCGAAACTCTCACTTTGATTTCATGCGTCCTTTGATTGCAGGGTAGCAGAAACCAGAGGGAGGGAAACGTTGCTGTGTTTTATTTACTTTTTAAACGCTTTTAGCTCTGACTTCGTGCTGCTCATTTTTGCAATCTGGGTATCTTTTTCCATTTTGTCTGTGTAAAGTCAACATGTACACAAACGGGAAGAATGCACATGCAATTACACCCATGTCATAGTTGAGAGCTTCCCAAAACAACGTGTTAACCTAAGGGGTGGTGGTGTACTAACTACCAGACATTTATCAGAATTGAAGTCAGAAAAGGAACCAGACAAACTTTATTGCCCAGTATGAGGTTCATATTGTCGCTGTCAGGCAGACATGTCTTCTTTTTATGTTTTTTCATGAATTAATTCCCTATATTATCTATAACGCAAAAGAAGCGAAAATAGCTGCTCTACAATCTCACGTGTTGGGATTATTTTGAACATTTTCAAACATTTCTGCCTATAAATGAGATGAGAAAACAGGGACATGAGGTTGAAAGTGGTTAAGTCTTTCTGAGGGTTTAAAAATCACACCTGTGTGAAGGTAGCGGCGCCTTTGATATATTTTGTCATCGATATGTGTTTATAATGTGTTTATAGCCACGTGTCACGTGAAGCTTGACCAATCACTTTGTTGACGTGTCTGACCAATCAGAGCGTTGACGTGTCTGACCAATCAGAGCGTTGACGTGTCTGACCAATCAGAACCTCGACGGGCCTGACCAATCAGAACGTTGACGGACCTGACCAATCAGAACCTTGGCGAGCCTGACCAATCAGAACGTTGACGGACCTGACCAATCAGAACCTTGGCGAGCCTGACCAATCAGAACGTTGACGCAAAAGCCAGGTATAGAGGGCTAATATCCGCTCTATACCTAAAGGTATAGAGCGGCTAGCGCCGCTAAAAATATTTAACTAATAAAGTATTAACATCCTGGCTAAATAATAACTACATTGGATTCATTGGAACACAGGTGATTTTTTTCCATTTCCTGAAAAGGGAGCATGGATGAAAATGAACATCCTCCATGCTCTGTCCCTCCCAAATAAACAAATATAGTAAAGGTTGCGGTTTTTGACTTACGAGTTTTCCGTCTGACAGTGAGATATCGGGAATTTGTTTTGGCAGGTGGTGCAGTGACAACCAAACATAATGTGATTATACATTTATTCATGCAGAAGTCATACTGTGTAACATTCGTTTTAGTCGGGGGGGTTTTCTTCTTTTTTGTGATACCTACGTTGTCATTACAGCATGTGTCTATGGTCTGATAGAACTGGGATTCCCAGAATTAAAAAAAAAAAAAACCCAGGAAGAAAAAATAAATAAAACACACCAAAGAATCGCTCCAAAATGAATGTTGCAGGGTCCTAGCACTGAAGGCATTTTGGAATGCAACAATAACGTTGTCATAAACAGTATGTATTAACTTTAAAATACATATTCCGGTGTCCGCCTGTGTCATTATGGTGAGAGTGTCACACGCTCACCTCACTAAAAATAGTTTTTAGAGAAGTTATCAATAAACACATTTATGTGGAATGGTTATTGTGAAACATTTGAAAAAAGGAGTAGGATATGCACATCCCCACAGTTTCTTTAAAAACAGTGCTGGACCCAGATCAAATGAAGAAAAAAGGAAATGTCCGCACACGATAGGTTGCTCTCCCGTCTTTTCTTTAATATTTTAACCAAACAACAACGTGATACCTGCCTGACGTGCCGTTAGAGTATTGTGTGTATATAACCTATGTATATATTTGTATTGTATGTAACATTTATTGTGTTTTGGTGTATTTGATATGTCATTTTTTAACCTATTGTTCAGAACTATGGCCCCTTAATTGATGTAATTATTATTTTTCTTTGGAGTGGAATCTCACATAGAGAACTGCATCCTACCTATTGGTTTATTAACTGATTGAGACAACCACTGACACTGACCTACTTAAGGGTTCCAAAGCCATACGCCTGTAACTTGATGAAGCCCTGCCCTACGTTGTTGTTTGGTTAAAATATTACAGAAAATATGGGAGAGCAACCTATTATTGTGAAACATTTACCAGTGAAAGATTATATAAAGAATAAATGACGCTTGCGAGACTGGTTCAGGCAGATACACTCGAAAGGTTCCACACATGCGCATTACTATGCGGGTGTATACGGATGCGTTTTTACAACAGTGTTATGCAAGACCCATACGCCATACGCTGACGTGGCAATCAGCCGACCAATTTGGCAGGTTATTTAAGCTCACCTCAGTCTCTGTTCTTCCTTCTGCTGTCATTGTCCCTGGTCTGTTAGTGTGTGCCTGTTTGCTCCCACCACCACCTCAGCACCACCAGTGGGCATAGCGCCTTTATCCAAGGCACTTTACAATGATTGTGTATTACATTCACCCATTCACACACTCATACACCGATGGTGGAGGAAACCATGCAAGGCACCAACCTGCTCATCGGGAGCAATTAGGGGTTCAGCGTCTTGCTCAAGGACAATTCAACGCTAACTCTGGGGAGCCTGGGATCGAACTGGCGGTTCCCAAGCGTTCGCTCTACCTCCTAAGCCACTGCCTCACTGCCGGGTTGTTATTGTATATCTTATCTCCCTGCTCTTAATGGTTAATGATGGTTGTCTAATTGTGTTGAGCAGGGAGAAAGATTTAGCAAAGCCTGAAGGCCAAGATCAAATATTATATTCACACTTGTATTTACATTCTATAATATAATGTTGGTTCAATCTATTCGTGAGTTATCCAACTGAACTTGTTTAATTGACAATGTTACACAGTATGACTTTAATAATAATTTGTCAGTATTTCAATAATCACTCATGGCACCACAGTGAGTCTGCTATTTATTGAGCATTACTGTACAGGAAAAGGTTGTGGGTTTGAAAGTGACATAAGACCCACCACTCTCTCTTCCCTCGTGTTGTTCTTCACTGTGATGTTACAGTAAAGCCTTAACAAAAATGTATTTCTGAAAACACATTATCATTATCTTTTGATATGGCTACTTTGCCATCAACGATATTAGCTCTTTTTCTCCTATAATGGCATGGCCAAAATAGGGATGCCAGAGTGAAAGTGGTTAAAGTGTGTGGTTCACTTTCATGGCATGTCTACACATAGAGTATATATGAATATATATATACATTTATTGAAGTGGTGGTTGTCTCATTTTTGGAACAAGACTCTTCCAAGTGTTTTTTTATATCGTCTCTGTTAGGTGGAAACCTCATATGTCCAAAACTGATTCAAATTCAAAAACAGCAAAAGTAGCAGATCTACAACCTCTTCGAGCTTGTAGATCTGCCTACTTTTGATACTTTAGTGTGACGCTGTATTATGATCAAGTAGGGCATTCATTTACGAAAACAAAACACAAAAAGTTAAAACATGGAGATAAGAGGTTTCTGCCCGACAGCAACGATATGCTGTTCTTTAAGCGTTCCTGGCGGTCTTTTTTAATGTGGCTGGTGTCTGTGGATGTTGTTGACCCTGGGGTGAATATCTTCCACAGGGCGTTCCTTCACGTCTTTGTTCTGGTTGCCAAGGCTGTCGCCAAAGGCCTTCGACCATTCAAGGTTTTCATCCTCTCCTTCCCCCCCTACCGCCCCCCCCCCCCCCCCTCCCAACAGCAAAGGAATACTAATGCCCTCCAGCAACTCAACAGAACCTGCTCTGGGTTCTCCGTTCAGTTCTGTTCAGTTCTGTTCAATTCAATTCAATTCATTGTGATGCATTGGCATGAACGTTGTATTCATAATATTGCTAATGTGCTTAAATACAAAGGAGATCATTTAAAAGTCGAAACATTTATGATGGAAAAAATAAGTTGTGTGTGTGTGCGCGTGCATTTCCCTATTGACTAATGAATACGTCCATTTTATGTCCAAAAAGAGAACCAGTTTCAGAGTGAAGCCGACAGTAAAGCACAATATTGTTTTGGGGAGAAATGCAGGCTCTCAGTTCACAGATATACTTTAAGCTTTAATTATTAAGTACGTATGTATGGGTATTGATGATGTGGACTGGCAGGAAATGTGGGCCTATGCGAAAGAGATTTCCATTTGTAACCAAACTAAATCTATTCAGTTCAGAATATTACACTGTATACATATAACTCCTGCTCTCAAAAATAAAATGGATGCCAGCGCGTCCCCATTTTGCTTTAAATGTGTAACCGTCTGGGCACCTAGGCTGGTAATCCAGCCTGACAGCGTGTCGCGGGTTCGACTCCTGATCTCGACGACCTTTGCTGCGTGTCACCCCCCCCCATCTTTCTCCCCGTTTCCTGTCAGTCTACTGTTCCTATCAATAAAGGCAGAAAAGGCCCAAAAAATATCACAAAAATAAAAAAAATCCAATACAGAGATTGGTAACTACATTCACTGTCTTTGGTCCTGTGCGAAGCTTCGGAACTATTGGTCTGATATTGTAACAGAACTTTCTGTTATCTTTGGTGTTCCTATCGAGTTAAATCCCATGTGTCTTCTACTTGGTCTCCCAGATGGTCGCATTGTAAATGTCAAACATAAAAGGTTATTCAACTTTCTAACGTTTGCTGCCAGAAAGAATATTCTTCTGTTCTGGATCAAGGACGTTGCTCCATCCAAAAGATCGTGGCATAATATTATAATGGACTGTATCCCTTGTGAATACATTACATGCATGTTGCATTCCAAGTTGGACACTTTCTATAAGATCTGGGATCCATATTTAGTTTATATTGGACCTACGCTGTCCGCCACTGTGCTTGGGGGATTTCCATACCAACCTTAGCCTCCCTGTATGCCAGTATTCTGTCTTACCAATGTCTTCGTGCTACTGGTAACTACTAGTGTTTTCACAAATGCTATTTCAATTTACATGGTGTCTATCCTTTCTTTGTTAAGAGGCTATCGATGGCCAGGAGGCGGTTCCTTCGATCATATTCTTATATGTCTTTGTACACTTTGTTTTCTCATTTTATAATGTTGTGTCTGAGCTGTTTTCTTGTTGTTTGTTGTTTGTATTCTACACATTAAAATCAATATTTTGCAAACATATTTTGCAAAAAAAAATATGTAGGTATTGGTTATATAGTAATTACTTATTGGCCAATGGAATCTTTGCTGTGTGTGTGTGCATGTAGCAGGAGATCCTGTACCAGTACCCAGTGTCTGAGGCATCCAGCCAGTTGAAAGGAGTCCGGGGGATCTTCCTCACTCTGTGTGACATGCTGGAGAATGTCACAGGCGGACGAATCGCCAGGTAAATGTTTGCTGTTGTTTTTATGTATTATTAACAACACCAATTGGTGTGCTCATGTGCAAAATAAATGTGATAACATGGTCCTTGTAGTTCCTTCAAAAGACATAAATAAAGACCAAGACTCTAATTGAATTTAGGATTTTCTTTACTCTCTTTTGTGAAACCATTAGCATTTGTTTTTCACTGACTGTTCCCATCTCTGTCCCTGCTGTTTTTTATCCATCCATTTGACCCTTAACGCGTCTCCCTACTGTATCTCTTCTCATGATTTTCCACGCTCGATCCTATGCAACCTGTTTCCATACTTAACCTCCTTCTTCCTCCTCCTCCTCCTCTTCCTCTCTCCCCTCCTGTTGTCCTTCACTGCCATTCCTCCATCGCTGACTCCTTCACTTATATGCACGTTGCTTTTCCCTGGTTCCCTCCATCTCTCCTCTCTCTCCTTCATCAGTTCATCCCTGCTGCTGGGGAAGTACCTGGTGCATGTGGGCTACTGGAAGGAAGGCAGTAATCTGCTGGTCATCGGCCTGCCTGCTGAGAGGTAGAGAACGCACACACACACACACACACACACACACACACACACACACACACACACACACACACACACACACACACACACACACCTCCTTGGGGGGTACTAGGGGGTCCCCAGCAAAATTAGTTAATATAGCGTAATAACTGTAACCACCTTATCCATATTCTGCTTTGGCTATTCATGAGGCGCTGTGATCTTATATATCTGCTTTTTTTTATCTTGAAAAAAAAATTCTATGTGAATAATATTTTTTTTAAAGTATAAACTTTTAACACAAATCTTAACTTCTGGGGTCCCTGGCACAAAATATATTCAGATGGGGTCCGCAGCAAATGACATATCATTTTGGGGGTCCTTGACATGAAAAAGTTTGATAACTACTGGTTTAGACAGTGTGCTGTGTGTGTGGATGTCATGTGGACTGGATGCCCCAGAAGATTTTGATTTGAACAGCAGCCCTGCTGAGAAGCAGAGGGGAACAGTACAGAATACACACATACTAAACAGATTAGTCACATGAGGGTCAGCAGCCAGGAGGTTTCTTAGGAAGTGCAGAGCATTTCAGGCGCTGTGGGACTTTGTGCATTTAATCAACTGCAAAAAGTGAACCACTTTCAACCTGGAGTTGAAAATGGTTTGATACATACGTTTGAAAATTGCAGATCTGATTTTTTTTTTCTACAAGGGGTTCGGGCCGCTATGTGGCCCTCACACTGATTCATAGTGTTGGGGGCTTTTTCAGACTGAGAGCACCCGTCTGTCTGTGTCCCTTTTGTGCCCATAATATGGAGAGATATCCGTATCTGTCAGTCCTTGTCCCTTTTATTCTCATGTATGGAGATCCCTGATGTCATCAGTATTATGCCCATATTTTGGAATTTCATTAGACAAAAAAAAAAAAAAAAACACAAGACAAATCCAAATCACTGACTAAACAAAACATATTTGTTTCATTACTCTGTGACAATTTTTTAATGGGGTTTTACCAAGGTTTGAATGGGGCTGGGGCTTTACCCCCCCCACCACCACCGTAAAATCCTGTTGTTCAGTTGACAGTTCCAAGTATGTGCAGTAGGTAGCAGTACTAATGTATCCTGTGTTTTGATCCCTTTGTTGACCCCTGCTCCAGGGTCCCGTTGCTGTACCTCCAGACGGTGGTAGGAGGTGTGGTCCGGACCCTCAAAGTGATGCATGGCTCTTTGGACAGGTTGGTTGGTTTGTGCGGTTGTAGCCTTTTCCATAGCCCTGCTCCTTTTGACTGGGTTGGATCAGGGGCACCATAGAGGCTCCAGTCCGCCTGCTGTCATTTTCTCTGCTTAATGCAATATATACTGCAGTATAAATAGTATAGGTTGTCATAAATCTGAGCAGCAGGGACTTCCCACCTGGTTTAAAACAGAGCATGCATTGTCTGACTACCCCCCCTTGCTCAATCTCTCTCTCTCCCTCTCTCTCTTGCGCACGCACACGCGCACACACACAAACACACACACGCACACACACACACACATCGTCGTCTTATATTTCATAATCGTGACAACCCTATCTGCATGGATTACAAGTTTAAAAAGTATTAAGAGTATGTCAAACTAGCAATTCTATTGCTAGTGTTCTATTGCTTATTATTGTTCAGAAGCATCTTCCATAAAACCCTAATGATTTCGGATATTTCATAAACACGAACATTAAAGCCTCAATCTGCAATTTCTTCAACTTGTTGCCTGTATATACGTAGAACAATAAGAAAATCGGTTTAGAATGATAAGACCTCATACACATATTGCATCTTTTCAGGGTCCGCATGGCATACATCCAAAATACAGGGTCCTTGACATGAAAATGTTTGAGAATCATTGCTTTAATGCAGTGGTTCTCACCCTTTTCAGGCCGTGACTCTCCAAAATAATCATATTTGAACTGAGGACCCCCCCAAAATAACCATATTTGAAAATAACCATATTGGAACTGGGGACCACCCACCCTGACAAGCACTTGGAATTGTAGGAGTTGAGGCATTACATTTGGTTTGACTCGGTTCCCCACAGATACATATTGTAAAAATAGACGAACTACAAGCTCACAACGCCTCGCGTTGTGAGGCGTTGTGAGCTTAATGTACGTGTGTCCCCGGCCCTGGCCTTTAACCCCTGTTGGCTCCCTGTGTGTCAAATAATTGATTTCAAAATACTACTGTTGGTCTATAAAGCTTTCAATGGTTTATGGCCAAAATACTGATCTTGTACGATATCATGAACCATCCAGACCTCTCAGGTCATCTGGGAAAGGTCTGCTTTCTGTCCCTTCAACCACAAATAAACGTGGGGAAGCAGCATTTAGTTTTTATGCACCACATATCTGGAACAAACTCCCAGAAAACTGCAGGTCTGTTGCCACTCTTATTCATTTTAAAACACGACTAAAGACCTTTCTG
The DNA here is from genome assembly GCF_963454915.1 of Gymnoscopelus microlampas. NCBI lineage: Eukaryota > Metazoa > Chordata > Actinopteri > Myctophiformes > Myctophidae > Gymnoscopelus > Gymnoscopelus microlampas. The sequence continues at coordinate 27,167,165 of NC_139956.1, read as the reverse complement.
TTTGCTGCTGCCTTTGATTGAGTTATTTTTCTTTTTTACCTTCTTTTCTTTTCTCCTCTGCACTGTAACTGTATCTTATAAATGTTTACTTCTTTTGTTTTATGCATCCTAATGTAATTTTATAATTTTATTATTGTTTCCTTTGCTTCGTGTTTGTATAAAGCACATTGAATTGCCGAAAATGTTGAAATGTGCTACACAAATAAAATAAAAACGTCTTGCCTTGCGTTCTTGTCGTCCAGTGCGTTCTGCCAGGCGGACAACTCTCCCAGACTGGATCATTTCTTCTGCCTGTTCTTCCAGCAGCTCATCCAACCGTCCCGTTTGACTGACATCTCCTCAGTCCCGCCCCCCGACGTCGCGGGGGCACTTTTCCTTGACGGCCTTCCTGCGGTCCGATGGCTCACTCTGCCTCCTGAGATCAAGGTGTGTGTGTGTGTGTGTGTGTGTGTGTGTGTGTGTGTGTGTGTGTGTGTGTGTGTGTGTGTGTGTGTGTGTGTGTGTGTGTGTGTGTGTGTGTGTGTGTGTGTGTGTGTGTGTGTGTGTGTGTGTGTGTGTGTGTGTGTGTGCGTGCGTGCGTGCGTGCGTGCGTGCGTGAAGAGAATGCGAAATACATATTTTTAGGCCAAACATTGAGCTTGAATTGTTAACAATACTATTACTGCTATTTCTATAATCATAAGCATAATATGACGATAGTAATATTAATAATGATCCGATTTTATAGTGCTCTATTCTCTGCTAATATTCCTAGAATGCCTGTTGACTAATTAGTCCATATTCAATGTCAGAGATTAATGTGTAATGTATGTTGCCCTCTAGTGTCTAATATGTAGAACGACACCTCATTTATCACAGCCATCCTGCAGAGTTGACGACTGCAACTGCAGACCTAGGCATTTTTTTTAACATAGTTGAAGCTGTTGGAAAGCAAGGCAGGCACACTGACAGAAGCGGCCTTGAGCCCCAAGCAAATGAGTGACCGTGCTGAGCAGTGTGATGATGACCACGCTGTCGGCTCAGCGCCGTACAAGTTGCTTACAAATGGGGTGGGAATCAGTTGTGATCTATCTTCAAATTTATCCATTAAAGTTCTCAGTCGCCATGACTGATTTCAGTCGTAAGGTTAAAGCTTCAATCTGCAATTTCTTCAGCTGGCTGGCTGTATGGCTAACAAAACATCATAATTCTACATATTCTAATAATTGTTTATGAAACACAGCGCTAGTGTTGGGGGGGGGGGGGGGGGGGGGTCCTTTCACGCTGTGTCACAAATTACAGATTAAGACTTAAGACGAAAAATATCAATCTTGAGATTTTATTTCTTTACATACATTTTGTTTACATGCCGTTAACATGGTCATTCACTAGGTGCCGCTGATTGTGAAAAACTAAGGTCTGCAGCGCAGTCCTGCAACTGCAGCCTCCGGGACTGCAGGACTGAGTTCAGGATTCCTCGGTTCATTTGTACGTGTCTCTGTCCACAGATGGAGGTGGACACTGTGCTGTCTGATTTTGAGTCTTCAGACTTTGGGGAAATGGTAAGACAAATGACTAATGACCTAATGACATCATACATCAGCCAGTCACAGTCGTTAGTGTGTGCGTGTGCGTGTGCGTGTGCGTGTGCGTGTGCGTGTGCGTGTGTGTGTGTGTCTGTGCGTGTGCATGTGCGTGCACGTCGGTAGCTGACCAAGTAGAGTGATAACCATGTAACTGCAGTGCCGCTGGTTGCATGCCCCTCTCTGCCCTCGGTTTCCCGTCTCTCTATTGCCCTGTCTAAATAAAGCTAAAAGGTCATAATAAATAACAATAATAATAATAATAATAATAAGGTACTGAGCTGCTCTAAAACTCTACATGCATTTAGAACGTGTGCCTCCATTGATGTTTCACTTGTGGTCATATTGTATCGCTGAAGCTCTCCTCCCACCTCACTCTTTCTCTCACGTTTGAAACTACCTGTATCTCTGTTTTTAGAACAAATTACACAGAGCTCTCTGCCTATACTGCCATTAAAACAAAAAACGTGTGCTTCTCAGGAAAAGTATAGATCCTTCAATCATCCTTACATAAAGAAAATAGCAGATAAAAAAAACTTTTAAAAAATAGAAATACAAAATAGCGAAAATAGCCACAAGCTTGCAACGCGATGCTTTGTGAGTTAATAGATCGCTATTCATTATACTACAACTTGCTGTAGGGCTTTAATTGGTTAACTCAATTGTATCCGGTGTTATGTCATGATAACCAGTCCTGGTGCTAATTAGAACCCTGTGCGTTAGCCAAGACACACCATCTGTCTTCTAGTCCCAGCAGGGTGACGAAGACTATTTCTGGAAGTGAGGATGTGTGTGTGTGTGTGTGTGTGTGTGTGTGTGTGTGTGTGTGTGTGTGTGTGTGTGTGTGTGTGTGTGGTCCTGGTCCTCACAAGAGAAATGGTTGTTTTATGGTTAAATCAGATTTTTAGAGATGGGTTGGGGTTAGGAGTAGACATTTAGAATTGTGCCAACTGTGATGTGGTATGTTGATTACAGTTAATCACCAGACCACCATGTTGTTTCCTCTTCTGTTCTTGTAAATCCCTGTTTCCTTTCCTCCCTGGCGCTGTGCGTTCACGCTCTTTACCATCATGGCAGTCAGAAGACTTCTATGGCCTGAGACGTCTGTATGTGACCCTGGGCTCCTGTCTGTTCTACAAGGTAGGTACCACGTCCAACACCACGTGCAAACAAGCACACAGACACAACTACACAAAGCTGATCTGTGGCCAGTAAATGTGATGTAATCTAGTCATGCTGTCTAGTATAGTCACACATCCATGGGTGGCACCTGTCCCTCCATCTCATATTCACACCTGCACCAAGGTTGAAACGTGACTCCTCCCGGACAGAAGCACCGATAGATCCTGTAGTGGAAATCTTATCCTGCTGTAAACACACCCTCAGAACACAGATGACTTAGAGTCAGTGGTTCTCAACCTTTTCTGGATCAGGGCCTACTTTAAAAATCTCAAAACTGTCTGCTTTGTTATGTGGTCTCATGGGTGGGTGCACCGTGCATTTTCAGAGCATGTTATTTTAATGTTCTATCAATCCCATTTTTATGGGTCATGAGTAAATATCCCACGTTTACTATACAGTGTATGTATTTTTCACATTTCAAAACATAAGAAAAAAATCTAATATTTTCAGAAAAAAATGAATTTTGAAAATGGGCAATCACAAGCTCACAACGCGTCCCATCATGACCGAGGTGTTGAGAACTTGTAGATCGACTCTCTTCACTATTAAAATTAGGGATGTCCGATATTATCGGCCTCCCGATATTATCGGCCGATATTAGCATAAAAATTGATATCGGGAAAATATCGGTATCGGTTTTTGAAAAAAAAAAAACATTTTTTTTTTTGTTTTTTTTGCTTTATAAATAAGTTACAGGAGTTCTTACTGTATATGGTGTGTGTGATATGAGATTTGAGCTTACCCTAATCACAATAATCCCCGCATATATCGGTATCGGTTGATATCGGTATCGGTAATTAAGAGTTGGACAATATTGGTTTATCGGTTATCGGTAAAAAAGCCAATATCGGACAACCCTAATTAAAATGTACTTTTGTAAGTTTGGGTGCCGGGGAGACATCAATTTCTCTTTTGGGTCTCGAGTTAGAAAAAGATCAATAGAAACAGCAACAACAATTTATCTACATATTTACACATAGTATATCTATCCAGTGCGGTAAGTACCTGAGGTAAGACAGAAAGGTGCGTGAGCATATTCAATTCAATTCAAACTTTATTCCAGACGCACAGGGGGTCCATAATTACAGACAGGTTAAAAACAGACACATATATAAGAAAAAAAAAAAAAAAAAAAATAGATAAAAACACATCAAACAGACGAGGTCATACTGACACACACAAATTACACATATAGGCAATTTCTCCAGTGCTGCCGAAGCCTGGATGAGTACCTGAGACAGCTTTTCACAGGATTGACTAAGTCCTCAATAATGCAATTCCTGGACTTATCCAGTCGAGACATAAATCCGTACATGGAATGCCTCAAAAGCGCCTCACAGGTGTGAATTCCCCGTGTCACAAATAAGTGACTGGCACTATGCCATCTGGGGACCTTAAGTAGAATCCTCAAGGCGTCATTGTAAGCCACCTTGAGCCTCCGTAAACTACCCTTCTTGTAAGAGCACCATAAGAAGGCTGTATACATAGGAGTGCAAAATGCTTTAAATAGAGCACATTTAACATGATCTGAACACATGCTGAATCTCCTAAGCAGCATATTGGCCTGAGCATACAGTATGCGGCACTGCCTAGAGATATCTCTATCATCTTGGAGGTTGTCAGTAAAGATGTGGCCCAGATACTTAATTTCCTGACACAATGATAATGGACTATTACTTAGAGAGAAGGTAGGAAAGGACAATTGCTTGTCATCCTTATTTCTCACAATCATGACACTACTTTTTTTTGCATTATATATAATGTCATGGTCCGTGCCATACTTAGAACAAATTTTCAGTAGCTGTTGTAACCCGCCACTGTACGGACTTAGTACAACCAGGTCATCAGCATACATCAGGTGATTGATGATTGTGTTTCCCACCAAACATCCCGTATTGCACTTATTTAGTTCAATCGAAAGATCATTCATATATACATTAAATAATACAGGAGACAAAATCCCCCCCTGCCGAACCCCATTACTAACAGTGAATTGGGCGGATAATGCATTACCCCATTTGACATGCATTTTTTGATTAGCATACCAGAATACCAGTAAACGAACAATGATTCTTGGTGTGCCTCTGTTAAGCATTTTCTGAAACAGTTTGAAGTGGTTGATCCTATCAAAAGCACGCGAAGCGTCAATAAAGCATAGGAAAACAGTGGAATTATGATTACTGTAGTTAGCAATTAGTTCTTTAAGTGCAAAGATGCATAAGTCAGTACCGTGTTTCTTTTTGAATCCAAACTGGTTATCTGCAGTTAGGACATACAGTTCTAGTCGCATAAGCAGTATTCTTTCCAAGACTTTGGAGAGGATACTTGCCAGAGCGATGGGTCTGTAGTTGTCAATGCTATTCAGTTTCCCTGCCTTGTCTTTGAGGACAGGTACTAATTGCACTGAAGTAATTCCCTCTGGCAGTACAGCATGACCCATCAGTCCTGTGAAGCACAGGGCCAACATTGAGCAGATTTTGTTGCTAGCATATTTTAGATGTTCAGCTGTTATAAGATCCATGCCACAAGCCTTGTTGTTTTCTAACAACCTGATGGCATCAACCACTTCATCAGCCCTGATCAGTACATTATCTGAAGGATCAACCTGACCTACTGCCACGGTGCCACTACTTACACAGTTAAATAATTTGTGATAGTGTTTCCTCCATACTTCGGCAATTTCAGCCGGGCCACATGCACCCTCTATGTTAGAGGGTAATGAGGTTTTACTGTTGTTCATGACTTTAACCTCTTTCCAGAAATCGTAGAGGTCTTTACTTTGTAGTTTACTAGCCAAAGAGTCAGCTCTCAGGGTGTTCTCCTGTCTTTTTACAGAGCGAACGGCATATTTAAATTTTGCATTAGAGAGTTTTTTTTCCTCAAACACAGCACCTTGCCTGGGCCTACCAGATTCGTTAGATTCATAGCAGCAGATATATACTGTATATGATATGCTATGGAACGCATCTGTGTAACCTAACCACTTTAGCCATTCTTTTATTATTCTTAATTATATTGTGAAAATGTGTGCAATTCTTTGAATATATATATATATTTAAAGCAAACATTTTTAACTCAAATCTTTGCTTCTGGGGGTCCCTGGAACAAAATATTTGAGATAGGGGTCCGCGGCCAAATACATATCATTTTGGGGGTCCTTGACATGAAAAAGTTTGAGAATCACTGATTTAGAGTACGTTGATTATTATTGGCTGGCTCTAACTTACAGTATAAAAGCCCATTTTCATCCAGAAATGTCACATGCCCTCTTCTAGCTGAAACCCCTTATTACTGGATATACTTAACCACAACCGCATCCCTATTCTGGGCATTCACATTCAGACAAAATAGCAGATCTACAAGCTTGCAGATTGGCTATTTTTGAGAGATTTGTGTTGGAGGGAAAAAAAGGAGGGGACCAAGTGTGGAGCTTGGGGGACACCGGTCCACAGAGTACCGGTATATAGGGTTTAAGTGGTTAAAAATGACATGCAGTGACATAAGCTAAGACAAGCAAAAATGTAGATAGAGCTTAAACAGCCCCTTAGTGCAGCGGTTCTCAAAGTTGGGTCCGGGGACCCCCAGGGGTCCTTGAGGGGGTTCCAGGGGGTCCCCAGCAAAACTGTTTAACCACCATAACCCTATATACGTCACAAGCTCATAACTCTTCGCAATGTGACCCGTTGTGAGCTTGTAGATTTGCTATTTTCAAAAAGTCTTTGAATATTTTTGACACATTTCAACAACACAAATCTTGTATGGGGGTCCCTGGCACAAAAATATTCACAAATGGGGGTCCTCGGCCAAATACAATCTGGGGGTCCTTGACATGAAAAGGGTTGAGAAACACTGCCTTAGGGTAGTGGTTCCCAAACTGGGGGTCGGGACGCTCAGGGGGTGCCCAAATTATTTTGGGGGGTCCCCACATGATAACTTTAATGTGCAACATAGTCTTCTCACTCAACAGTAAACAAACCAACATACAGTATAAGTGTATACAGGGTATCTACACATTTATAAAGTTACAATTTAAGACCTTTTTAATACCAAATTGGCCAAAATGTCAAATATTACGTAAGAAAGAGACAAATATTGTGAAAATAACCGATCTACAAGCTCACAACGCCTCGCAGTGCGAGGCGTTGTGAGCTTGTAGTTTGGCTATTTTCACAATATTTATCTGTGGAACCGAGTCAAACTAAATGTAATGCCTGCAATTCCAAGTGCTTGTCAGGGTGGGGGGTCCCCAGTTCAAATAGGATTATTTTGGGGGGTCCCCGGTTCAAATAGGATTATTTTGGGGGGTCACGGCCTGATTATAGGTTGAGAACCACATGCCTCAGGGTAAACGTCTCTGCCTCTTTCTCTCCCCTATACTATAAGGGCTACCTGATAGCCAACCACCTGCCCAAGGAGGACCTCGTGGACGTGTGTCTGTACTGCCAACACTACTGTCTGCTGCCCCTGGCCTCCGAGCAGCGTGTGGGACAGCTGGTCGTCTGGAGGGAGGTGTTCCCTCAATGCAGAGCCCACCACCACAGCACCGTGACACCGGGCTACAGCCAGCCTCACGGCCGACACTTTTTGCTCATAGTCGGACTGGTAAGTGTGTGTGTGTGTGTGTGTGTGCGTGTGTGTGTGTGTGTGTGTGTGCGTGTGATACACCGGATCAGGGGTTCTCAAACTCCTGCCAAGGACCCCCAAATTGATATGTATGTGGCCGCGGACCCCCACCTGAAAATATGTTGTCCAGGGACGTGCACAGATAGACTCTAGGTGGTTGCTATAGCACCTGCCCTTTGCCCTCTTGACCATAAGTGCCCTTTTTTTCAGTTTACAGCAGGGGTCTTCAACAGGGGGTCCGGGACCCCTAGGGGGTCCTCAGAGTTACTACAGGGGGTCCGCCAAATCTTTATGTGATATGATTTTTCTTTTTACCATAACCACTCGAAACCTAGCATCCCTTTTCTGAGGAGAACTTTAGCCAAAAATAGCAGATCTACAAGCCCACAACGCCTCGAGGTATAGGTGTAGAGGGAAAAAAGAGCAGACCAAATAAACCAAAAAAAGTATAATTTACTTGAGCACCTGCCCCTCAAAATGTCTGTGCACGCCACTGATGTTGTCCCAGGGACCCCCAGAAGCAAAGATTTGTTAAAACCTTCACCTTTTTAACACGGCGAACATTTGTGTGACAATTCATCGTAGTGTAAAATGTCATAATCGTGACAGGCCTCGTCCTGCTCACGTTCATTGACCGTAAACACTGTTACGGCCGTGACTATCAGTCCGGGGGCGCTGATGGCCAAGTGGTTAAGGCGCAGCCGCATACCATAATATAGGCTCTATTATGCAGCCTGTCAGTGAAATCGCGGGTTTGATTTCCGAGCCCAGCGACCTTTGCTGCGTGTCATTCCCCATTTCTCTCGTGACCCCGGCTTTCCCACCGGATCGTTGTAGCTTCAACTTGGCGACGGCCCTAGTCTCTAAATATAAACTCTCACAACAGCTTAAAGGTAGGGTAAGTGATTTACTTTGGTTAAAATAAGTGTTAAATAGCTCTATATTCTGATATAGTTCTTTACTTTAACCTTTTTAACAAAAAAGAAAAATATATATATATCACTTACCCTGTATAAATATCATTTATGAAAAGGCTACTACAGTGAAGTCAGATTTTTTACTAATAATTTATTAGGCTACTTATGACTGAACTGTTTTGTTGTATGTGGGGATTATGTGGCGCATGTATCTGCTGTGAAAGAGGATTTGTATCATGAGTAAAATAGCTAATCCTTGGGTCAGACCTTACCTACAGTATATTAAACTGTTTATACTATAAACAACCTAAACGTTATAGGGTCATTATAAGTAAATTAATATATGATAGCCTTTCCATAGGAGTAGCTTTTTATATGTTTGGGACATTTTGTTATTTTCCTATACAAGCGGATTTTCATTATTTCCAAAAAGAACACAAACAGCCAATAGCATATTAAAAGTTGTGTAATCTTGAACCTGAGGCAACTAAAACAAGTATAAAGGTTGTTGTTTGCTGTAGTAAAGGCATTGTGTTTGAATCGCCCAAGCCCGGTGGCAAAAGCAAGTGCGCATCTCTCTCTCTCCCCGTTTCCTGTCAAACTCAACTGTACTATCCAATAAAGGCAGAAAAGCCCCAGAAATATCTTGAGAAACACCATGAGTCCTCGCTGAATGAACGCCCGGGTGAAATGTAACACAGCTGACACAGACGCTGGCGTGGTGGTGGTTGGTGGCTTTGATTACTTCAACAGCATTGCTCTCTCTCTCTCTCTCTCTCTCTCTCTCTCTCTCTCTGCGTTGAGGAAAGTAAGAGACGGCTGGTCTCTGTGGCTGAAGCCATGGTCAGGAGCTAAGCCACTGGAGTGCACAAATCAAAGCATTCCATCCACTGATTCAAACCAAGCCCAGCAGTGAATGTGCTGAACATGATATATATACGGCTTGGTGTATTTGTGTCTGTGCCCTCTAGTTCTCTGGCATCATTCCACCTTGCCCCCCCCCCCCCCGTCTGTCTGTCTGTCTGTCTGCTTTTTCTTCCTGCTTTACGCTTATTAGATTTTGATACGCTTAATCAAAATCTATACGAAGTAACTAAAGCTGTCAAATAGTTGTAGTGGAGTAAAATGCACAATATTTGCCTCTGAGATGTAGTGGAGTAGAAGTAAAAGTATAGAAAATTGGAAATACTCAAGTAAAATACCTCAAAATTGTACTTAAGTACAGTACATATTTCCACCACTGCCTGATTTTGTACTATTGATGTCGCACACCGAAAATAGCAGATCTACAAGCTCACAACGCAACTTTTGTATACACGTCACGCTAGCTGCGTGACACCGCTGCACAGCTAAGTATAAATCAGGCTTGTTGTTATTGTTTGAGCACAACAACAACACACATTCCAGTAAACTGAGATTGATTGAGGTTCCCTTCTTAACCACCTAACCCCATACGTTGTTGAGCGTCCCTCAGGGCTCTACATACTTGTGGATTTTCATAGTCAACATAATCCTTCTATCAAGAGCTGAGTCAGCTGAGCTGGTTACAAGGGGTCCCCAGCAAAATGAGTTAATGTAGCATCACAAGTATTTTAACCACTTTATCCATATTTTATACTTTGGCTGTTCAAAAATAGCAGATGTATTACAGCTGCAATGTTTTAATACAAAACAGATCTTAATCCCTTCAGCCCTATACATACTTCAACTTTGAATCCTGCAATTTTTTTTAATCCAGGTTTTGGATTTCTTTTAATCATTTAGAATGTTCTTCTCTTCTGAGGATCCCTGGCACAAAATATTTTCAGATGGGGGTCAGTGGCCAAAATACACCATAATTTGGGGGTCCTCCTTGACATGAAAAGGTTTGAGAACCAGGTGCCAGGTGTAAAGTGGTTATTAACAGTATTGTGTGTTCTCCATGCCAGGTGTAAAGTGGTTAACAACAGTATCGTGTGTTCTCCATGCCAGGTGTAAAGTGGTTATTAACAGTATTGTGTGTTCTCCATGTCAGAGACACTTCATGCAGTGTGTGCTGCTGGAGGCTGGGGGGTGTGCCTCTCCTGCCCTGGGCTCTCCTGGACCAGACTGTGTCTATGTGGACCAGGTGAGCAACAACAACAACAACCACAACAACAACAACACTACCCACCATGACTAAGCCTGTCACAATCATTACATAATCGCCTAATCACAATTATTCGAGATAATCGCAATTCTTTTCTTGCATAATAATCGTCATGATTGTTTCTGTGTTGAGAAATGTTCATATTTTTTCAAATATCACAATCAAAATCTGGTTTATTGTCACATCACAGGTTTACAAGGTAAAAAAGTGGGTGAAATTCGTTTTCGACTTTTCGTACATCGTTCCCATCGCAACATCATCCAAAATAGGGGAAATAGCAGATCTACAAGCTCAAATATAGAGATATGAGGTTTCTGCCCGACAACAACGACATAAAGATATATAATAGCTGATAATAGTGTATGCCTGGTGTATTCCTGACCTGCAGGTGAAGGCCACCCTGCTCCAGCTAGAGGCGTTGGAGGGAGGGATGGAGGAGCGCCTGTCGGCGCCCCCGGCCCCCTGCCTCTCCTGCGCCGACTGGTTCCTCCCCGCCGCCGCCGCCCGCGACCGCCTGGACAGCCTGACCTCCTCCTCTTCCTCGCCCATCCTCAGCAAGCTGGCCGGGGCGGTGAAGAGCGCCGGCCACCAGACGGGCTCCCGGGGGCGGAGCCTGTTTGGCGAGCGGGCTCGCCGGCCCAGCCCCCAGAGGAGCCTGTCGGACAGCGGGAGCGAGGGCCAGCCGGACGGCGGGTCGGGGTCCGGGTCGTCGTCGATGGCCCCGGGTCTCAGCCCGCACTCCACCCCCGACTCCGCCAGGAAGCTAGGCGGACGGCGGGACTCGTTGGGCTCCGGGGGGTCCGATGGGAGCGGGGGCAGCGGAGGCCTCTTCAGGGTACGGTTTGGTTGTTTTGTTTTGAGATGAAAGAGTGGAAGATTGTTTTTGTTACTGCTGTGGCGTTATATAACTTGATCTATCGAGCCAAACAGCTGTAACTGGGCAACGAAAGGGAGAAAATGTTTTCCTGTGGTGCCAAAGCTTCATTGGTGCTTAATGGAGTTTACAACTTTATGGTGTACAATACATTAACATTTATGGCGGCAGTATAAAATCTAAACTCTAGTTTTATTGCCAATTTGCCACACACTTTTCTTTTTACTTTTTAAAGGCACAAGTTACAACTCTTTGCCTTCGTTGAACGGTAAAGTTACAGCAATGATCACCACTCGTTAAAACTTAACAGCTCTTACTGTACATCTAATAGCAAAAGATGTATAGACAGTCTGAGCCTTGTTGATCTTGTTGTATTCATTGTTTGTACCCCACCACATCAAACGGCATCCCTATGTTGTGCATGTCATTGTAGGGGAAAATTCTCAAAAATAGGCAAGGTCTATCTGCACGTCGTATACCGGCGTCATGCATCATGCAAGCTTGAAGATCGGCTATTTTTGTCATACACAACAGTGTCAGGCTTAACCACATAAACCGTATGAAATTCTTTGTATGTCAAATAGCAAAAATAGCCTATATACAAGCTCACAACACGCCATGTTGCGAAGCCCTCTGAGCTTGTAGATGTGCTATTTTTGCTGGATGTTCGCCGAATCTTCATCCATTTTTGCCAAATGTTTACCTATGCCCAGAAAAGGGATGCTAGGGATCATGTAGTTAATGGATACACTTTTCACTGTTGACTGTGTTATGTTGTGCCTTGTCTCTCATTAGATTCCCAGGATGAAACACCCCAACCCCTTTTACCTGGGCACGTTGAAGAAGATCTTGACTGAGAGAGAGACAGAGGAGATGTATAACACCATGAAGTGGGTGATCAGAAATGTTATATTTCAATGTCATTCCCTTTTCATTCTGTTTTTACTCGTTGACCTTCTAGAATATTTTATTTAGGGAAGGAAGCTAACTTTGTTTGCTGGCCAGCTGTTTGCTAGCCAAAATAATTTGGCAACCTCCAAATGAAGGTTGGCTCATTAAGTAAGTAAGTAAGCCTTGCCAAGCCATGTGGCCCATAGGGCAGGATTCTATCTCCTGTTTCTGCAGCGTGTTTCTGCGGCTTGATGTACAGGTACATCCCCCAGCCATGATGTACAGTACACCCCCTGGACATGACATTAGTATGTCACAGGGACAATCAAATCCTTGAGTGCCAAGCAGGAAGGCATTGGTCCCATTTTTATAGTCTTTGGTATGATTTGGCTAATTACTCAAAATATTATTATTGTATATTTGACACAAAACTGTGTGTGGCAACCACCACCATGGAGAGAGGGGTTTGATTCCTCCACGGTTCCTCCTGCTTGGCTGACTGTGTTCGTGGGTGGGAAGCCGTTAGGGGCAAGGGTGTTCTCTGTCGCCGCAGGTTACTCGGGTGCCTGTTCAGCAGAATAGCGGAACTCGGAGGGATAGCACGTTCCTCCACGCGCGTTACGCCTTCCCGGTTAAACTCCTCAATGTCGGGTGGAAAGAAGCATCTGGTGACTCCATGTGTGTTGAGGGGACATTGTCTTCAGCCTCCCCAGACAAACAGTAGGGGTTGGCAGTGATAGGGATTATATATACTGTACATGGGGGGGAATTGGCAACGACTAAAAGGTCAAATGAAGAGAGACATGTCGGGAGGAGAGTGTGTGCCAGCATTTGGCTTGGGGCAGTTTTCCCGCAGAGATTTTAACACTCTTATGTACATTTATTGAAAAGCTAATCATTACAGGCGATTTATAAATTATTTTGTTATTTGCACACTTCTCGCTGACCATTATGTAAGTAATTAAGTAAGCCAATTTACAATTTAGGCATTTAGCAGACACTCTGTGGCCAGTGTTTCCCAAACAGTGGGTCGGGGGATTTATTTTTCAAAAATCGAATGAAAGCCACGCTATGAGCTTGTAGATCTGCTATTTTTGAAAAATCATGAACATTTGTGCAAATCTTTGAATATATATTTTTTCAAGCGAACATTTGTAAAATATTTTGTTCCAGGGACCCCCCAGCAGCAACGATTGGAGTTACAAATGTTCGCTTAAAAATAGCCAAAGAAATCTTAAAATGACAAGAGACGCGTTCCCGGTTTGAACGGGTTTTAAACCCCTGTTTCTATAGGCTGACGTCGGGTGCGGAGAACACGCTGTTCCACTATGTCCTGATGGAGTCGGTGCAGGGCATCTTCATCGCCCCTACACACAGGGAGGTGGCCCAGCTCAGCGGATCCATCCACCCACAGCTCATACGCAACTTCCACCACTGCTGCCTCTCCATACGGGCTGCCTTCCAGCAGAGCCTCCCACCCAGGGTGAGACACACCACTACTACACCACAACGGGTCTAGAAATCAGTGGTTCTCAAACGTGCCAAGAACCCCCAAATTGATATATTCTTGGCCGCATCTGAAAAGGTTTTTGTGCCACAGGGACCCCCCAGGAGAGAAGATTTGTGTAAAAAGAAAAAAAGAAATATTCAAAATATTTCATTTACAAAAATGTTCAAAAATAGCAGATGTACAAGCTTGCGACACGAAGTGTGCTTGTACATCTGCTATTTTTGTATACAATATGGATAAAGGGGTTAAAATGATTGTGATGCTATATTAACACATTTAGCTGGGGACCCCCTGGAACCTCCTCAAGGACTCCTGGAGGTCCCCGTGATGCCACTTTGAGAACCACTGTTCTAGAAATCAGTTTTTGGTTATTATATATTAGAGAGGCAGGAAAAAAAGGGCAGAAAAGATTTAATAGAACTGCGAGTCGTGACAGGCCTGCCGTGTTCTGGAAGTTTGTTCCAGATACAGTATGTGGTGCATGAAAACTGAATGCTGCTTTTCCACGTTTAGTTTTGACTCCGGGGACAGAAAGCAGACCTGTCCCAGATGAGCCCAGAGGTCTAGACTGGATGGTGCTGGTGCATAGCCTAGCTGGAGATCAGAAATATGTTTTGGCCCTAAACCGTTCAGTGCTTTATAAAGCCAACAGTAGTATTTTGACATTTATATTGTTTGACAGACTGGGAGCCGGTGTAAAAATGTGAGAACTGTGAGTGATATTATGATCCACTTTCTCTGATCCAAGGACTCAAGCAGTTGCAACCAAGTGAACCAACTGTAGCTGTACAATCGATTTCATGGGGGAGACCTGTAAAGATACCATTACAGTAGTAAAGTCCACTGAAGATGAATGCGTGGACAAGATCTTCCAAATCCTGCTGAGAAAGTCCTTTAATCCTAGATATATATTGTCGCTGTCGGTCCGAAACCTCTTATCTCCATATTTTAACTTTTTGTGTTTTTTTTTATAAATGAATGCCCTACTTGATCATACTACAGCTTCACACAAAAGTATCCCAAGTTGCAGATCCACAAGCTCGAAACCCATGGAGCTCATGGCTATGAGCTTGTAGATCTGCTATTTTTGAATAGCCAAAGTATAGAATAATAGTTAAAGTGGTTAAAATCTAAAATGACACTGATGCTTTCTCGGTTTCAATGGGTTAAGAAGGATTCAGGGTTCTGTGCCAGAAAATCCCCACAGCCTCTCTAATGTTGTGGCAGACCTTGTCGAATGCAACACTGATGCCTGATTTATACTTAGCTGTGTGCGCCAGTGCTGTGTGCCAAATACTATCGCTGATCTACATGCTCACGACGTGTCGTTAGGTTGTAGAGTGAGAGCTTGTAGATTGGCTATTCTCAGCATGAGGCACCGGCGACCAAACATACTGTAGGTCAGACATTTGGCATTTGGATCATGTAGGATGGAGGGAAGAAGACCTTAACAAGAGCCGTCTCCGTGCTGTGGTCAAATAAAAATTCCTGACATTGAAGCAGTTGTTTACTGCTATGCACACACAATCTAGACAAAAACACTTCAAATAAACAGTGACAGGGAGGAACCCTTTGATGTCAGTCTGTTTGGACTGGAGCAGTGGCTCCCAAACTTTTTCCCTTGGAGCCCCACTTTCTTATTTTAGCTTACAAAAGCTACGTCCCCACGTGCACGGCACGCACTTGTGTTCTTCAACACTGAAGCTTCATTGTATGATGAATCGTGGCAGAATGGCAGATATACGCGCTGACAACGCGCTGACAACGCGAGGCATCGCAAAGCTTTATGAGCTTGTAGATCTGCTATTTTCACTATTTTTTAAACTTAAAATGTAGACCATATTTGACTATAGTGACCCAAAAATGCAAGTTACGATTGTGTGCAACATGTTTGAAACGTTGGACTACCTCCAAACAGAAAAGGCCTCACGCAAGGAGAAGCATGATCTGTGTCAAGAAAAGCTAAAGTTAGATGCCCTTGTTTCTTTTGCTATTTTTAAAAGATTTTTAGCTGACCTTATATTGAAAAAAGACCTATGCACCTGCTTGGTGTAATATATGGTTTTTAATATATCATTTTTGCATTGCACTTGTTGTCCTTGTCTTGTCTGTAAAACCATTGTTTGTTTGTTTTTTCCCACAATTGTGTAACCCTTATTTTTCACCCAGTGCCAATGCCTAAGCTGTAATCCTGGGCGCTACTCTCCCTCTGCCAGCCTGGGGAGAGCCCCGAACTGAGCTCATGCTTCCTTCAACGTATGAGGAGTGAGCAGGCTGCTTCTTATCACCTGACAGGGGGGTGTTTCCCCGGTTGGACGTGGAAGGAACACGTTATTCCAACCAGTTCCTTTCCCCTCCATCAGGCGCCCCGGCTGACCAGGGGGAGGCAGTATAGAGACCAGGATTACTGCATGTTTTTTGTGAGGGTACCTACGGGACACGGGGAGAACATGCAAACTCCACACAGAAAAGTTAATGTAAAACCATTGTAGTAAACGTTCTTTTTGTACTCAGGGCACCATTGAAAAAGAGACCCTGGTCTCAATGGATTTCCCTGAAATAAAGGTTTCAATCAATCAATCAAAAAAAAATCTCTCCTCAGCTCCTCCATCTGCCTCTGGAGGTTTTCCGTGTAAGGCTGAAGCTGAGCGCTCATGGTGTTGAGCTCTGCCTCCATCTGGGCCCTCAGTTGCTCGGCCTCCTGGGAAAGCTTGGCCAGGAGGTGCTGAGTCAGGGGAGCCACCTGCTGACCCAGGGCTACAATGTACTGTTTCACCGCATCACCACTCTGAGAAATCTTAGAACTGTTCAGAGACAGACAATTGTACCATGTTAGTACATGAATGAAAGAACGATAATCTGTAGATGAATGTAGTACTATAAGCTGTCCACAGCAGTGCTTTCTCAGGCGCTGAGAAATGATGGTACGATAATTTGCTATGAGTAGTGTGTTCATTGTTGCTCAAAGAAATACTGCTATAACGGTATGGCATGAGTCTGGAGAATACTTTCATTATTGTGTCAAAATGTCAGGTTGACCGTGTTACATGCTGCTTTTATAAGTTGAGACTTACTTGATTTCCTGTCCCAGCTCAGACTGTTTGATCCTCTCCAGAGAGTCCTCAGCAGTGAATGTGACCTTGGCGACGTAATCCCAGAACGCATCTGTCACAATGTCAAGTTGGGCCTTGGGCTGCTGCTGCTGCCACAGGATGTTAGCATTGCAAGCTGGAGAATAGACAGATTATTTACCACAGGTTACCGCAACCAGTGTTGCCAGATCTGCTTATTATAATTTCCCCTCGAGATTTTATTTGAAAATAGCTATTTTTAAATAGCTGATGCATATGTTTAATATATGCTCATGTAGCTTCTTTTGGGCTTGTTTTCCTAGAACCGGTTGCTTGTTTCTCTCACAGAATCTGGCAACACTGACCGCGACACTATATTTGCATTAGTTAGTTAGTTAGTGTAGTTGACTGTTTGTTATATGATGTATTCACATTTTGAGTTACAATAACTAACAGATGTCTGTAAGCTGCCTGCGTGCAAAAATGTTTACTCACCAGAGAAAAGAGTAAGTGCGAGGACCACGAAAACCTTCATGATTTATGTTGGCTGAGGAAGATTACAATTTATTTTTTTACAAGATGGATTACAATTTCTTAAATAATCAGTTTATCTTGCATTAAGTAGGCAATCATTTAGTCATGGTTTGATGGACATGACTGTATTATTATAAAATGTCTTACCTCGTATAAAGGTAAGACAGGCTGCTTGCTTATCCTTGTCTATGTGCCGGCACAGGTGTTTGTGTGGCGCAGGTGTCACTGTGGAACTTTTATAGCTGCGTTGATGGACAAAGTCCCCCGTAGTGTTCCTTGCTGCACGTGTTATCACTTATGCCACACCACGTCATTATCCTCTGGTGCCTAGAATGTTATCATGTAAATACAGCATGCTTCAACACCCTTTTCAGTTACTCTGCTTTCCAAATAACATCACTTTTGTAAAAAAAAACACTTACTACCAAGCATTTCGGTAACACAAGTATTACTCTGTCATAACCATGTACCTTTTAAATGTCAAGACCAGGTCAAGACAACTGAATTCAAATGGGCATTTGAAAGATCTGGTTCATCTTTAATATCCTTTTCCTTGTTTTCTTAAGTGTGACAGCTGTACTGTAACTCACTCCATGTCCCCCGCAGGTGGAAGGAAAAAAAAGGTCACACCAGATGTCTATGACATTTAAAAACAGCAGTGCCTTATCAGAGATGTCTCTCAAAAATGTACCAAAATGTCTGCAACCTTATCACTTTGCCCAGTGGTAATCACTGTTTAAGGATCAAGAACTAACTCAGGACCCTGGGTGGGTCAGCAACCTCCATGGACTTCACTCAGATAACCTCCACACAGGGTCAGATGAGACTATTGGATCAAAGTCCTTCTCAGACAATGACATGCTCAGTCTTCATTTAAATCTGAGAGTAGAAATGGACTACTTGTGTTGGTAACAGGAATACTTTCCCCAAAACATGCTCGCCCCCATTTTTTTTCACGGACGAGCGGTTCCTGTATTCTTGTATTTGTTTTACTGAATGAACCACAGGTTGGGGTTAACACTGGAGTAGAGAGAGGTGTGGTTGCTCATGTGCGTGTTGTGTTTTCTCTGCTCCAGGGACGTCGAGGAGCAGACAGAACCCAGGGAAGTCAGGGTCTGGGTCCCGTGAAGGAACATGGTGTTCTATTCCAGTGCAAACCTGAGAACTGGACGGACCAGAGGAAACCTGCTCCTACCATGACCTACTGGGTCATCGGGTAAGGCACCGATGCTCAAAGTGGGGTCCGGGGACCCCCATGGGCCCTTGAGGGTATTCCCGGGGGGTCCCCAGCTAAATGTGTTAATATAGCAACAAATCAGTTTAACGACTTTAACCCGTGAATTTTATTTATGTCTTTTCTTCTGTGTTGCAGTCGGATGCTTCTAGAACCGCTCCCTCAGGAGTTCTACGTATGTTTCCACGACTCCGTGGCAGAGGTTCCTGTGGAGATGGCCTTCCGACTGTCCTTTGGCCTGGCCTTATGACGCCTTCAACATTGAGTTTCACCACAACCTCTCCTATTTGAGTAGTGATCTGAATAGGGCTAAAATACAGGCTGACCGTGGCCTTGATAAGCTGGAAACTGACTTAACACATGATGACGTGTGTACTGGAGGGATGGTGGTTCACACTTCTTGTGGCCGCTTTTAACCACTTTCAACCTGGCGTTCCCATTTTGGAGAAATGTATTTTCGGAAGATGTGATTTCCAGGTTAACAACGCGTAGTTCTGCAATTTTAGGATTATATATTTTTTATGTTTGCCTTTGACACACCCAAAACAGGTACGCCAGGTTGAAAGACCCATAGAGCATTCCACAACAAATGTATTCTGTTTACCTTGAAGCATTCTAGGCTTGCAATATTTAATCGAACCAATACATGTATTTGATTTTGAGGACATAGGAGACGAATGAAAAAAAAAGCTAAAATGGCAGAACTACAAGCGCACCACGTGTCGCGACACATGGTGCGCTTGTACATCAAGAAAATAATACATACTGCAGCCCTAAAGCGGTGTCATTGACTTGTCTGCAGGACTAGTTCTGTTTGTCGGTGTGACTGTGCATGTGTGAGTGTGGATGGATGGATGAAAAGATGAAAAGCCACTTACTAAGTGAATACCTCAGAAACCATGCTGTAACTTTTCTAAAGGGCAGATGAGCTCTCCTAGAGGGAGCAATTTGAATACACTATTACCTACACAGAGTGCCTGAGCAAAATACATGACTGCTTACACATGCAGACATGACAGATAAAAGTTATATTGATGTTGTCTTGGGGAAAACACTTGTTTACTTTGCTACTTTATTTAAGATGTACAGTTTTTTTTTATAGAAATGGGATAATTTGTTATAAAAGTGAACATGACGAAAACTAATAATAAAAACGTACAATATGCCATCTGACTCCTTCGATACATTTCCGTTTTAAGAAGCCACACTGAAAATACGTTTCTCTCAAAATAACCATTTCACATGGTCTTGCACAAATTAAACACATGATTTTGAGATTCAAAATCCTCATTTAATAATACAGAATTGAGCAACAGGGAAACACAAAGTCTGTACTGTATTTACATCCACATTGCACATGGATGGGGTCCAGGGAACGTTGTCCCCATTTAACAAAACCAAAAAACTCTTCGGCCGGTTCTCCCAACAGAATCCAATAAAATTCACGCAGCAGCGCCTTCTACAAGAACCAAGTTCTTCTTGTAACACTCCAGGCTGCAGAGTGGAACCCCAGTCCTGGAGCAAGAGTACCTCTTTGGGTTGGCACAGCCCACCACCCCACAGCTCACAGGCGCCGGGGGAGGAGGCCGGGGAGGTGCCGGGGTGGGAGCGGGAACCCCCGCCGGGAAGGAGACGGCCACGCCCAGGGCCGAGTTGCTGTAGCGGACCATGGGACACTGGGCCTGTTTGGACTTCCTTTCCCTGGTGCTTTTGATCTTGGCCTTGCTGGTCTTGGTGAGCCTCTCGATGGTCTGGTTCTTGCTGTCCTCGGCCTTCTTGGCGGCCTGCGCGCGCCGCTTGCGGGCGCGCTCCTCCCTCTTCTGCATCATCTCGGCCGTCATCTCCTTCTCCTTGTAGCCCATGGGGAGTTCCAGCAGCAGGGGCTGGCTCTGCTGTTTGTGCAGGAGGGCTTTCTGTTGGGGCGAGGTTGAATATTTGATTAAACCTACAATTATTATTATTATAGACTGTTATTCACTTAAAGATAGTCCCACCAAAAGCACGCAGGCTTCTCTATAAGTTTCCTGGCAAACTTAAGGTATCATTTCTGGTCATGGGAAAGAACGGTGAAATGAACCACAGCTCATCCGTTGACTAAAACTTAAGTGAGGTGCTGGAGCTGAATCAAATCTGAGTGAATGAGAGAAAACAGCAGCCGCACACATGAACACAGAGCAAGTATCTAAGAATTTATTGTGAGCTTTCAGTCATTAGACCTTCTTCAAGCATACCGCAACGAGCGGAATAGATATTTTATAATTTGTTTTCCACTGCAATGTTCTTGTGTTTGGTTATGGGGGTAATTTCAGTGGAAGAAAACAAAGTTTAACAAGGCGTTCTTTTTTCCCCCGTAGTCTGTTAAAAGTAACTATGCAGTGTACCTGTTTATCAAACTAGCACTGATGCTACTGTCATGAAAACAATTAATTATATTTCTAAAATCTATGTAGTGTGAAATTCTGAGGAGAGCAATGTGACAAGAAATGAGTTCATAGCATTTCTCTCGCTACTGAAACTGCAACTCCGCGAACCCCTCTTTGCAGAATGTATTTTAATATTTAAAGTCCTGCTTAATATTTTAGGCCTATATAAGCAGTGTCATGAAGCATCAGGGCATTAATTCACGCGTTGTGATACATTGTGAGCTTGGAGATCCATCCGTCAGCTGTTCTTATCAATGATGGACAAAATCTCCACTTGAGCTGGATTGGGGTAAAGTGGTGATAATATAATGACACATGCAAGTATCTGACTTGAATATATAAAGTCACAATACCAACTTTGATGAGACAGCATTGCTTTGTTTAAAAAATATAAGGTTTTCTTCATTTCCTGAAAAATGAACATTTAGTTAGCTGGTTTCTGCCCGACCACAGAGACATGCTATTTTCGCTGCACAACATGCTTGTATAGAAGACATGCTGGCTTCTATGGAATCCAAATGACTGAAATCAGTCGTGGCGATTGAGTACTTTAATCCATGCACCTGTCTAGCAGTGAGCAGAGACTCGTCGATCTCCTTCTTCAGCTCTCCGTTGTCGTCCAGCTCTCCTTTCTCCAGGGCGTCCAGCCAGCGCTCCTCCTCGTCCACGGCCCCTCCCAGCATGGAGTCAGAGTCCATGTCAGGGAGCGGAGACGCCGCCATGTTGCTGTCTTCATCTGAGACGGAGGGTAGAAGGACCAATGCAACACATTTAAAGCCAGAGTCATACTTTGTCGCACAACGACGGCGGTGCGCAGAAACTAGGCGACCCGCTGTATAAGCTCACAACTTATGAGCTTGAGCGTTAAAAACATTTTAATAATAATACAAAGGAACAGTTTTGGACATACAAGTCGTCGTCGTCGTCGTCCCCCCCCCCCCCCCCGACAGCGATGCTATAATAGAAAGACACCTGTTAACTCACCCAGCCAGGCCCGGTACTGTTCCAGAGGGACCGATGGCTCATCATCGTCATCGTCATCCTCGTCGTCGTCGTCGTCATCGATGATCATCAACGGAGAAGGAGGTCGGGCAACTCCAGGATGCACTGTGAAGGTCGGCACACTGGGGAAGAGAGAAACATATAAGAATGTTTAAGGACAATAACACCATGATTCTTACTGGTACATCAGTAAAAAGAAAGAAAAGGAGAGTTAACACTTGTGTCCAGGCCTGTCGATTCTGGAAGGGACAACGGCTAAAAGATAGATCAATCAATCAATAATGAAAATATCTGAACTAGTAAGATCGATTAATTTCAATTGAAAGGCTAAACAGGCTCGTTAAAAGAGGCTCATGAGGTACGAGAGCCATGTTTCTTTCTCACTTTTTGGTGCCCAGCGTTTGTCCTCCCAGTTTGATCTTCAGTCTGAGCTGAGGGGGAGGAGGCCTGGCGACCAGGACGGGTTCTGGCTCCGGCATCTCAGGGAAGCCGTGGGCCCCTTCGTCCCGATGGTGCTTCCTCTTGTGCTTCTTGTGTTTCTTGTGTTTCCTCTTGTGAATGCCGTGCAGGCCGAGGCCCCCGTCACCTGCAGTGGGGGGGAAGTGGTGGTGGAGAGAACGTTTTTAATCCATTAAGACCGGGCATCTGTGTCATTTTAAGATTTCTTTGGCTATTCAAAAATAGCAGATATACAATCTCATAGCGCGCCACCGAGTGCCACGCTACGAGCTTGTAAATCTGCAATTTTTTTTTAAATCATAAAAAGGTGTCATTCACTGCTGCCGTTTTTCCTTTTTCTCCTTTGCACATAATATGCATTTGATGATGGCGTATTTAACCGTGTAAACGTATAATTTTGTAATGCTATGTTGATTAATTGAATACAAAGGACCACAATGGAAACAAGTCCCCAGGACTTTTTTTTGTTATCCTTTTAGCCTTAATATCTGACTGTATCACGTGCTGTTTACATTTTTGACTGATAAAGTATTCAATGAATCAATAAAAAAATCAATCACACCGTCATATGACATACTATGAGACAGGACTTAAAAGTGGTTGGAGTGGGCAAATGAACAGTAACATACATTTTACATGTTTTGGGCTGTGGTTGCAGGACTTCAGAGTCAGGGTGCACCAATTCTGTCCATTCATTGAAACTAAAAAATGTCACTGGTCCCACCGGTGCACCTTACATTTAGCAGGTCTGTCTGTGTGTGTGTATGGGTGGGTGCTCCTAAATTATATGCTGGTGCACCCAGCACCTATATGAAAAGGTTAGGCACACCAATGCAGCCAACTAGGAAGTTAGCCTGGAGCCCTGGGTTGCGATTACTAACTTAATCTAGTTCATCAGTGACTTTTAACAACAATTTTAGAGTGGATCATACAGAGGAGTGTGAATTTAATTTGTTATAAAACACATTTATATGAGTCTGGCTACGCCACATATTAGTGCACTCTCTCTGCCTGTCTAGTGAAGAGTAACGTTTCTCCATCCTTATCGTTAGGATAAATTAAGATAAGACTTTAGCAATTCCTGGGGGGGGGGGGGGGGGGGGGGGGGGGTGGATTCAGGTTTCATAACAGCAACAGCAGGAAGAGTGAAACACAGGTAAGGCAAAAGTCATGCATTTACTGTAGATGATGTAACATGTAATCAATCTAGATTGGCAATCATTTCCCAAGGGACAGGGACGACAATCTAATTATGCCATCTACAGCATAACGTCCTGTCATCATGCATACAAAACAAAACAGCATAATGCATGAGATCTAAACAGTCAGGGTGTTACCTACCATGAAACCTGGGGTGAATCATGTCTTTCCTTTTTCCCATTGAAGGGGCTGCGATTTAACCACCAGAAAGGCCCTCTTCAATCACACATCACAACATGGGATTCGATCTGATTGTGGATCTTCTGCAAAGTGTGCACCTGTCAATGCCCAGTGCCCACTACTGAGTGCCACTTTGCCCACACAAGTCCACACCCCGGTGCCAGTCTGGTGCCAGGGAGAAAGATGCACTAAGTCCTAACAGCTGAATTAGCTCTCTGGTGTAACCTTCATGAAACGGCTGCCTTGTAGTTTCTCTGTTGCATCCTATTTTCAACTCACAACAACGGCATTCTTATCAGAGGGTGAGCTTAACACCAGAACTACTGTCTTAAAGTAAACAGCTAAAGTGTTAGCTCCGTGTCGTTAGCCTAACATGAGTCTTGAGAATAGATCTAATCATTTGGATTCTAATGGTCCACTTATATCAGTCAACGAGCAGACTTCAGTTCCTTGTGAAAGATGTTATTATGGCCTTAGTCGGGAAATGTAGTGACTTCTGAATGAATATACTAGTCTTATTATTGAGGATACTTAACTTTATACCACACGACGCTACTAGCATCACAACTAAAGCCCTTGAGGAATTTCACTTCCGGGTCATTTTTGCATAGGGGAATTTGTTGCCTTGGATTGGCTTTGCGTGCAATCTAAAATCCTCCAAGTTCATCCAATTTAATCAATTTAATACAAGTTTAAAACTGTATTTACATCACATCGCCATTTAAAAGTCAATGCGTGTAAGGAACAATTCAACGGGCATTAAATTAAATATAATCTTTGACAAAAGTGGTACCCCATGCGGTTATTTTGGCTGGTAGATTACTTCACTGCCCTCTAGTGGCGAGAATCTGTAAACTAATGAAGCTCTGTAACAACCATATAATAACCTGTCACGTTTTACAGTCAATAATTCAGTGCAGGTACTATGTAAGACTTAGATAAGTTAATGAACAGCAAAATACTTTTACATGGTGCTACTAGAGTCTTCAGTGCAGTTACAGTAAGCTAATAATAACTGCACATTATGTTTATGCTTGGGAAATGTAGTTCACAAAGTGTCTGCTTAAAGCTCTAGCTGCCAAGTAAAGAACTACATTACCCATCGGCCCCTAGACACTGAACTCAACACACACAAGGTTAGTCACGTAAACACAACGTGTTCATACTAATATCAGTTTTTGGATCTTTATAAGGCAAAACTTTAGTTTATTTGTTGTGTCCTCCACTCCAAATGATGTGCGCCCCACACATACACCTTTGGTTGTGAATCCCCTAATCAAGAGTAACATTGATTGATTGAATACTTTATTTAGCGGTTTGCAAAAAAAGCACGGAGATACAGTTCAATACAAGGTCTGCAAGGATTAAAACCCAAGACTGAATGTTTCCATTGGAGTGCATGTGTATTCAATTCATCGAAACATTTAATGACAGACACATATACAATACTATGCAAAAACATCATAGAAACATTATGGTAGCATTGGATGACAACAGACAAATAACATACATTTATGACTTGGAAGCAGTGGTGGAAAAAGTAGTCACATGTTTTACTTAAGTAAAAGTATCAATGCCGCAATACTGCAATATATAATTACTCTGTTACAGGTAAAGCAAAAACAAAAAAAAGTACAAAAGTAATGTATTGGCATCAAAATGTACTTTAAAGTACCAAAAGTAAAAGTACTCATTATGCAGAATGTCCTATTTCACAAGTGTTCAAAATGTATAAAAATCTTTTGAAAATAGTAGATCGATGCGACGCGTGCTTGATCAGCTATTTTCAAATAGCCAAAGTTTAAATAGGGGTGAAGTGGTTAATTAATGTTTTTTAATAAGAATCAAAATCTACAAAGTTAACTAGTAACTGAAGTATTCAAATCATTGTAGTGTAGTAAAAGTACAATATTTGCCTCTGTGAGATGTAGTGGAGTAGAAGTAAAAGTACTGAAAATTGGAAATGCTTCAGTAAAGTAAAAAATACTTCAAAATTGTACTTCAGGACAGTATTTGAGTATGTAATGGAAAGGTACCTATAAGTTCACTCTTGTAATTCTTCACTCAGAGACTTCTTGCTGAAGTGAGGCACAGCAACAGATGGCATGCGTTAATGTAATGTACAGCAGCTTGGATTTCAAGCAGGATAATTGATACAGATGATGGTATAATAACCTACACTTTATTTAAAGGAACCATGAACTACGCCAGGTTTCTGACTGCTGTCAGCGCAGCAAGAAAGCCCTCCCCCATCAGAATGTTGAGTAAGTCAACTTGATATACTCTGTTTTATGTTAATTCTGTTATTACATATAATATGTATCAATTACTGGTACCCTATACGTAAGTGAAAAAAACTAAACATGAGTTTACTTAGTAGAACCCTGGGGGTCTCCGGTCAACTAAGTATAGGGTTCAACTAAATGGTTAAAGGTTTAAACGTGAAATATACCTTTAAATAAATAAAACCAGTAACAAAATGCTTTATGGTTTTCCTTCTAAAACATGTATTCATACATATAGCATTTCAATTGTCAAGTAGCCATATTCCATGGAAATCCATCATGATCAATGGAAGCCTGAGATGAGAAAGCTCAAACTCTTATCTGGTGAATAACATGAATTGCTGGGACATGAATGTACAGAGAATGGAGAGGAGACGAGAGAGGGGCTCAGTGAATTGAACTCTCCTGGCATTCTAGGCCTGTATAGCTCCATAACTAAGGGTAGTCCACGGCAAGTTTGATCTCTTTTCCTATAGTTCTTGTCAGCAGCTTTCAGGATCAGCTGGAGAATCTTTTGGAGACTTGTCGCGACAGCCTGATAATAAGGAATTGCATTGTTTTGGCGTGTCGCTTCTGTAAATGGAAAGAAGGATGGGGCCAAGTATTCATGTATTTCTCTCTCTCTCCCTAAATACTGTTCTCCCATCCACCTCCATTTGAAGCTGAGTTGCAACAGCGGTCGCCAGCGTCTCTGATCTCATTGGCCGGAGGCTCTCCGAACCCCAACACTTTCCCGTTCCTGTCGGCCTCCATCCAGACAAAGACCGGGCAGACGGTCACCTTTGATGAAACCCTGATGAAGAGGGCCCTACAGTACTCAGCTTCCAATGGGTGAGGGGCAACATGTGTCCTCACAGGAGGGACCCACAGTTGCAATTCAGCAAAGAATGAAGCTTAAACTAAAATGAAGCAGAGGAGAGAGAGAGATCCATTGTGTAGCAGGTTGAGCATGACGCTGACAGCACCATGATTTGAGGTTTCATTCCAATGAAGATCTGTGGCTACCACCCCCAGTCTGTAGTAGGGCTGGGCAATTACTCCAAATATCAGAACCAAAATTCAGAACCTTTAACTGACTTAATCCTGCTCATGTAGGTTAATCAAATAATTGAGTAGCCTGTTTTGTTGTGATTATTTTTTACATTTCTTATCAACACTAGATTTTTAGTCGATATAATCGACTAAGTCAATTAGTCTGATTAACCACTTAAGCCCTTTATTATACAGTACAATGGTGGCGTGCAAAAATAGTGAAAATAGCCGATCTACAAGCTCACACTTGTGAGCTTGTAGATCTGCTAATTTAACTATTGCTTTTATATATATATATATATATATATATATATCATTCATCTAACTATATAAATGGCGAGCAACTTCCGCACCCTCGGTGGCGACACCCCACAGCTCTGTTATCGGATAAACAACGCACCGCCAGACCACATGTCGCCTACTGACTCGCCACGGCGGCCGCGCTGAATTTACGCCTCGCGTAGGGGACATCTCACTGCTCACTACACCGTTTCCACCGCGCAACATAATTAATTCTACTCACCAAATGTCGGACAAAACGGAAGGGGAGCCAGCTTCGTACCGTTTACCGTGCGCACGACCTCATCACCACAACAGCAGCCAGCCGCTGCGGGGGTTTTTTCCTTTTTTTCCAAACTTTTTTTTTGGTCACCATTTTCTCCAGGCACCATTTCTGGTGTAACGTCGGGTGTTTCTTTTCACCAGCCAATCACCTTTCACGTTGCCACGTCCGTTGCCACGTCGCGCTGACGTACGCTAAACAAGCGCTGCCGTGCGCACAATGCAAACGAGCCCAAAGGCGCGCAAAAATAAGCCGACCATTGCTTAGACACAAAGTCAGACCTGGCAACGCAGCCTACGCCAATCATGTGTGAGAGATCTACAAGCTATGGGGCAGAGACGCCACCGTATCTTAGCAACAACTACAGCGCTCACTCTCATTGGTCGTGTCACGCTAAGAGCAGTCTCCAGACAATGGCATCGCAGACAGCTTGCTGTTACTGCTGTAGCCATCACAGGCAGTTGCAGCACGACGGACAGGGCGCTGTGATAGCTGCCATGTCGCTAACGCTAACCTGGTTGTCATGCCTGCAGCGGCTGTGCAATCACTTTGTCAACAATGCACGTTCGTGTGGTCAATGTCTATATTGCTGCTCAGTTCGTCCATTGTAGATGGTGTATGTTTGTGTGTGTCTTCTGGAGAACTATGTAGCTCCACAGCAACTACAGTAACTAACGTAATGGCAGGACCGCCCCGTGCAACGCATGTTAGGCTGCATTATGGTCATGTAGTAATTTCAGATAATTTCGCTCCGATTAGAGCAGTGTTTATCAACCCCCCCCCCCCCAAATACACGTACTTGATCTGGGACCCCCCCATTCTGTTTGACTCCGTTCCACAAGTAAATATTGTGAAAATAGCCGATCTACAAGCTCGAAACGCCTCACGTTGAGCGGCTTTGTAAGCTTGGAGATCGGCTATTTTCTACATGATTGCCTCTTTCTTACATTCTTTGCCAATGTGCCCCATGTTTTCATAGCATAGTTTATTGACTACTTCTGCTGCAGAAATGGCCATTTCCTTTACTTTCGGTTTTTTATTGTCTCCGCCAGGCCGAAAGGCATGGCGCAAGACTATGTTTCACCCCCTGTCCGTCCGTCTGTGATAGCTAATCTCTCACATCGTTGACTTGATCGCAGCAAAATAACAGCCCGATGTGGAGAGTCAGTGAGAGCTGGATAAACGACGTAAAATGTGTCAAAAGGAGTCTGTACGGCTGTCGATAAATGAACACATGACGTCGGTGGGAGAGGAGATATTGTGTCTTTTGGACAAACAGCAGCGTGGTGCTGATGTTTGTTGTGTGAAGCAGCTTAATGTCACAGTGTTTGTGTTGGAGCGCCTCAGTGCGGCTGCAGAGTTCATGTGCAACCTCTTCCAGAGAGACACAGAGACACTAGAAACTCTGCTGGGGAAAAAAAACACTGCTGGGCATTGACTTTCCTATGGACATTGATCTACACACTGCAGGTATATCTGCTACACACACAACATCAAACTACACACTGCAGGTATGATGCAGCGTTTGCATTACAGCCAGCATGCCAGCGTAGTTCCCATATGGTTTCAAGGTGGGCTAAACCATATGGACCCCATGTCAGCAATGTCAGCGGCATCCACTTCAGTCCCAATTGCGATGCCCATGCAGGCTATAAGTAGCTTCTACCTGGCCCTTAGGTGGGCCCCAACTAGCCATGTTTATGTGGGACCAAGGCGGGTCCTAACTGCGTTTGCCCATGCAGGCTTTAACTGGGTTCTACCTGGGCCCTAGGTGTACCCTAACCAACCACAGTGCAGTGCCCATCGCTCCAATTGTTGTGACGTCAGGGCTCTCAATACTGCACATTGGTGGAGGAGGAGGGCCCGCAGGCCGACCGCACACATCGCTGAACCAATGCTAGCCCACGGATGTTTCCTCTGTGGATTTACAATCTGCCCCTCTATGCCACATATCATCCGCACTACAGGGTCTTCACTGACCGAGCCACGGCCCCACTGACCCTCATGACGCTACGCCACTTAAACGTGCGGCAGCATGCGCTGGGTTGCCAGGTTTGCACAGCCTGCGCCAGAAACAAGCAACCACCTTCATGAAAAAAAAAAAACACCGAAATGGTCCGCAATGTTCCAGGGGTGTCCCCGCGCGTCCCAACACTCCACAGGGGGTCAGTGGACCATCAGGGGGTCCGCGGACCCCCTGTGGACCCCCTGAAACATAACAAATATTATTTCTTCAAATTTTTTCCTTTTTCAAAAAAACTTTTCCACAGTTTCACTCCGGCGATTTGGGTCCCCCAATATACACACGGCCACGCTGGGCCCCGTGCGCGGCTGGGGTTGAGGGGGGCGTAGCCCCCCGAAACTCTAGTTAATCATAATCAAGGCAAAACTTTGAAATACTCGTGGAATCTATGAGACAAGACCAAAACTAAAAGAAAAGGCCATCAGACTAAAGCGTTCGCCATCTTTTCTATTCACCTGGTCCATTACCGTGTCATTCACGAATGGAATGGATTAAAAATAATCTATTTTTATGGACATGCAAATGTTATGATTGCGTTTTCTTTGTGCCCAATTCCACCTGACCCATTCTGGGGACAGCAGAGCGTGGCGTTTATCGGTTTATGTATGCTTATCAGCCTTTTATGGACATCTTTGTAAACTGTGCCCCTTTCTGTCACTCTGACATACAGTTATTCTCCTGGTGTTGTTTGACTAAGCACTGACAAGGAGATAAAGAGGTTATAAAGTGAGATATGTTTCTAGTGAATCAATAGATTATCCCCTGGAGTTCACCATGCACACTGTGAAGTTTGCAGAACTTTGCTTTTGGGGCTGTGACTTTCACACACATACACACACACACACACACACACACACACACACACACACACACACACACACACAGAGAGACCCATGGTCTCTTATCAGTTAATTATAAGAGACACGTTGTGTTGCAACGCGTTGTGAGCTTATAGATCGGCTATTTTTGGCGAACGTTCTCCCCAGATTAGGGATGCTGGGGGTTCAAGAGGTTAAACGAAAGTGGCATTTTAAGTTTTAAACATATTTTGATTATCGTGATAATATCATCAATCGCAATTATCTTTGCCACAATATTTGTGACGTGTCATTTTCATATCGTCCCATCCCTACTCCCTAGTATACCAGAACTGCTGACCTGGATGAAGGGCCTTCAGAAAAGCCTTCACACGCCTCCCACTGTGGACTACAGTCCAGAGAGGGGACAGATGGACATGTGTGTCACCACCGGGAGTCAGGAGGGACTCTGTAAGGTAATTCCACTGGTCATCATCCTCAGTATGAGAGTATGGCTTTCTGTCTAGGGCTGCCAACTTTTGATTATTTTCTCAGCCATTATTCGATTACTTTTGCAATTAATCGAATAATCAATATATTTTGTTACATATCAAGGGATTGTTTAAGCCTTGTTTTATCGTCACATCACAACGATACAAGGGGATTTTGTATCGCTGTATTTTGTTGTATTTTAGAAAATGTTTTGATATTCAATTTGATTATCAATCAATTATTTTCATTAAGTTATCGTTTTTTTTAATATAATGGATTAAATAGATTAGTTTAACTGTTGCAATCCTATTACAGCCTCTTTCTCTCTCAAGGCTTTTAGTGTCTCCAGGTAATCTCAACTTGAAATGCTCAGCCAGGAGGGGGTGCAAAGTCTCAGAGGAAAGCTGCAATATCTTGCCAAAGCAAAGGATCTTGGTTTCAGTTCAGTTCTGCTTCCGTAAAAAGTCTAGAAACTGTTGTGAAAGGGCTTCCTGTTTGCTCTGATACTCTGGTCGGTGGTATCATCTGTTTGTGTCAGTGGTATCATTTATGACAATTTTTTCGATTTCCCCACACAACCATGTGACATCTTGTCACCGCTGAACCCTACTGGTTGGTCCTCTGACAGGTTGTTCCTCGGGATGGCATTGAAACCACATGCCCCCTCTGATACATAATCAATCACCGCTTCTTTTTACCTGCCATTGAGGAGCTTCACCGGGAGGATGTAGCGTGTGCGGAGGAACATACTATTCCTCTCAGTTCAACACCCCGGCTGACAGGCGCCCTTGAGCAACCTGTAGAAGTAGCTGGTGCAGGGACAAATAACTCCCTCCTCGTCCAGCTTCCCTGCTGCAAACATGGCCAATTGTGTTTGTTGGAATGCCCGAGCAAGTCGAATGTTCCGTGGACATAGAGGATGCTAGTGTCCAGGAACTTTGGAGAACTAGCAGTGCTCAGGTGGTGCAGGAACGTTACCCCCGCACCGCCCCAGCGCTGGTCAGTGGTATCTTGTCATGGAGCTTCTCCACCTAAACAAAGAATGGCCAGTTTTCTCTGAGAATGGCCCACTAGTTTGTTCCTGCAGTGCTGAGTGATCATTCTGTAGTGTCCATGGAGAGGAGCTGCGTTCCAATGATCCTCTCTGCGGTTTTAATGGTCCTCTCCCAGTCCCTTTGTGTGGTGTTCCCATACCACAGTGTGATACCTCTCTGGTGAGGACGGTCTCTACGAGATCTCTGTCCTCTGTCCTGGACAAGAGGCCGACAACTGGCTTTCTTCAGTGACCTGACAACATAGAGCCACCACTGTGCCTTCTTGTCTGTGGCCAAGGTGTTTTCTGAACAACTCGGTTACCCTTTAACCCACAGAGGTTGCTGTGGGAGAGTTTGGTTCCTGAAATCCAGGATTTGCTCTTTGGTCTTGTGTCAGTGGTGAGGATACTCAGGACTGTTTCCTACCCCATAGGCAAGTGACTCATCCATCAGCTGCCTTTAGTACTAGCGTGATTCACTGTTTCCCTTGATAAGCCCTAGAATAGTCATCTGCAGTGCAGAAGCTACTGTATTGTTATCATCCTTAATTCTCAGTTGCCAGGACTGATTTCAGTCATTTGGATTCCATAGATGTATTTCGCTTGTAACTTTAACACTGCTGCTCTGCACCATGTGGCTGCCAAAGTCAAGCCCTAATGCTAGATATTTTTTTTTAAGATTATAAAGAGTATTTTATTTTATAACAGCATATTTTATAACAGCAATGGTTGAAGCCTCAATCTGTGGTTTCTTCAACTGGTTGGCTGTATATAGAACAGCAGGAACATGGGTTTAGAATGATAATACCAAAACATTATAATTAAACAGAGTGCTAGTGTTGCGGGGGCTCCTTTCACACTATTTCACAAATGACAGAGTGGGGCTTGGCCTAACAAACAGCCTTTCTTTTTTTAGCTTTATTCAATTCTTGTGGTGAATTATATTTAGTGTTAATAGGGGTACTTTAATTCAGAGAGTGTAATTAATGTCCAGTGTTTTCGACTGTGTTGTTGCAGGTATTTGAGATGCTGGTGAACCCAGGAGACAACGTCCTGCTGGACGCTCCCACATACTCGGGAACACTTGCAGCGGTAATAAAATATAAATTGTCATCCTCATTTCAATGCATAAAAACACACACACACACACACACACACACACACACACACACACACACACACACACACACACACACACACACACACACACACACACACACACACACACACACAGAGTCCCTTATGTCATTGGTGTCCAATGAAAAAAGTTGAGAATCACTGACTTATGTGTCCATGATGATTTTCTGTCTTCCTTTATTCCTTTTTAACCCTCTCTCTCTCTCTCTGTCTGTCTGTCTCTCTGTCTGTCTCTCTCTCTCTCTCTCTCTCTCTCTCTCTCTCTCTCTCTCTCTCTCTCTCTCTCTCTCTCTCTCTCTCTCTCTCTCTCTCTCTCTGCTGTACCTCCCTATAGCTTCAGCCACTGGGGTGCAACCTAATTAACGTCCCCAGCGACCAGCACGGCATGATCCCTTCCGGCCTGAAGGAAGTGCTGTCTCGCTGGGACCCCTCTGAGGTCCACAAGCCTGGAAGCTCCGCTCCCAGGGTCCTCTACACCATCCCCAACGGGGGAAACCCCACCGGCGCGTCCATGACTACGGAGAGGAAGAGGGAGGTGTACGAGGTAGGAGAGATTTAGGGCTGTCACGAGGATGACATTTGAGCTTCAAACTCCAATTTTACCATGTTAGACGTCCTTGGTTCTGGTGACTGATATTGTCCTTCTAATGCGTGAGGGGGCCATGTTTTTTCAATTGCCTTTATTCAATTTCAGCCCCCGTACCCCTCATCCATTAGAGGAACAATATCAGTCATCAGCCCCAGGAATGTGTGTTTTCAGTGAGTCTAACATGGTTAAAATGGAGATTAGAAGTTCAATAGGCTTACAGTATATAGGAGAGGAGCTTGTCTGATCTAATGAATATCAAATATCTAAATGTGTGCAAACTTCTGCAAAGACAGTGATTTTGTGACTTGGCAGGTAATTGAAATCTGTGAAGGTCAGTTTTCAAACAGACACAGACAGACACTCGCACACGCACACACACACACACACACACACACACACACACACACACACACACACACACACACACACACACACACACACACACACACACACACACATATACACACACTCTTGCAAACACAAACACATTATTTCATCAGGTTTGCAAGAACACACGCCTCTCTCCCCTCCCTCCCTCTTTATTCTCTCTCTCTCTCTCTCTCTCTCTCTCTCTCTCTCTCTCTCTCTCTCGGTGTGTGGTAGTGCTCATTAGACCTCTGTGGTTAACCTCCTCCCTGTCTTTCTCTAACAGCTGGCCAGACAGTATGACATGCTCATCATTGAGGATGACCCATACTATTTCCTACAGTTTGAAAAGGTATGGCACAAAAGGGTGCAACAGTTAATTGAACTAATCAAGGAATAATTAATTGATTATTCCATTAATCAAGAAAGTAATCGAAAAACATTTGCTAAGATGATATTAAAATATGAATCAATACTGTTGCAGCCCTAATGGCACATCAGTCACTCACCTCCCCTTGTCTTCACATGGGTGTAACTAATGTTTTTCACTCCAGTTGGGAATCTCAGTTTCTTTCCTGCGACTTAAAAATGTAAAAGGCTATCATGACTTGATATGACTCGGTTTCATTTCATTCATTTTTGTATGCTACAGTATCAAAAGGACGACGGCGTACAGCTATGAAAGCAAGAATAAGAAATACACATAAAGTATACTGAACACATGAGCCTATTTTGGGTAAATGTTCGATATTTCTTTATTATTTCTATTTTTCTCCAACATTATTATTATTTTTTCCATTTTATTGGATTTTGACAGAAGCATTTATTGCATACATATCAACAACATATAACCTTGCATTGCCTCATATATAGCCCAATTAAGAAAAAAATGCCTGATCTACAAGCAGATTCAGATCTACAAGCTCACACTAGTGTTCCGATGGATGCATTGTGAGCCTGTCGATCGTCTATTTCTGCTATTTGTACAGCAATTTATATGGAGCTTAATGGTTAAAGCTGCACTATGTAACTGTCCTCTTCTTCCTCTCAAATGCTGACATTTTTTTAATAGAGCCTGCCTGCTTGCTCAGGTGATACATTAAATATTGACCATCAGGTCAAAATTTGTGTCTGATCCTGTGTCTAGGTAAGACATGACCTTTGACACAATCTAAATGTTTCAATAGAAGAGCAGGGAGACAAAATACAACCACCACAATTGTTATATTGTATTAACATACTCTACCATACAGATTGGACAAAATTATATTTTATTCATTAAAAATAGTTACATAGTGCCGCTTTAATGTCAAGTGTGGCTGCACTTAGCATGTTAATCTTGGTTCATAAACCTATAATATGTGTTCTGTTGACAGCCCTGGGCCCCCACGTTCCTGTCCATGGATGTTGATGGGAGGATCATAAGAACAGACTCATTCTCAAAGATCCTGTCTTCAGGGTGAGTAAGGGGTGTAGACAGTGAAAAGTCTCTCACTGTCTACACCAGTGGTTTCCAAAGTGGGGTCCGGGGACCCCCAGGGGTCCTTGGGGTTTGGGAGTTCCCCAGCAAAATGTGTTAATACAGCACTGCACTCATTTTAACCACTTTATCCATATTTTATACGATTGGCAATTAACATTTTCTTAATATGAGGTCTTCTTTTCTTGGGGTCCCTGGCACGAAACACACGCTTACTGTTTAGACTTTTGTGGGGGTGCACGTTACATGCTGTAGACATTTACCTGACACTTGAGCGTTTGTGCGTGCCTGTCTGGATACATAACAGGATAGGTGGGCACTAGGGACATCTGGGCACATCAATGTAAAATTGGCTATTTTGTCCAAAATGTTAAAAAATGTAATATGAAAACTTAAGTAATGTAAAGTATACATGATGTGAACATGCACGGTATATCATTATCAGACTTAATTTTATCCTTCAACTTGACTGGATATACAGGTTTTGTAGCAATTTGTAGCAATTGTAGAAATATTCGACCTTAATTGTCGAATGTTTAAGCATGTTCTAATTATGTATACTTAACTTTACTTAAAGGGGAAATCCACCCATTTTCAATATTTAACTATGTCATTAATATAGCATAAAGGAGTTGTGTGGAAATAAGAAAAAAGTTCCCCCCTTTCTGTGTTGCCTTGAACTGGAGGATTGATTTTGGGTTTAACATTGCAAATTACAACATGATGAGTCATCATGTTGTAATTTGCAATGTTAAACCCACAATTTTCTAATATTAAATGTTTTAACATTTTGGACAAAATAGCCATTTTACATTGAGCTGCCCTAGTGCCCACCTATCCTGTTACCGTCTGTTTCCATGAGTGTACGTGGATTTTGTCATTGTTTTGTTTGTCTTCAAGTGCATCTGCTGCACATTAACATTTCACAGCATTACAAGGGTTCCCTGAACAAGTCAGGGCTTGACTTGCTTTTACAGTTCACA
Organism: Gymnoscopelus microlampas; assembly: GCF_963454915.1. Taxonomy (NCBI): domain Eukaryota; kingdom Metazoa; phylum Chordata; class Actinopteri; order Myctophiformes; family Myctophidae; genus Gymnoscopelus; species Gymnoscopelus microlampas. The sequence goes on along the minus strand of NC_139956.1, from coordinate 27,130,596 downwards.
CAACTATTTAATTAGTTTCTGCTTCTGCCTGCAGTGCAGTCCCTGGGCCGTGTGTGTGCGTGTGTGTGTGTCCATGGAAAAACAGGGCTCAGCAGTAAGCAAAACAGGAAATGGGGAAAGAAACAAACATGCTGGCATAATATTAGTAAGGACTCTGTTGTTAGACGCGTTCAATAACAGAGTCACATTAGACGTGTGTTTTGCCATTGTCAGGAAAGCAAATCTGTTATTCATTTATTTAGTTACTTATTATTATTTATATATAATAAGTATATATTTGGCTGTCATTTGTAAAGTGATAAGAAGGCATACATTGCTAATGCTACATTAAATGGCCAGGGTCAAGATTAGCGAGCAATCCGGTTACATGTACTGTCCCAGTCGATGTAGTAGTCCATATGTACTATTAATCCAGTAGATAATTTATATAATACCCCATGAATGTGTGTTTGTACTTAAGTGTGTTTATGTTGCGTTGTGTATTTGCATTGGTGTGCACGCGCGAGAGAGCATCAGCATGCTTACGTAAACCAGAATATGTGCATGTGTGTATGTATGCCTGTGCATGTGCACACCTTTGTTTTGTTCAAATGCAAATGAGCGGTGTGTGTTTGCACCTGTGTGGTTGAATGTACAACATGGTGTATCTTGTGATTTCAGGTTGAGGATAGGCTTTGTGACTGGTCCCAAGCCTCTGGTCGACAGGGTGGTGCTTCATATTCAGGCTTCCACCATGCACACTAGCTCCTTCACACAGGTGACTCCACCCTTTGTTTCAATGCCCATGCTTAATTAAAACAGCGAGATGCCTAGCATTTTAGGATCCATATTGAATCTCCCTGATGCTGGCCTAGCAGTCCGAGCACCTAGGCTCCAATGTAGCCTGACAGCGTGTCGCATGTTCGAGTCCCGATCCCGACGGCCTTTGCTCCGTGTCACTCCCCATCTCTCTCTCCCCGATTCCTGTCTATCTACTGTACATCTACTGTACTATCAAATAAAGGCATAACAAGCCCCCAAAAACAGCTGCTATAGTCAAAATATAGCAGATTTATAAGCTTACACGCATCAAAGTGTCATGTTGTACCTTGCTAGGTGTGCTCAGTTATTGAAGGGTTTATTTAGTTAGTATGTCTCCAGGAACTCCAGTCTCTTACACTGCTTCTCTCTCTCTCTGTCTGTCTGTCTGTCTGTCTGTCTGTCTGTCTGTCTGTCTGTCTCTCTCTCAGCTCATGGTATCCCAGCTGCTGCATAGCTGGGGACAGGAGGGCTTCCTGAACCACATAGATGGGTACATGGCTCCCCGTTTTCCTTCACACTTTTACGACACAATGCCAAAGGCTTCGCCCAAAAATACACCATTCACAGCTTAGCTGACGCTGCTGCTATGCCAGTCACAGCTCAGCTAACGCTAGACCAATCACAGCTCACCTCATGTTGGAGATAATGCATGCACATCCAGTCTCTTATCCATGTGCTAGACAAACAATGATCAACTGTAAAAAGAAAATCCACACACGAGTATCTCAGCTCCACTTGATTGTTTATTGCGTTTATCATTGTTTCCATCTTACTCGATCTTCATCAGGATCTTCTTCTTTTTAAAATTGTTATTCCTTGAAGATCGAGTAAGATCGAAACGATGCCGCTGTTAGACTACAAGACTCTTTTTAGTCTTATTCTGCTCTCCAAGATTGCCAACCTACATCATTTAATGCTAAAAACAGCTATCAAGATTTATCAATGGTTTGTATTGTTCAAAGTTTCCTCTGCTGAAGTGGGCACAGCTGTCAGCTGATTCAGTGTATTTTTGGCCCAGTATCAGCAGTGTGTGAAACACTTTGCATTCCTCTTGCAGCGTAATCGAGTTTTACAGGAAACAACGGGATGCCATGATCTCCTCCGCAGACAAGTGGCTCACAGGTATGGTGCACTCATATAACTGAATGATACTACACATATACTGTATACTGTATATATCATACTGTTGTACTCAATAAACTGACTGGGTTTTCGGCAAAAGCACTGTTGTCAGACTGTTGTGAAGGCTAAGACCTTCTGGAGAAGCTGTCATCAATCATTGCGGTGCCTCTCAAAGGTCACTGCAGGGCAGTTCTGTTGACGAAGCACTGCACCCGTCTCTAGTTTTCTTTCTTTTCTCCTTTGTGTGTGTGTGTGTGTGTGTGTGTGTGTGTGTGTGTGTGTGTGTGTGTGTGTGTGTGTGTGTGTGTGTGTGTGTGTGTGTGTGTGTCTGTGTCTGTGTGTGTGTAGGTCTGGCTGAGTGGCATGCTCCATCTGCAGGCATGTTCCTTTGGATGAAACTCAAGGGCATCCCAGATACACAACAGCTCATTATGGAGAAGGCACTGGAGAAAGAGGTCTGTAAAAAGGGCATCCACACACACACACACACACACACACACACACACACACACACACACACACACACACACACACACACACACACACACACAAAGATGTATATCTACCAAGGGAATTAAATAATGTATATAGATTAGAAGTTCACAGAGGTTAAGTGCTGATGTAAGAAGGGCATCTAAAAATAACACACACAGAGTTCTATTTTACTTCCCTTATCATTCTCCATTCATCACGCTTGGCAATGACTGTGATGATTAGTACGCAATTTGGCAATGACAGTGATGATTAGTATGCAATTAATAATTAGTCCACAGTGGGTCCATGTTCAATACCTGTATCTCTCTCTCTGTCTGTCTCTCTCTGCCGCTCTCTCTTTCTCTCTGTTTGTCCGTCTGACTCTCTCCGTCCTTCTCTTTCTGCAGCTGGGTTTCTATCAGCCTGTTCTAATGCATATTTTTGATTTGCACATAAAAACAACCTGAGTAGTGAGTAACTCAGACATTTTTAAATGTCGCACAAGGTTTTACGCTCGCTTGAGGTGGTTGAGGTGCCTTTATTGAAAAACAGGTAATGCACTAAATGGGAGATGGCAACACCTATGCCAAATAAGTTCTTGCATTGCAAGCATTTAACCGACATGGCTCTATCAATTTTGCAGCATTATAAGTTGAAGCCACATCCAGTTTATTACCTTCCCACATGTTTCAATCCAAACGCACATAGGCCTACATTTTAACTCATTGAGTGCCATTAACGTGTTTCACGTGTATTACCGCTATGGTGCAACGTGCCATTAACGTGTTTCACGTGTTTAAAAAAATAAATAAAATCAGAACCCAAGATATCATTATCTGAAGATTTGCAGCTCCATCCACTCCTTGTTTAACTTATAACTGAAAAAGGCTGTATCTCGCTTCCTAAGCACTTTTTTTTTACTACTTTAAAAGAAAATCAAAATCGTACTGGCCAGAAATAGCCAGAAATAATTCGGGCACTCAATGAGTTAATGCACCAAAGAAATAAAGAACAAATTCAGATTATAAAGTAAATGATAATTCCCCACTATGTTCATCAGCGTGGACACATGATTAAGTAGCCTACACTTTAAGAATAGCCTGAATCATCATAATGCTCACATTTCATGATTGAGGTTGAATATGTGTGCGCATTGCTGTTTCATTAACTAACATTCCCCACTTATTAGTGATGGTCTCATATGTAGTGTTTTAATCACTTGATCCAACTTTGAAACTCAGATGACAGTTTGTTCCCAATCAAATCCATAATTCTTTGGGATTTCCTCTGTCAAGGTGGTTGTGGGCAACCTTGGGAAAGCGCAGTGACGGTGCACACGGCTTCTCCTCATGCATTATTCTAAGTTATACGGATGTTCAGGTCGTTCAAGTCAACAGAACTTGTATTCTGTACCACTAACGACCAAATTCAAGAATGTGTGTGACTTAATGTCGTTCATGAATAGTCAAAAGGGTTAAGGTCCTTACACACCGGGGGCGTTTTTTTCATGCGAATAATATGTTTTTTTTTAAACCTTATAAAGTAAATGCAAGCTTCCACATCAGTTTCGCGGAGCGAAAAATCGTCTTTTATCTATTCGGACCGAGTCCGAATTTTGCGTATATTCGCATAATCTCCGGTGTGTAATAACCTTAAGTGATATTTTTTGGTTAAAACAAAAAAAAAATATTTTAAAGGTTAAAGCACTATATTCTGTTAGTAATCATTGCTATACAGTGTTTGTTCAGTAACAGGGGTCTCCCTGTCTTTCCAGTTCTTTAATAAACAGAAAATGTATTTTCTGGTGGGATGCCAAATTTCAGCCAATCAGGCAGAACAAGAGAGTACCCATTTATCAGCTTCAATTTTATAGTGTTCCAGGTCCCAATGCACTTGTTTATCCTGTATCCTGCGTGAGTTCTCTCTCCTGATTGGATCAATTGAGTATCCCGACCTGAAAATGCATTTTCTGTTTACTAAAGAGCTGGAAAGACAGGGAGACTCCTGTTACTGAACAAACACTCTAAAAGCAACGAGTACTATCACAATATAGAGCTATTTAACACTTAACAAAGGAAAATAATTTACCCTACCTTTAATGTTATGTTATCATTATTACAATCTTGGTGTTTTGCCTATTATTTGGGGGACTGCTTGCTATTACCCTTGCGGCCCACCAGTGGGCCCGGGTCCACAGGTTGAGCACCACTGCGTTAGCAGGTGTTTTGTACCCAGGGCGAGGCTCCCTCTCTGCCTGTGCCTGAATAGGATGTGGGGTGACACATGGAAAGCAGCCATTGTGCACACAAGCACATAGATTTAGTAGCCCAGTGTTCAATGTTGCCAGATTTTGCAAGAGAAATAAGCAACCAGGTCTATGAAAACAAGCCGAAAAGAAGCGACTATAGGCCACATGAGCACTTTAAACCTATATACTGTACATGGGCTATTTGAAAATAGCCGATCTACAAGCTCACAACGCGTTGCGATGCAACGCACTTGTAGATCTGCTATTTTCACTTTCGTTTTGTTGAACAAAAGTGACAAATGTGGAATATTCTTGAAACATTTTAACAACACAAATTTGGTACCGCTGATTGGTTCGAACACGCAGTGTTCGGGCAGCTTTACTCCCTGCGCAATCCCAGCCTTCCTTCCTGAAATCAAATGCAAATGAGATTTCCGGAGGGAGGGGGGTTTACCAGGCTAAAAATAAGCAACTACACTTTAGAAACAAGCCCAAAAAAAAACACAACCTGCAACTACTAATATTTACAAGCAACTTTACAGAAGAACAAGCCCAAAGTCGCTTATAATAAGTGGGCATGGCAACCCTGCCAGTGTTTTCTCTCACACACACACACACACACACACACACGCACACGCACACGCACACACACACACACACACACACACACAACCAACTGTGCCATCTTCCACAAGGGTTCCTACTTATTTCGTCACTTCCCTTTCACCAGTTTCAGCGCCCAAAATAGCATGAAGACTCGCTATCAATTACTTCCCATTGGCATACTGTATATACCGTACATACATATGAATCCATTAAAACCGGGAAAGCGTCAGTGTCATTTTAGATTTTAGCGTTGGATATTCAAAAATAGTAGATAAACAAGCTCACAGGTCTCAGGTCTTAATCGGTTAAGAGATTAACACAGAAGGTAATATGCTACCAACCTCTTTTTGGAAACCTTGTTTCCAATCCCCCCCTCTCTGGGCTCTTTGTGTGTATGAGTAATGTAATGTACGTGTGTATGTGTCATATTATGTCTAAAAGGTGCTGCTAGTTCCTGGAGGTGTATTCATGATCAACAGTTCTGATCCCTGTCCCTACGTCAGAGCGGCCTTTTCTTTATCCACGCCAGAGCAGATCGATGAGGTAAACGCGCACAAGCAGCAACACACAAGACACTTGGATTGTATATTCACGCTCCATTAAATGCAGACACACACACACAAATGCAAACACACAAGCTACAGCAAACTCCACGGCTGAGTGACTTCCATGTCCATGACTGTTTCTCTTGTTTCTCACAACAGGCTTTCAAAAGGCTCTCTTCTCTCATCAAAGAGGCTTTGTGAGGAGCCGGAGACAAGAGGGGAGTCTTTTTTTTCAACAACACACTACATATATTTTACTGTGGTACTCGAACTAAGATAATATTTTACTACAAATTACATACAAATGAATGTGTATGTTGAATTTGAGAAAGAATGTTCCCAGTTTTGGCAGAGACTTTAAACATCACCGTTGGCAAATATTATAGTTTTTTAAATATTTAACTTAAATTTTATAATGGAAGTTACTGGGGGTAACTTCATCAACTTGACCTTGGACATATACGTCGTAGATATGTCATAGATGACTGGCGTCATACATGACTTATGTCACAAGGCTGGTCGCATGAAGTCTGAGATCCACATTGGACCCACTCCGATAATTTCCAGTTTTGTTCAAATAGGTGTTATAGCTCTATATTCCCATACTTAGCAGCCATTACTGTGGAGTGTTTGTTCATAACAGGTGTCTCCCTGTCTCTCCAGCGCTTTAGTAAACAGAAAATATTTTTTCAGATCAGGGTGCCAATTTCATCCAATCAGGATTGATTAACTCATATACAGTAGGATGATACAGGATTGAGAACTCATATATGATACAGGATTGAGAACTCCTATAGGATACAGGATAAACAAGCGATGAAACAAATCAACGAGCAGACACAATTGAAACTGGAACACAAGCTGATAAATGATCTGTGTGGGGTTCTCACTTCTGATTGGAGAGATGACATGGGAGACAGGGAGATGCCTGTCATTGAACAAACACTATAGCAGTGATTGCTATAGGAATATGTAACTTTACATTTTTTAACCCCCAAAAAATATCACTTACAGAAGAAAAACAAAAGTTTTAACTTGTTGAAAAGAAAACGTTTCTTTACTTACAGTACAGCTGAATTGTCTATAAACATCAAGTCACCAGTACTGTACAGTGCATGTCTTGGTACTGTAATTGTTACAGTATGAAGGATGAAAAAGAAAAAGAAAAACATTGCAGTGTATAATGTACATGATGTTTTATTTTTTAAGTTGATCTGTTTCTTTGAAAGTTACTTTGAACAAGTTTACTCTTGGTCAGTCACTGCATTATAGGCATTAGGCTACGGACTACCATTTGTTATGATTCTTTATTGGGACTGGGACCCCAATCTGCACTATAATCCTCAGTGTTAAAATAACTCTGAGAGTATACAAATGGTGGTTCCAAATAGAGTTACAGACCCATACAGGTCCGTTGGGACCGACCCTTGGTGGTTCCCAGACCCCACGTTGAGAACCAGTGGAGTAAGAGACAACGTAAATGCTACTGTACGTTTCGCCAAAACATGTTATGTGAATTGCCTAACTAATCTACCTCATGGGAAAACATCATCCCAGGGTCTCATCTTTTATCCGGTTGTGTGTTTAGTGGTGTTATTTGGCTTTCTGCTGAAGCTTTGAACACGAGACCTTTGGGAGATTTGTTTAGGGCTGAGACATTTTATAAAACTTATCATTGTAATTGGTTATTTGGATTATGGATTTTAATAAAATAACCAGTTTAGTTATTTTTGGCTGGAGGTTACAGGAGTGCATAGGGTGTAATATGAAATGTTGCCTTATATAAACACAATATTTAGTTGGCATTCATTACTGACTTCCATCCTATGTTCAAGCCATTGCTTCAGGAGATACAAAACTTTTCAGTTGCTCACTTCAGTTTTGCATGTAAGGGGGGGGTGGACAGTCCATTAAACGATTTATGCAAGATTTATTTTGTGTCACCTATAATAAATTATTATTTTTAGGCTTGAGTACTTGTGATATCTAAAGATAATGTTCAACTGAATATAGGCAATACACAGACATAAAAGACTGCACAAATGGACCGTGATTTCCAATAGGGCTGCAACAGTAATAATCAATTTAGTCGATTATTTAAATTTGTTTTTTGCATCGATTCGTTGATATGTTCAAGCTAATTACTTTTAAAAAGGCCTCTCGATTATTCAGTTACTCATAAAAGTAAGAATAAAGTAATTGACATTTGCGGCCCTAATTTTGACTTAAAGCATTGACTTGTGTATACATAATATCGCGTTGGCAACTTTAATGTGGCAAGAGTCAAGGCTGGCATGTACAGTATGTGTCTCAGTGGGAGTGTTTGTGTGCAGCTGAAACAATCAGCCATGAAGGATAACAGCCTGGGGATAATGTGTTATGTACTGTAGTTAAAACTGATTATGACTGCAGGGTTTTGATCACCATAGGCTCAGAGGACAGATGCAGGGGAGTGCCTTCAAATTCAGACCAGTGGATCTCCAGTGGAAGTTGGGTCTGGGGACCCCCAGGGGTCCTTGAGGGGGTTCCAGGGGGTCCCCAACTAAATTAGTTAAATATAGCATAAAATCTGTTTAACCACTTTAGCCCTATGTACATATGAGATTGGGAAATAGCCGATCTACAAGCTCACAATGTGTCGCAATGCCATTTTAAAAAACAATTTACAACACATCTTGTATGGGGGTCCCTGGCACAAACTATTTTCAGATGGGGGGTCTAATAGGGCCAAATTAATATTAACTTGGGGGTCCTCGATGTGATAAGGTTTGAGAACCACTGACCTCCTAGACAACATAAAAACACTGAACCCTCCCAGAATTCCCCAAATACCTTTTTAAGGACCCTTGGAAACTTCCTAACCTTTCACCCCATGCTATACGGCAGCAGTGCATCTGTGCGCGCATGCGCACAAACTTTCTTCTGTGACTAACCAGGTTCTTATCTGATAGGATGTGTTTACTGGGTAATCAACACGGTTATTATCTGTTTGCTGAAGGCCCTTTCAGGCTTTAACTGGCTCCAAGGTCAATCAATAATAATCCACTCTGTTGAATGACCAGTGTTAAGCTTGCTAGACCAGTGGTTCTTGTGGGTCCCCACAAGATTTATGGGGGGTCCCCAGTTGACAGTGAAGTGACAATTCAAGGACCTTTAAGACCTTCCTAAAAAAAATGAAAAAGACATCAAAAGTAATCAACAAGCTATACTATAAGAACTGGTCAAACATTGGCCAAATTGTCAAATAATATAACAAAGAGGCAAACATTTTGAAAATAGCCAATATACAAGCTCACAATGCCTCATGTTGTGAGGCATTGTGAGCTTGTAGGTGGTTATATATTATAAAATAGTGAAAATGTTATTTTCACAATATTTATCTGTGGAACCGAGTCAAACAAAATGTATTGCCTCAGCTCCTACATTCCAAGTGCTTGTCAGGGTGGGCGGTCCCCAGTTCAAATATGATTATTTTGGGGGGTCACCGTCTGAAAAGGTTGTGAACCACTGTGCTAGAGCACTATCCTTCATCAGGGATGTCCATTTTCATTTCTTTTTTCAATATCAGTTCTTTAATTTGGGCCCTGTTAACCTGTATCTTGTTTGTCTCTGTCTCCCAACAGCAAGGCAGTCTGTTGTGGTGTACATATAATATCCCAGATTTGTGTTCATTGATAATGAAAGCAAAGTCCTTCCATTTAGCGCAGGCCAGAAAGCACATTATCTACCATTTCTTAATGCAGTGCATGAATGGTTCCCCTGCTACACAACACTAATAAACCATTACCCTGTGCAAGTGTGTTAAACACACTTGTCTGTCATGCATTATTCTTTGAAGTGGTGGTCCGTGGATAATGGCGACTGGCAAACTTGGACCATGCAGTTGCAGTTCACGTGCAAGGAAACTTTTCTTTTGTGTAAAGTTTCATGTATGCAACATCACAGCCAGTGTGTAGCAAAAGTAAGATAATACAATCAATGTAGCAATGTCTTCTATTAATCTTCTATTATTTCCCTTTGTAATAATGTTAGGTTCAAATGTTAGGCTATTCAGTGTTTTTATTTTATTTTGATTATTTTACACATTGTTAAATGTTATGTTTCTGGTTTTGACTGGGACAGTGTGTGCGTGTGCGTGTGCGTGTGCGTGTGCGTGTGCGTGTGCGTGTGTGTGTGTGTGTTTGCAGAATGCACACACTAAACTAAACAAAACAATAAAAGCCTGGAGATCGAGGCTACTAGTGGACTCTCTGTCTGCAGACCACCAGTGGTTCTCAAACGTTTTAATTTCAAGGACCCCCAGTTTGCTATGCATCATCAGGCCATATGGACCCCACCCGGCCCATCCATTTGGGTCCATCTGCTGTAGTAGGCTGTTTTGGCTGGAGGAACTCTATGACAATAACACTCTATGAGTCTCTGATGCAGACAGACCTATTTGGTTCCTAAGTCCTAACTATCAGTGGTTTAGCTGGCGGTTGAACTTGGACCCCACTTTTGAGAATCACTGCTGTTAGACACACACACACACACACACACACACACACACACACAGACGCGCGCGCGCACACGCACACGCACACACACAGTGGAGGATGCAACGTTGACGCTCAGCGGAGTGCGGACCCGGTGGGGAGCAGAGAGAAGTGCAGTCAGTCAGTGAGTGGGAGAAGGAACGCGTCGACATCTTTGATGGATTTATGATCCTGTTTGTAATAAACATGAAGAATCGCGCTGTTGTGAGTATTAAGTCTACATTGTACCGTGTTTCTGTGCGCGTCACCACTACGACCAACCAAGAGACATTAATAGGAAAATGATCCGTTTAAAAACGTCATCTGAGGTCAGGCTAACCTGGCTAACGTTAGCCCCCCCCCCAACCCCCCATTATGCAGTATTTTAATATAACAAGTAATATTAACTTTTACTACATGTCATTGGTTAGGTTGGGTTGACTGGCGTTCTTGTGGGTTTTAATACATGTTAGTGATAGTAAATAAACCGTTTGTAAAGCTACAGTGCGCGGAACAGGCCACTGTCACACCGTGATTGGTGACCCATCATAATCGGCGACTCTAGACGAAGCAGATTTGGCATTTTCGACGAATCTGAGGCTGTTGTAGTTGCAGAGAAGCAGGGGTGGAAAAGGTTCTCGCATATTTTACTTTAGGGAAAGTATAAAAAATTGGAAATACTCCAGTAAAAATATACCTCAATTGTATTGTAAGTACAGTATTTGAGTAAATGTACTTAGTTACTTTACACCACTGCAGACGAGTCACACATTTGATAGCACACTGGCAATCATAACGTGTTAGATCAGCTTGCAAAAGGCTGGACATTGTTTCCACTTGGAAATGTATAGGCTATTTATTTAACCTTTTCAGCTTTTTAACATGATGCTGTGTGGTGTCGACACTAGGACGTTGACAGCTATGGTAATTGCACCATCGGGAGCAGTGGTGTAAAGTCACTGAGTAAAGTCACTGAGTACATTTACGCAAGTCCTGTTTGTAAGTAAAATGTTGAGGTATTCTTTACTTTACTTGAGTATTTCCAATGTTCTGTACTTTTACTTCTACTTCACTACACCTCAGAGGCAAATATTGTACTGATGTTTATATATTTGAAAACGTGTGTAATGAGACATTCTGCATAATGAGTATGTTCTACTTTTGGTACTTTAAGTATTTCTACATTGCAGTGTTGAGACTGTTGTTGAGTGCTTTTTCCACCACTGGTAATCTGACGAAATTGCACCATCTGGAGTCATAATTCGACAGGTCACCTGTTTCTGTGCAACACCGACACCGTTATGGGGAAGGGGAAAAAAACTCCGATACGGTCCAAGCTATAGTCTGGTCTGACTGCGGTTTAGCTTTTTAGTGAACTGAATGGATCCAAATTACGACAAAAGTCAATTTTATATGTATTTATTTATTAGAGTACTTACAAATTCGTCATAATGTTTCTGCTCTTCTATATATGATAGAATCGCAAACAAATCCAATAAGGGGGGCCGTTCCAGGGAATAGACGGAGCCCCACTAGCTCCGTTATTTTGTCACTTGTGGTCTAGAGTACTGTTATTTCAGGTCAAATAACAATACATAATAGATGCGGGCTATAACGATAACGCGGCATCTTATTTCAAAGTTTAAGGTAATATTGTACAATAATGTGGAATGCATTGCAACAACCGAACCCCATTGACATTTAAGACTAAACAAAGGAGGTGTTGTCGTAGCTACATGAAATGTGAATGAAAACGTAGGCCTATTTCCTCATGGAATGTCCATACATGTTGACCGACAACATGAAGATTATATATAATGTTGGTGGTAAAATGATGCTGTGCTAGTGTGAATGTGTTGTTTGCATGCAGCATAAAAACAAAGGCTGTCTTGATGGGGGGGGGGGTAAATCATCTGCAAGAATGTGAAAATTAGATCTACAAGAGTCAGTTTGTCTCAGCTGCACAGCACCAAGTATTTAGAAAAGTGCATATAAATTCCATGTTTTATGAGGGATGGGATGATATGAAAATTACATGTTTTGATTGATTGAATACTTTATTTAGAAGTTTGCAGAAAAAAAGCACATGAAAGTACAGTTTGAATACAAGATCAACTAAAGAGGATTAAAAAGCCAATGAAAGCCTAATGGCTTGTTTCAAATGGGGTCCTTTTGTACTCAATTCAATGAATTCATAGTGACATTAAATGACAGACAGAAATACACTACTATGCAGAACATCACGTTATTGTGGCAAAAATAGTTGCGATTAACGATATTATCGCGATAATCAAAATATGCTTAAAACTTAAAATGCCACTTTTGTTAACCACTTGAGCCCCCAGCATCCTTATTATCCTCTCTCTGCTATTCTGGTGGATAACTTTCGCCAAAAATAGTCGATCTACAAGCTCACACGAATATATTTGTGTAGAGTGAAATAAGAGTGTACCAAATGCGCTCTTTCTGTTTTATCAAGTATAAGAAGGGTTTAAGTGGTGCTGAATTTGCAGCTCAACAAAAGCCAATTCATCCTAGTGTATGAAGGACAATTTCACGATAAATTAAAATCTCCATGATACGATAATTGGGAGCGTTTTTTTATCACGATAATATATATATCTACTTTACCTTGATTATTCAATCACTATTTGCCAATAAACGTGCAACATTGTTTTTCATTTTCAGTGACATGTTTCAAGCCACACAGCTGAGTACCAAATTGCCTTCCATCATCATCATCATCAGCAGCACTGTCCAGAGGTAGTCAGTGGAATGACAAACTCTCATCCCTCTGGGTGACACACCGACAGACAGACAGAACAATGCACAGGGCTGGCAAATGCTGTTTTTGGATCCTTGTGTCCCTCCTTGCCACTCATCATACCGCAGGGGCCTTCTCACTGGGTTCGGATGGAAACCGCACGGAAAATGGCACCGCCATGGCAGATGGCGGATTTGTCCCTGCGGTGTACTCTAAAGTAAGCCAGATCATCGCCCGGGAGGGGAACTCTGCGCTGATTGATTGCAATGTCACCGGAGACCCGTTCCCGGACATACAATGGTTCAACTCTCACGGAGCCCGGTTGGACACAGAGACGAGTAAGTTACAACTCATTGCGTCTCTTCTCGGTGTCACTTGAAACCCAAGTCTCTCTCTGGGTCACGGCAACAATGCTACACTGTCATTCTGTGACTCCATTATTTAACACCTACTGTACCTGAACCAAAAGCAGAATGTTTCCCTGTTGGTCATATGCCTGTCACAATTATTACATAATCTCAATTATTTTGCATAATTGTCATAATCATTTCCATGTTGAAATATATATATATATATTTTTTCAAACATTTCAGAAATAGCTGATCTACAAGCTCTGAAGCTCACAACACGTTACATCGCAACGTGTTGTGAACTTGTAGATGGGCTATTTCCACTATTGAGGTTTTTTTTAAAGTATAAAGTTAAATGTGTCAGTCATATCTTTGTTTATTTAGGTTATTTGTCATATCTACCCTGTGCAACTTAAAATCCTAAAAGCCAAACAGAATTTTTTATTCATATGTTCCAGTGTTCAACAACAGAAACGCAATTAAATCGTTAATCGCAATTATTTGTGTGGCAATTAATCGTCAGGTAAAATTTCATAATCGTGGCAGCCCTAATTGGTTAGCATTTTATCATTGGATGTTAACGTGTGATTGATATGTGTGACTTTCGAGGACTAAAGCCACCCCTCTGTAATAAGTTGGAATCAAAAAGGTTTATTTGTCACTGCTTATACAGTTGTACTGTACGTACAAGCAGCACCTTTATAAGCAGTGACAGATAAACCAACAAAACGTCACACATTCAATCAAACATCCAATGATAAAATGCTAACAAATAGGGCGACATTCTGCTGTTGAGACTTCTGTTCGCTGGGCACCAAAGTGCTTAATTTGGGATTTTCTTGTATTTATTGTTGTAATATAGTCTAGTAGTACTCGTAGTAGGCCATCAAAGTTCCGCCTGCTCTCAAACGGATCCTCTCCGAACACCATCTGTTCTGCCACGCTGTGAGGAGATTATATCTAGAGGGGTAGTCATGTTCTAGTGGTGACGACTGCAGTTTCATTGACCGTGTTGATTATGTGTAGAGGGTTAATGATGGTGTGGGCAGCAGGCGCAATGCAGTGCTGAGTGCCGGGGAATAAAAGGAATCACACTTAATATCACAAAAATATTTGATCGCAATAGGATGCTCACTCAACGTCAAACCAAGACCGCTCATGTTACACAACATTTGAGTTCATGTTCCAACATGGCTGGTTATGTAACTGGGGAAATTGTATAGCACAGCACAATAAAATGTACCAATACTCACAGTCTGATACTCTGATTTATGGAACTCTTGCTTAACCCATTAAGACCTGAGGCGGATTCTACAAATGCCTTATAAATCGGTAGTTCTCAAACGTTTTCGTACTGCAAAATTATTCAAGATCTTTCAAAAATAACAGATGTGCAAGCTTGCAGCGCTTGTACATCTGCTATTTTTGAATAGCCAACCCTAAAATCTAAAATGACACGGATGCTTTCCCGGTTTTAAAAGAGGAGAGCAGGTGGCTGAGACAGGCTTCCAACCCAGATGTTTCGTTGACTTAGCTTCACAATATTCCACACGTCCAGAAATAAACTTTAAGTAACACCTTATGCTGCTTTCAAATTGGCAGCGACAAAAGCTACACAACGACCAAGCCTTGTCAGCCCCACTGTCGCGTGCTGCTTTTGCTCAATAAGCTTGCTGTGTCTCACTGCAACGAGAGATAAAAATATACAGGAAACTATAAAGGCTTGGATTAAAAAGAACGGAACTGGCTGAGGGGAATAATTCGTTTTCTTCTATTACAAGCTGGAATTGTGTGGAGAGAGAAGGGGAGTGGAAATGGTGAAACAAAAACAGATGATTGATTGACACTTTACTGTGTTTTTAAGCTCTGAAAAAAGCTGAAGTTGAAGCCAGCTCAACTTTATTTTGTAGCTTTTGTAGTGGCCGTCAAAAGGTGCAAGTGACGGGTGTTGTTTCTTCATCACGCTGGCTTCCATTGAGAATGGCTTCGCTTTTGTCCCTGCTAGTGTGAACGCTGCATTATATAAATAGAATGCATTTCATGCTGCTTTTCAAGCAGCATTTGTACTGGTATCAATTGGCGCCCCACACCCCAACCACCCACTGTAAAACAGCCGGCTATTAATTTATAGCCCAGGTACATCTGATAGATTTTCCACAGATTACCTTTTTCGTTGCCTTTAACGTCAGGAGACCTGCAGCCTGTGGGCTGAGCCAGTTTGAGCTGGCCTGCTGAAACCGGCCATCGAGCAAGAGAAGCCACACGGTTATTATTATAACTGAGACGGTGCAAGCGCCTATACCGCCTACTCACACCCACACACAACTGCATCGCCCTGTACCTTTCAGATAGGATCAGACAGAAGGGCATTATTAGTGAGCCATTTGTTAGCTTATTTTGTAATGCGTATCTGTGGCCACAATAAGCAGACGTTCACTCACTAATGTGCACTGCACACAGCTGTGCAAACTGTGCTAGTATCAACCTGCTGTGGCACGCACACTCAGGCCCAGTGTTTAATTCCTGCCTCTGGCCGGGTGGGGCATCATGTGACTACTTCCTCTTGAAATCTGTCTCTGGTGAGTTTGGTTTAGGAAAGCTTTGTGTTCACTTACAAACACACGTAAAAAAAACGATAGCACTGCGGGCAACACTTCCAATCGCACAATGCTTCAATCACAGGATGGGGTGGAGCTGTTAAAGTGAGACATTTTTCACACGTTAAATGATGGATGGGCCAAACTGCTGTTGCCAGACCGTCCACATCTCTG
Source organism: Gymnoscopelus microlampas (assembly GCF_963454915.1). Classification (NCBI taxonomy): domain Eukaryota; kingdom Metazoa; phylum Chordata; class Actinopteri; order Myctophiformes; family Myctophidae; genus Gymnoscopelus; species Gymnoscopelus microlampas. Next base: position 27,114,401 of record NC_139956.1, on the reverse strand, counting down.
TAGTGTGGAAGATGCTTTGCTTGGAGAGGGGTAGTGGTAGTGTGGTGGTTTTCCAGTTTATGTCTCACCCAGGGCTGATCAACTGATCATATATATCGTTGATGTCAGGCAGAAACCTCTTATGTCCATGTTTCTTTCGTAAATGAATGCCCTACTTGATCATATTACAGCGTCACACAAAAGCATCAAAAGTAGCAGATCTGCAAGCTTGAAATGTGGCGCAAAGCGACTTTTGATGTTTTTGAATTTGAATCCTGAAACGTAACAGTTTTGGACATTATCTACATTATCTCTGTCGATTTCCACCCGACAGAGATAATAAAAGAAAGCTTTAATTCTAAAAAGAAAAAGATGCGTGCAATAAAAATACAATAAAATGGCATTGGCCTGGAATGATCAAAACGAATGAATGTGATTGCTAAACGATTTACTATTAACTAGCACTGCATGTTGCTGTCAGAAAAATCATAAATAACGTAATTGTTTGATTACAATATGAGATATCTCTTCTCCATATTTCAACTTTTTAATGTTTTTTTGCTAAATTAAAGGTAGGGTAAGTGATTTTCTTTGGTTAAAATAAATGTTAAATAGCTCTATATTCTGATAGTACTCATTGCTATAGAGTGTTTGTTAAGTAAAAGGAGTCTCCTTGTCTCTCCAGCTCTTTATAAAACAGAAAATGCATTTTCGTTTGTTTCATTTCCAATTTTATCCAATCAGTCTATATCAATCAGGATATAGATTAAACAAGTGAAATTGGAAGTGATGACACTAAGAAATGAGCATGCAAAATTGGAACTGGAATACTATAAAAATGAAGCTTAAAATGGGTACTTTCTCCTGATTGGCTGAGAGTTTGACACCTACCGGAAAATGTATTTTCTGTTTATTAAAGAGCTGGAGAGACAGGGAGACTCCTGTTACTGAACAAACACTCTATAGCAATGATTACTATCAGAATATAGTGCTTTAACTTTTTAACAAAATACTTTTTGTTTTAACCCAAAAATATCACTTACCCTACCTTTAATGCCCTACTCCATCATACAAGAGTGTGTTCTGGCCAGCCGTATTTTAGTCTATTACTTTACCCCTAGACTCGGGGGCGTAACAAGTGTCACACAAAAGTAGTGAAAATAGAAGATCTTCAAGCTCACAAAGCGCCACAACTGCTGTGAACTTATAGATTGGCTGTTTTCACTATTTTAAAATGTTTTCAAAAATAATAAAGGAAAGGTTTTGGACAAACAAGGTTTCCACCCGACAGCGATGATATGCATGCAAATGAACCAAAGTTGACTCTTATAATGGAGATTTTCTCATTGAAGGTTTGCTGATTAATCAGAGCGTTAGATTGTACCCCAAAGTTGTCACTATTCCTCGCCAACACATTTGGGTACATTTTCCTTCTTTTGTTCAGTGGTTTTTGTCTTATGATCTGTCATGTGATGCTGTCACGCTCCTAAAGTTGCAGATCTACAAGCTCACATATAAATCCTTAAGCTACCTCCCGTTGACCCGTCCACTGCTTGGTGCCTGCAGCCACTTCACCTGTTTAAATATTAAACCCTGCATGGAAGGATGAACAAGGTCACTGCCTGTGTTCCTCAGTTTAAACTCCTCATGTCCTCATGAAAACCACACTCTTTCTCATCGTAAAAAGAATTGTTTGCAGTACACCTCCTTACATGTTTGTATCTGTGGATGATAAAGAGAGGTTTGCATTTCTCGCTCTTGGGTTGGTTTAAATGTTGACGCTAAATGCCTTCAAATGTTAAATGTTTCTCCACTATACCACCACTTACCCTGAAGTATACACACAGTGAAACGGCATTAATCTCAAAGAGCTCCAACAACGGTACATTTCAGAGTTAACGGTTGACAGAACCAGCAGGCAGGTTCAGCTCAGAGGTGGGACACCATTCAATAGAACCACTCACTGGATTATACCTTGTAGCTTGGCTTCTAGGCTTTTTTCCCCCCTTTCTTTCATGTAACAGCTGCGAGCCAAAAACATAATCCATTTCCACGAAGTTGTCATATTCCATAAATAAACTGAGTTATGACCTGTGTGTGTGCAGAAGCACAGTGTAAGCAAGTTTATCAGAATAGCTGCACACACAAAAACATCAGCGTACTAACATTGGTCTGTTTCCCCTGCAGTCACATACGTAGGCTTACATGTGTTATGAACTTACACTTAGCCCAAGTAGGCTACTTTGGTAGGCATTAGAATTGAGTCATAGTGCAAGTGAATGAATCCACATCAAGTTATCTAAAGGGCAGAAGACAAATCTTTTGTGGAAATCTTTTGTGGATTGCAAAGTTTTAACTTTGTCAAGTTAAAACTTGACAAATTTAGAATAGACACATTTACCAGCATTTGGCTGGTGACTAGACTTAAAGGTGAAGGTGTTCTGGTACTCATGTCTTCCATCTCTGTTTTCTCAGATGAAAAGTGGTGGCTGTTGGAGAACGGCGTGCTCAACATCACCGACATCGAGTTCGCCGACCGCGGCAAGTACACGTGCATGGCGACCAACATGCACGGCAGCTCCAACTGCACGGTGACACTGCGCGTGGTCTTCCTGAACGGCGACATGGGCATCTACTACGTGGTGGTGTGCCTGATCACCTTCACCATCATCATGGCGCTCAACGTGACGCGCCTCTGCATGATGAGCAGCCACCTGAAGAAGACGGAGAAGGCCATCAACGACTTCTTCCGCACCGAGGGCGCCGAGAAGCTGCAGAAGGCCTTCGAGATCGCCAAGCGCATCCCCATCATCACCTCGGCCAAGACGCTGGAGCTGGCGAAGGTCACGCAGTTCAAGACCATGGAGTTTGCACGCTACATCGAGGAGCTGGCGCGCAGCATCCCGCTGCCGCCGCTCATCATGAACTGCCGCACCCTCATGGAGGAGATCCTGGAGGTGGTGGGCGTCGAGGAGATGAGGCACACCTTCGTGAGGCACATCCCCGAGGGCCATCTCGACCTGCCGTGTGGTAGGATGGCCAGCATCCAAGGAGCCGGGGACGTCTTCACAATTCTGCAGGAGAGAGAGAGGGAGAGGGAAAGCGAGCGCAGTGAGTCACCCGCAGCTGATTCAGATAACTCGTCGCTGCACGAGCAGCCCCAGCAGATCAACATCCAGGTGTCAGTGCACCTCCCACTGGCCGTCGGTGAGTACAGCAGCATAGAGGTAGATGCCCCATCTCAGCTAGAGGCCGAACCATCCTCCCCTCCACCCATGGCCCCACTCCATCTCCAGGAGGAACCCATGCAGAAAGAAGAGGAGGAGGAGGAGGAAGAGGAGAAGAAGGAGGAGAAGGAGGAGGAGGAGAAGAAAGAGGAGAAGAAAGAGGGGGGGGAGGACGAAGGACAAGGTTCCAAACAGGTGGAGCCAGAGCTAGAGCCGGAGGCGGCCGACAAACCTCCCCCTTGCCAGGTCATATACGAGAGCCATGTGTAACGAACAAAATAATCAAAACTACGATCACGACTACCAACCCTGGAACGACGGTCAATCGTCCTGCTATGCATCTCTTTTGTCGGGGAAAATACAAAATAAAGGTCAAAGACCTAGTCGTTATTTTGCTTTAAAATATTATTTAACTGGTAACTCTTTCTGAATAGAGCGATCTCCTGTTACAGTAGCTCTTGCGTAGGTTGGCCTACGGAGAATAAATCAGCCGTTCTCATACTTTCATCTTTGAATGTACAGTTGAAAGGGGGTAATCGCGATCATATTAATGTAAAACGCAATGAATTGTAAAAGGGGCCCTTTTATCATGGTATTCTGCATAACACAGACTATTATTTAGTGAGTTCCTTCACACTTTTCCTTAACTACTTTTGCCAGTTAGTTTATTACAGTACTAGGGTTTATACAATCAGTTATCTGCCTCAACCTGGTCTTCATTCCATTTCTGGACAATGAAAGCCAAGTCACTTTATTTCGTTTTCTCAACAGTTCCTATTCAACTGCTGTTACAACCCATCCGCTCTTATTGTAAAAAGGATCTGCTTACCTTAAAAAGATGCATGCTGGACTGGGGAAAAAATTAAGCCTGATTTGAAAGTAGATGGTCCATGATCATGTCATGATTGTAAGACCTACCTATACAAAAATCTAACAAACCAGGTAAATCTATGTATGTATTTGGGTCAAATGATAGTAACCTTCACCTTATTATGGCATACGTTAGCCACTTGTTGCTCACATTTATTTACCATTTACTTTGAAATATTTTGAGAGTATTATTATATTATTGTGACCCATTGTGGTGTAATTCCGAACCGTGCACAGCTAATTTCTTTTTTGCCGTTTTCTTTATCTTATTCAGTCTTTTGTCTTCTTCTGGTCCACATTATGTTCCCCTATGAAAGATGTCCCTGTACTTTTCTACATCCCGTCCAGGCTGGGAAATGGAACACCAGTTGCCTACCAAATGCTGTCAAATTTAACCTGTGGCTGGTTTATCTACCAGCCACTATGGCAGATCATCATCATCCATCAGCCCAGCTAGAGTCTAAAAGATTGGTAAAATACAAAAAAAGGTGAATTTGGGGATGTACCAGGCTACAACACAAGGCTACATTCCCTCCCTTGATGATGTCCTCATATTTCATGTTTCCTGTTTTAATTCCCTTGAAAGCCTGATCTACTTGCTTTTGCAGAGGCAGTACATAATACCATGCATTCTGCTGCATGTGACGGGGGAGAGATGTGTGTTTCACACTAGTCGTAAAGACTAAAAGGACTTTTTTTCCCTCCCCTTCCTCTGCTTGGCTAACCGGTCCAGTCAGTGTCGTGGGGGGGAGATGGAGAGAAACTGGACATTGTTCTGCTTTACATGGTGCCTCTTTTTGTAGTGGAATAAAAACAAACTGCTGTGTAACCATGGTTTCCACTGCTTTGTTTAATCATATAAAAATGGCCTGTGTGTGAATATCATGTGATCAGGTGTTGTGCTTGCTTGCTACCACATCGTTGCTGTCGGGAAGAAACCTCTTAACTGCATATTTTAATTTGTGTTTTTTCGTAAATGAACCCCCTACTTGATCATACTACACTTAACTACAGCGTCACACAAACTCATCAAAAGTAGCAGATCCACAAGCTCAAGCGACACGTTTTGATCTTGTCGATCTGCTACTTTTACTGAAAAGTAACGGTTTTGGACATTGGTTTCTACCAGACAGAAAAATATAAGAAATTGTGAGTTAGTGAGTGACTCATTGTGACGGGCCTGGCTGACATCCCTGTTACACGGCCTGTCAGACCCTGTGACATCAAACCTCTCTCAGTACTGTGTGACATACCCATCACAGGGATGTCAAAAAGTTCATCTACGGTAAGTAAGGCAGGCTTGTGTACTTGAATCTGCAGTGTGTTACTTATAAGCAATAATTTACGTAACAGGCTTTTTTTCTCTCCCTGGGAAGTAGGCTAATAATTACATACTAATCACATACTAACAGTCCAGTTTAAACACCACTGCCATAGTACACAGCAGGGTTATTGAATCACTCAAGCCTCTCCAACCACGGAAAGGTCACAGCAAGAGGAGAGGAGCTGCCCACCCAGAGGGATGGAGGGGCAGCTTTGTGTTCCTTTTTTAGATTTTTTTCTCACAATTTAGTCATTGCCAATTGGCCAGGTCTACTGCTGGGGGCTGTAGGGAGAGTGACTGTAGACCACGTGCAAAGCAACATTGCCAATTGTGTTCATTGGAGTGCTCGGTCAGTAAGTGATCCTGCATGGGCTTATGATAATACTTTATTGTCAGTTTGCACTGAAATTTGTCTTGCGACCCAAAAACAGCCATGTATGCAACATATAACTACACACATTTGACATGACACAAGAAAACAATGCATGTGCAGTGGTGGATGTGTTTTGTTTTACCTCTATCTATGCCATCCGGAACCACCACTCGCAGTGAAATGCAAGCTGTCGTAAGCAACTGGACCCAACCTGGGGAACATATATACACTCCCTAATTAAGGTGCAAGTCTGATATCTGGTGATAATGGGTACAGAATAGCATTGATGAGAATTAAACAAACAATACTGTTTGTGAAGTTTTAATTCATAATGAACAAAAAGGACTTCAGTCCTCACATAACTACATGAATATTGTTGACAATTCGTGTCAGATCCTAGCCAACACATATTAACTAACACAAATCATGTTGTCTGTTTATCCGCGCCCAAATATGGATATGCCTGATGTCATGTTGGTGATGTCATCAACTTGACATCAGGCATAGCCTATCCATATTTGGGCATGCCTGGTGTTATGCCGTTGAATTCCTCCCTACCAATTTTTGTGTTGCCACTGCTAGTGTAGCCTACCCTACTGCAAGGGTTCCCAAACTTTTCAGGCCACGACCCCCAAAATAATCATATTTGAACTGGGGACCCCCCACCCTGACAAGCACTTTGACTCGGTTCGCGAGGCTTTGTGAACTTGGCGATCGATCATAAAGTCTGCCTCTTTCTTACGTAATATTTGACAATTTGGTATTAAAAATGTCTTATAAGTCATTAAATGTGCAGATACCCTGTATACACTTATACTGTATGTTGGTTTGTTTATTGTTGAGTGAGAAAACAATGTTGCTAATCATCTGAGGACCCCCCAAAATAACGACCCCCAGTTTGGGAACCACTGCCCTACTGGCTTCACCTCCCATCCACATTCCCCACTGACAGATGCCACCCTCCGCATGAGTACATGCAGTGAAAAATATCACCCTCCCTTCCCCTTTTAAGGACCAATTGTGTTCGTATATATACATGCACCAGGGTCAGGTGGATTCAAACCCCTACACTCCATGCTGGTGGGCTGGTATTTACCCCTGTGCCGAGTGCCCATCACCTTCACTTTTGACGGGTATATCGCTGAGGAACCAAAGAAGTGCAGTAGAGTACTGCTGATGACGAACCGGCCCATTCTGAAGAGGCATGCATTTCCAACTGACATCACACTAGTTTACAAGAACTAGCCGTTTGCTCTTTCGTCATAAACTTAGTATGACGAAAGAGCAAAATAGCCACTGTGTATGGCTGTTGGTTCCTTCAGTGGTTAATTTTCAGCAAGCTGTAGCTCAGTACTGTTATACCAAGATGCTTTATTTTGACTGGAGCACATTTGTGAATATGGACTTTTGAATTATTATAAGCACTCAAAGTAGTACATACTCAACGTTCACAGAGGTGAGCAATGACAATACATTGGGGAATTGTTCTGGTGTGAAGTGAAAGGTGTACAGTATAATTTATTTTTCATGTAAGACAAGAAATTGTACTGTACAATCAATTGATATTTGCCTTTTTCTTATCATCTTTTGAATGGCAATTCAAGGAAGCTCGTACAGAAAATAATTTCACCCACTCCTTGATGTCACTCTATATACATATACGGCAAACGAATAGTGAAAATAGCCTCTCTACAAACTCAAAACTTGTAGATATACTGTACCAGTTATACCAGATATCCCCACTTTTGAAAATGTACGCGTATAATGTCCAATATAGGACCACTGGGTTGAAAGTGGTTGAGAAACTTTTGCCCACAAAAATGCCTTCCCGGATCTGTCTGATGGTTCTCTGTACAAGCCCTTCCTACTGTAGGGCCCTTCTATGATATCAACTGTTGCATATAGCTCAGATGTAAATAATGTGAAACAAACCAAGACACCATCATATTGCACACACTTCTGCTTTCAAAATGCAAATATTTTATTTTAGGGTGGTCATGCGTGTAATCTTTTCACCTAGGCTACGCAGCCAAACTGCAGGAGCAAAAGAAGAAATTACAGTTTAAGATGTAAATAATTAGCAGTACTTAGAAGCTTCCATCTTGTCATTCTAAATCTATGCCAAAACATGTATAAAAAAACAACTTTTGAAGCAGCGAATGTCGCGAATGGCCTCATAATAATGTTACTCAGGCTGAATGTGTTGCCATTTTTCCATTAAGACTTCTCTCAAAACTTACAAAATTCCATGTCATTATGCGTTTGTCAGATTTCCATTTTTGAATCTGGATTGTGTGGTTTTGTCCATGTTTTATGTATTACAGAAATCATAGGGCCCCTACAAAGTGCTTTCGTTTCTTCACAAACTAGGACACCAAAACTCCTGCTCCGCCTTTAGACCCGCCGCCTTCACTCTCCCTGGAGGATGCTCCTGATTGGCTCTGTGCCTCTGAGTCGCCTTCTCCCACCAATCGGATGTTGTAGCGTTCCCTGTACTCTGTGAGTTCCCTCCCTTTCGACGTCATCTGTGTGTTGAGGGACTCTATAATTTTTGTGATCTGTGAAAGGAGGAAAGAGTGTGAGATTTTTGATTCTCTTGTATATTAAAATGTTTATCAAACCAATTAGTAAGACTCAATTAGTCAGACTGAACATCTGTAGTGTGTAGTGGCAAAATTGAGGTTGAGGCCTCCACAGACAAACCGGTCTCAGGCACAAATCATTAACCACAGGGCATACAGGTCGATATGATTAGGCAGTTAAGAGTACTCGGGTAAAAGGAATGTAATGTAGTTGTAATCTGGTAAACACTCTACGTGCATATACTAAGTATTCATAGCTTGTACTTCCTGATAAATCCCTTGAGGATGTACTAAATGTCAAGACCAAATTGGGTGGCAGAGAAGTAACAGCTTGGGGAAATCTGGCAGGAAGAGGAGAGTACTGCAAAAGTTAGAGTTTTGACCGTGAGAATGAGATGTTGTCCTCTTACCACAGGTTAATAAAGAACGGGTGACAATCGTGAAAGAATAGAACAGGATATGAATTGGATGGGATGCTTATGTGCTGCTTATGCTGGCTTGCTGTATACCTACTGTAACTGCAATTGAATAAATCTACTATATTGAATTTATTAATTCGGCGGCGGTGACAATAGCGTTTTCTCGCCGTCAGTTGATGCTTCATATCCATATGAGTCAAACCACCATGCTCATTCGTTTATTTTTGGAACACAGTTCTTATATGCCACGATATTAAACACGTCTATGGGAATTCAGAGTGGGGGGAAAAACGTGACCCGGGTAGGAATGCGTAAATTATGGTGCTCTATACCTGTTCACATTAGCCATTTAGAGACACCATGTTTTTTAGCTATTTCTGGGTCTAACTCTGAAAAGTCAGTGTTAACCCTGCTCCAGGGCAGGAACAGCAAACTGTCTGATCAGAATATAGTAGTGTGAACATGACCTTAGCCAAGGGCTAAATTCTTACTTAGGAAGGGACTTACCTGGGCTAATTAAAAATATAAAAACACATAATCTAGCACAACATTTATATAAAACATTGGGGTGGGTGAGTGTTAATAAAGAATAGTGGGGTGGGTGGGTGTGGATATCACAGACATGACACTGCCAATGCTTCTAGATAGGCTTAATAATGTTATATGAGAAATATTATGCATTTAAATCAATCCATGTTGGTGAAATATTTATCCTTATAGGAATTTAGCTTTGTACTCTTGTTGCCATTTACACATATTGCTATATCTGCTTTAATCATATCTAGTCACAAAGCCATCTAGGGACACCTAATCAATGTTCTGCCCTCCACATTCAACAGACATGTGATCCTTTCAAGTGATAAACAGATAACCTTGTCTGTTTGGTACACTTATTACCTGTTCTTTATTGTTTTCCAATGCCGGTAGCACTTCTTTTACTGTTCTCTCTACCAGAACTCCCCCAACCAGCCGAAAGCACTTCCTAGAGGGGTCCACTTCTTTCAAGGTTTCGATTACTAAACTGGATAAGAGGAAAACGTAGCAGAAAAAAAACAGTTCTGAAAAAGAAGGCAGCATGTCTACACAGATAAGCAGCTTTCTGGGAGTTAACCTAGTCCAGGATCAGTGCTTGTGCATAATGAAGGCATTGTTCTACCCTTTTGCTGTGAAAGGACCTTTGCTTAATGTGTTCGCTACTGGCCTGGGCCGTGGTGTGACGGTCCAGGCACCCTAGGTTGCAATGCCAGCCTGACAACGTGTCGTGGGTTCGACTCCCGTTCCCGACGACCTTTGCTGCGTGTCACCCCCCCCCCCCCCATCTCTCTCCCCATTTCCTGTCAGCCTACTTTCCCTGTCCCTCTCTAAATAAAGGTATAAAAAGACCCCAAAAAATATATTTTAAAAAAAAAGTTCGCTACTCCCCCCCACTCATCAATATCATCTTCCTACAGCTCATTCATTCGTGTCATCATTTTTCTGATCTACCATGACAAGACGTGGTTCTTCCTGAACCAGATTTGATGTGATTGAATGATGAGTTGGCCTCGTGAATGGGACATTAACCACTTATACTTGCTACCCTCTTTTTCCCCCCTCTACACCTCTTGGCCGAAAATATCTGCAAGCTCACAATACGTTGTCTTGTGAGCTAGACCTGCTATTTTTCACTGAATGTTCCCCTATTATGACATGTCCAGAAAAGGGATGCTAGGGTTCATGTTTAAATGATGGTTAGGATGGAACAGAGATGAGGGAGTGGTTACTCCACCAACCTGTGCTCGTTGATTTCCATCTCAAACTCTGCAGCTTTAGAGGCCATACCACGCTGTTCTTGACGCATCCTCTGGAACGATGCCACGACCTGTCACACACACACACACACACACACACACACACACACACACACACACACACACACACACACACACACACACACTTAAACCCTTATACTTCTTTGTCCCCCAGGAGTCTATACTTGCCCTCCTCATTTTTTCACTCTACACCAAATCTCTTCACCAAAAATAGCCTAACTACAAGCTCACGCAATGTGTTGTGAGCTTGTAGATCTGTTAATTTTGCAGAAAGTACATATTTTCAGTATTATGTCATGCCCAGAATAGTAACACTGGGGTTCATGAATAACTGAATGTTGTCATTACTTCTCATCCCCACAAACAGTTAATCAACTGCTGACAGACAAGACTAAAAAATGTAAATCAAGCATTTCCTTACACTAATTTCCTTATGTCAGTGTTACCAACCACTGACATAACGTGGAACCGAGTGGACTACAATGACAAAAATAACTTGCCCACCCGTAACCAAGGAAAGAGACCATCCCTTCTAATGGTTAGCATAGTAAATATATAGCTTACATCTTAACTTTAAGGTTCTACAGTCTGCTTAGTGGTTCAACTAAAACATTCCTTTAAACCACGATTTTATTATAATTTTTCTAATATACAATTTTCGCCCATGATGACATGCCCAAAATTGGGAACGCCAAGGGGTGGCTGCTGCTGTGTGGTCACAGTCACACTGCACAATGATGTAGCATGATGGTAGCCCTGAAACATGGTTGAACTTCAACCTGGTGTTTGCACTTTCTCCATTTACGGCCCGTACATCTACAAAAACGTTCAGATGTCAAATATAAAGTGCTTAACCCATGGCCACGGATGTTACAATTCTATACGGGCCCTCAGAAGTACCCGTATCTTCTGTATTGTTCAATAAAAAAATATTTTAATCCGATTGGTGGCCATTTTTTCATAGTTGTAATCTATCAAAGTGCAATACACCTCCCAACCAATAGGGTCGCGTAGTTGAAAGTTTACGGAGAAAATGGCCACCGATCGGATTAAAATGCTTTTTATTGAACAACACGGACGATACGGGTACTTCTGAGGGCCCGTACAGAATTGTAACATCCGTGGCCATTGGGTAAGCACTTTATATCTGAAATTTGAACGTTTATGTAGACGTACGGGCCGTAAATGGAGAAAGTGCAAACACTATGTTGAAGTTCATCCATGACGGTCGGGACATCGTGTGATCCATGGCTAGCATGATGGTACGGTTAGCTGTGTGGCTAGCTGCTGGACCTCGTATTTGGTGACCGTTGAGGTCGCTAGAAACGACCGAACCGCGACGACATTGACCCGTTAACAGAGCAGACGGTGACAGAGGGGACACTAGTACCTGCTCGGCGGACAGTCCGCCCTTATTTCCAGAAACGGTCGCTATTTTGGTACCCGACGCCGTGGAAGCCATCTTGGAAGGGTGGTGCTGGAGAGAGTGGGGGGGCTGAGGACCCTGGATGGCAGACTGAAATCCTGAGCTGCCCGTTGACGTCGCCTAACTTTAAAGGCAAAATATGCCTGCCTGAAATAGCAGATTGTTTGTTTTAAATATCAAATCGGGACTTGTTTATAATGGTTGTACTACACACTCACTAACCTCAAGAGAGCTCAGCGTACGGGGAAACTGGGGAAGCTTCATACTAATGCTCGCTCTCAGGTGTGCGTTAGGTGGTACGCATGCAAAACATTCTGTCTGTCATTCAGCCTGGAGAAATAGAACTGTCTCACAGTCACAACACAGGTATGGAGTATATGGACTATAATAGATATTGTTGTCAGAAACCTCTTATCTCCAGATTTTGACTTTTTGTGTTTTTTCCCCCCCCGTAAATTAACCCCCTACTTGATCATACTACAGTGTCACACGTTTTGATTGTATTTGAATCCTGAAAAGTAACAGTTTTGGACATGAGTTTTCCACCCGACAGAGACGATATAACAGAGTAGTAGGTCTGATCACGTCTTATATCTGTTTGAAGGCTGTGAACTTCTTCTGATTTGACCACATTCTTCACCAGCAGAAATGTAGATCGAGGCATGTAAATCACAAACATTTTTGTCATTGTTTTAGTAAAACACCATCTCAAAGGGATATTACGTAATTGTTATTATAATATTACTAATGTTATAATAACATACATTTTGAGTTTCGACCCATATAACAGTACTTAATAGACCATAAAGCTGCTCTGTACCTGAAAGTATGATCATTTTGTTATTGGTTATTTCTGAGTGGAGTTCATAGATCAAACCAGTGGTTCTCAAAGTGGGGAGCCCCAGGGGTCCTTGAGGAGGTGGGGGGGGGGGTTCCAGGGGGTCCCCGGCAAAATTAGTTAATACAGCATCACACTCATTTTAACCACTTTATCCATTTACGTTGGATATAAAAAAATAGCAGATATAGCTCATAGCGTGTCACTTCGTGCCACGCTGCAAGCTTGTACATCTGCTATTTTTTTACATTCTTTGAAAATTTTGGATAATGTTGAATAATTTTGATTAACACAAATCTTCTCTGCTGGGGGGTCCCCGGCAAAACTTTTTCAGATGGGGGTCCTCGGCCAAATAGCCTACATATCAGTTTGGGGGTCCTTGACATGAAAAAGTTTGAGAACCACTGGATTAAACACATGACTTATTATCACGCCATTTCTGTACCCCAGAATGTCCACCTCGTCTCACCCGGTGGCCGCAGTGTGTCAGGTGACAGTCACTCCAGACAAAGAGGCCAACTACTCAGCCTGCCAGCACCTGGTGGAGCGAGCCAAGGACAGCGGTGCCAGCATGGTGTTCCTACCAGAGGCCTTTGACTACATAGGATCCAGCCGAGAGGAGACCCTGTCACTGTCCGAGAGTCTGACTGGAGACACCATCTCACGATACACTCAGCTGGCCAGGTAGGCTACATGTTGAAATAGAAGTAAGTAGGCCTTGCCGAGCCATGTGGCCCATAGGGCAGGAGCCTTTCTCCTGTTTCTGTAGTTTGATGCAGTTGGACATGACGTTAGTACGTCGCAAGGATTTACCCCAAGTTCAACCCTTGATGCTGAGTGCCAAGCATTTTTATAGTCTTTGGTATGACCCGGGGGAATCGAACCCCGACCTCCCAATCTCAGGGCGGACACTCTATTCGCACACTCTAACCACAAGGCCACTGAGCTGGTCGTTGAAATAGAGCTGGGTGATAATAATAATAATCGATATATTTATTGATATATTTTTGATATGAGACTAGATATCGTCTGTATCGTATTGTGATATGGTGCAGCAGTAGCCTGGGAGGTAGAGCAGCTGTTTGGGAACTGGAAGGTTCCAGGTTCGATCCCCAGCTCCTCCTGGCTTTAGTGTCCTTGAGTAAAACAGAACTCCAACTGCTCCCCGGGCGCTGTTCAACAGTCACCCACTGCTCCTAATAGTTAGGAAGGGTTAAATCCAGAGGTCAGATTCCAGGTAGGCCATGTGCAACATGTACTTGGCAAATACCTCAAGAACAACTAAACGGGACATATTCATTTATTATTATTTATTGACATAGCTTAAATTTGATCTTTTCATGGCCTTTCTCAAAGGCTGCAGCAAAGTGGTGCAATGTCTGCAACTTAGACTGGTCTAGCAACAGTAAATAGTTTCTCAAAAGGTTATTGCATGTAAATGCCTCCTGAAAGCACCAATAGTCATCCAGTCATAGATATTGAGGTAATTTTGTGATTGATATTTGATTTAGTTAATATCGCCCAGAACTCTGTCCAAACAGTTTGTGTTCCGCTCTGTTGTCGTTTACTTTCTTGTGTTGTATTCTGTTCCGTGATGCTCCCTTCGAATACAAGAACGCTCGCCCCAAAACACACTCGCCCCGGGTCAAATCCGCCGACCTTGGAACGGTCGCCACCAGGTATTCCTAAACGTAACCTCAGTAAAACTATGCCGAAACCTAACCTTATTCCTAAACGTAACCTCAGTAAAACGGTGCCAAAACCTAACCTTATTCCTAAACTTAACCTCAGTAAAACTATGCGCAACCCTAAACTTATTTCTAACCTTATCCTCACTAAAACAAATACAAGAACACAAGAACTGCTGGGGCGAGCAGTCCGTGAAAAAAAAGTGGGGCGAGCGCCGAGCGTGTTCTGGGGCGAGCGTATGTAAGAAGTTGTGAACAGCAGACACCCATTTAACATTGAGACAGTGTAGCTGGTTTTCGACTCAGTGTAATGTAATGTTCGCCCGTCCCCCAGGAAGATTGGGGTGTGGCTGTCTCTGGGAGGATTTCACGAACGAGGTCATGAGTGGGAGTCTGACAGGCGAATCTACAACAGCCACATTATCGTTAATGATCAAGGTATTATCAATTCAGTGGCCTCTAAACTGTCGCTTGACCTCCCTCCCTCAAATGCTGATTTAATACACATAAACTGCACATAAAGGACACAATGTATCATTATGTAGAATTTATATACACAAACACACACACAGCCAGATACGGAGATGCCGTGTCATGTGTCTTTATTTAACCAATCATTAAGAACAAATTATACAATGGTGGCCTGGTAAAAGGCAAGGCCTCTTGAATGAGAGGGGGGTAGGGGCAAAACAAAGTCATGCTCATACATGCATACATATATACACAACACTCATTACATTCATTATTCCCACAGGTGATATCGTGTCGGTATACAGGAAGACACATTTGTTTGACGTGGAGCTGCCAGGAAGGGGCGTGTCGCTCAAAGAGAGTGCCTTCACCATTCCTGGACCCTGCCTCGTGCCTCCTGTCCAAACTCCCATCGGCAAGGTCTCACTCCATTCACCCTTTTCACAAGAGCACTGTGACTCAGACTGGAAAGAGATAGGCTGACTCACCACAGTTTAACCACATTAACCCCATATGTATCATTACAGCTTTCCCCACAATACGGAGGAATACTGGGGTTTAAGTGATTAATCACATGGACCCGAGGGTCTCCACACTGGGCATGTCATGATAGGCAAACATTTGGCAAACATAGAAGCACATTTGGCAAGACTAGACTAGTGAGCTTGTTGATCGGCTATTTTTGCTGTTTGAAATACAACAAAGTATTTAGGGTATATAAGTGGTTAATGAATGTAACCGCAAGGGTTATTGCATTTAATGTGGGAACTGGGTATGTCACAAAGTCAACATTCTCCAGCTGAATCCTTGTATATAACAGGATATGAAAAGAACACAAACTATAACCGCTATATCAGGTAGTCACACAATGCCATTAGGTTGTGCTTATGATAACTCATTATAGCATTTATAGTGCTTTTTAGTGCAGGGTTTATTTTTGTACGAGAAATTAATACTACAGCTCTGAAGATGTTTGTAGATTTAGCTATTTGTCATTCCGTCTTAAGTGGTTCATTTGTGTCCATTGTCTTTGTCCTGATCAAATGACACTCTAGGTGGGACTGGGTATCTGCTATGACCTGAGATTCCCTGAGTTATCATTGGCTCTGCAGAGGCAGGGGGCAGAGATCCTGACCTATCCATCAGCCTTCACCGTGGCAACAGGAGCTGCACATTGGGAGGTGGGTTCAGTTAAAGACCTGAGGCCGATTCTACAAAATGCCTTCTAAATCAGTAGTTCTCACACTTTTGTCAAGAGTTTTTCAAAACATTTAAAAAATAGCAGATCTACAAGCTCGCAGCGCTATGAGCTTGTATATCTGCTTGTCATAAGTACTTGTCAGGGTGGAGGGTCCCCAGTTCAAATATGATTATTTTGGGGGGATCCCCAGTTCAAATATGATTATTTTGAAAAAGTGAAAAAGTTGAGAACCACTGACTATAACCGACAGCCCACCAGACAGATGTGTTTGTGTCGATCGATCTCGTTAACAGCTTTCTCATCACATCACAGGTGTTGCTCCGTGCCCGGGCCATCGAGACCCAGTGCTTTGTGCTGGCGGCCGCGCAGGTGGGCCGGCACCACGAGAAGCGCTCCTCGTACGGACACGCGCTGGCGGTGGACCCCTGGGGGTTGGTGCTGGGCGACTGCGGAGGGGAAGACGCGGGCACGATGGCCCTGGTGGAAATCGACCTGGAGAAACTCAGAGACACCAGGAGGAACATGCCCGTCCAGGCGCACCGCAGAGACACCGGCTTCTACCACGGACTGGAGGAGCACACCTGAGCAAAAACATTTTTACCACGCACAATATACATATCAAACATTTTCGTGCCAAGGACCCCCAAACTGATATATATTTGGCCACGGTGGCCCACGGACCCACATCTGAAATTTGTTTGAGCCAGGTACCCTCAGAAGCAAAGATTTGAGTTAAAAATACATACTTTCTATCAATTACACACCCCATGAAGCCTTGAATTCTTTAGTTTTTGTCGCATTCCTGAGCCAATAATTTGATGACCAGCATGTACAAACGTCCTCATCAGTGGCTCTCTTGAGTCTCCTACTGACCAGCCACCCGGTCATCGAATTATTGGCTCAGGAATGCGAGAAAAAAAAAAGAATCTGCATGAATTCAAGGCTTCATGGGGTGTGTCATTGATAGAAAATAAGTCATTTTTGGGGTGAACTACTCCCTTAAGGTGTACCCAGTTACTTGGATGAAAATCAACTGATTTTATTCCTGCTTCTGCTGCAAATTTGAAGTCTACGAACGGTGTATGCAGGCTTTGATTTGCTGAGCGGGATGGGGGCGGGGGGTCCATGCCTCTGCTTTTGATGTCCCCTTTCTGTTCATTTTTTTAATCACTGGTGGGGAAATGTTTTATCCCTGCTTCTGTTCACATTAAATGAAATACATGCATTTCCTTTTGGGAAATTTAGACTGACTGATGAGAAGGAATGACAGGGTTCACACATGTGAAATACAGCAGTGGTAGGTCATCGGTGTGTGTCCACCGTTAGAGCGTTACAATTGTTTTAAATTGTTGATTATAAATGAATTAATGTAATTTTAAGTCGTAGATCAAGGGGCTCTGAGATTTACACGTATCAATGTTGTTACTCATAATAACCAGTAGATGGCGATGTTGGCATTGTAGAATGGGTGTTTTGTAGAATTGGGAGTTTTAGAAATCACAAGATTATCCAATGCTTTGAATCCCTCAGGTGCTGCTGACAGAATCAAAGCTCCAGGAAAAACATTCCTTTGAGAATCAGTTTACTCACCATTCTCTGTGAAGTTTAATGGATCTGTGGTTCATTTGATTATACAGCAAATGGACGTAATAAACACTCAGAAGTACCCATTGGATTGTATCGATTCCTTTTTATAAATGCTCAGATTATTATTACTTATTTATTGCAAAATACACAGCTTTCCAGCACAAAATTATATATCTTTTCAACATCACAGTTGATCCAAATCTAAATAATTAGTGGCCTATTCATTTGTCCATTCAGTGTTTTTACCCCCAATAAATTATATTAAATGTAATGAACAAACTTTTGCAGTTGCCAGCTAATTTGCACAGCAGTTCCAAACAGATCTCATAATGCAAACATAATTGTATTGGAATACATGAAATGTATGTAAAATCACAGACATTCTAGGGCTAATCCCAAGCTAACCTTCCTATAGACCAATTATTTGTTTACTAACATTGAGACTGGACGCACAGGTGATTGTTTCACGCAATCAATTCCCAACCTGTTGTTTCGGGGTGCGCTGGTTTCAGTACACCCCAACCCCCTCTTGTGTGTTTGTGTTGGCTAGTGAGGCGCGTCCTAACGACACCTGATAGAATGGGTTTCATTGCGCGCATACTGGTTGCACGCATACTGGTTCTTATCAGTGTGACGTCGTCTGTTAAGGGGTCTATGTAGATATATGGGCCAACTATTTCTGACAGCAAATGCACAATTCTTATGGTTTTGCAAGTTAGATGTAACACAGCACTGTGTACACCTCATTTCTATTCCCTTTTAATTGTACATACATTATTTTTGCTTTGATTGTTTTAGTCAAATTTGCTTTGGCGATGTAAACGTATGTTTTCTCATGCCAATAAAGCCCTTTGAATTGAATTGTGTGTGTGTGTGTGTGTGTGTGTGTGTGTGTGTGTGTGTGTGTGTGTGTGTGGGGGGGGGGGGGGGGGGGTTCTGTAAGAGACCGGAAGTAAACGTCACTGACACAGGAATGGGACCGAAAAGAAAAAAACAGAAAACATCATGATCATGATGATGGGGAGAATGTCAAATATAACACTGTAGGGAGGAACGATCTGGCTCTCAACTCGGGGAAAAGGATGAATCGTTGTGTCCGGACAGGAGGAACCGAGGCTTTGGGAAGAAGGTACGTGATGATCATGATGTATGATGAAGACTACATGATGTTTCATGCTGTGTTTCAAGGCCATTCTCTCTCTCTCTCTCTCTCTCTCTCTCTCTCTCTCTCTCTCTCTCTCTCTCTCTTCGTCAAATAAACGAGAAGAACTCACATGTTGATGATGATTGCACATCCATCCATGCTGCTGCCGATCGCTGTAAAAAAAATCACTTTCCATTTTTTGAGACGTGTTATGATTGTTATCTGCTTTATTAGCACCGTTTTGTTAAAGATGTTTATTGTTTACTGGGCCGAACAGGGGGTCGCTATTAGTGCTTGTGTTGTGTTTTTGGTAAGAATGTGCAAAACTGATGCTTTTTGGTGGAGCTGCATTCAGATAGAATCAGGCCCACATGCAGCTGCAGCCCAGAGAAGCAGTGGTGTAAAGTAACTAAGTACATTTACTCAAGTACTGTACTTAAGTACAATTTTGAGGCATTTTTACTTTACTTGAGTATTTCCATTTTTCAGTACTTTAACTTCTACTCCATCTCAGAGGCACATTACTCCACTACAATTATTTGAACATTTTAGTTACTAGTTACTTTGTAGATTTTGATTATTATTACAAAACATACATTACCCACTTAAGCCCTATTATACATTTTGGACTTTTGAAAACAGCCGATCTACAAGCTCACAATCGCAAGGAATTGTGAGCTTGTAGATCTGCTATTTTCAAAAGATTTTTATACATTTGAAAACTTGTTAAATGGGACTTTCTGCATAAGGAGTATGCACACTAAGTACATTATGATACCAATACCTTTGTACTTACACTCAAGTACATTTTGAATTTCAGACTTGTACTTAACAGGGTATTTCTACCTTGCAGTATTGATACTCAAGTAAAACATTTTGATACTTTTTATAAGACAACAACAGTTGGGTGGTTCACCATTATACATCACTGGAGGAGAAATGTGCCTTCATTGAAATTCAGCCAGAGAAAAGTCAGGATTAGCGTTGAACTAGTTATAATAATAATAATTATTATTATTATTACCATGCTGGTATTGTCATGTGTTTTGGGTAGTATGGCTGAAGTGAGTCATTCAAACGCTCCCTGTCACAAGTGAATTAGGTTGCTGCTCACTTGCATAACATAAGTTATGTGCTGCTTACACAAATGCAGCCTTGTATAACATCTTGGAACAATCATGTTCTTTTTGGTACAGTAGAATGGCTCTTCTCTTAATATTTGTGAACTAAATTTACAAAGAAGAAAAGCTAACTTTATCTGTGGTCACTGGTCAGAAACTCATACAGTAACTCACAAATCTAAGATAATTTGCTCAATCCCTTTTTACTAAGAACCCCAGGTATTGTTTCTCATCTGTTTTGACTTTTGTTGTTTTTAATTTGTTCAGATGTTTTGCTGTATTGTTATTGTACAGTACTTTGAGCTGCATTTTGATGTATGAAAAGTGCAGTATAAATAAAGCTCATTATCATTATCATTAAAGTGTAGACTAGATACAATTAAAGGCCCTATCATTTATTTTATGTCTCATTTGTCATTGCTGTTGATTTAATACATGTGGGTTGATTTGAGTTTTGAGTTAGTGCCTGCATGGGCCCATTTAAAGAGGGCCCATTATTTTTCCATTTATCCACTTGTGGTGAGGTTTGATTTATGACAGTCATATCTTTAAGAGAAAAAAAATCTTATAATTATATCACAAACACTATGGCTAGCTGTAAAGTCAATGTCGCCTCAGCTAGTTTGTATAAGGCAACACAATTAGTTTGGGACTGGCTTCTTTTCTTCTTTAGACTTCAAAGCATAGTCTTACCACATGCCTCTTAGACCTTTGTTTCATTACAATGGAGTTTCATTGCAAAATAATATGTTCACAATTTATAAAACAAAAAGCGAGTTTTTGGGGAAATGACACGGCCACTGCCTCTAACCATATTGGTTTGAAAATGTACTTTTCATTTGATTGTTGGGCTTAGATGTACAATGCCTCGAGACTTAATCTTTAAAACTTCTTATACTACTTTCTACAGACACGTTTTCTTTCTTGAACCCAGCGTGTTTTTCTAATAATCAATCAAAAATAATAATAATTGTAATATAATGATAAACCTTTTTTCGTGTACTGCCCTTGCAATGTAATTTTGCTGAAGGGGGCTTACATTACTGAGAAATACTATTAAAAAAAACTGTATTCAATTTTAAAAAGAAAAAGAAGAGAAGAAGAAATAAAACAATATTACAATCACAGTCTTACTTGTCTGTATGATATCTCAAAATAATCTTGTGTGTAACCAACCTCAACCTTCCCCATTAAGACCTGTTGCTATATCAGTGGTTCTCAGACTTTTTCATGTCAAGGACCCCCACAATTATATGTATTTGGCCTCAGACCCCATCTCAAAATATTTAGCCCGAGGGACCCCCAGAAGCAAAGATATGTGTTCAAAATGTTGGCTTTAAAAAATACATATATATAAAGATTTGCATGCATTTTCACGATAAAAAAAGCAGATCTACAAGCTCATATAGCTTGTATATCTGCTATTTTTGATTAGCCAAAGAAATCTAAAAGTACTCTTGACGCTTTCCCGGTTATAATGGGTCAAGAGGTTGTTGAAGTGATATTAATTAGCAAAGTCAAACTACATCCCGTGTTGGCTGTTTTGTTATGAGGCGATCCATATATTGACCAGCTTGTGAAGGATGCATGTCAAGCCAGTGCTGTCTGCTTCAGAGGGAGGAGGTGTGCCGCGGGGCGGCTGAAATGCTGAGTCATGTCCCAGCAACTGTCGCCGCGGCAACACCTCCATGGTGATAAGGTCCACGATCTGCTACCAGTGTTGCCATGTCCGCTTATTTTAGAAGCAACGTTGGGCTTGTTTTTCTGTAAAGTCTCTTGTAAATATTGGTAGTTGTGTTTTTTGGGGGGGGCTTGTTTCTAAAGTGTAGTTATGGTACTTACTTATTTGGGCTTGTTTCTAAAGTGTAGTTACGGTACTTATTTTGGGCTTGCTTGTTGCTTCCTAATGTTGTTTAAACCGGTGGTTCTCCAAACATTTTCATGTCAAGGACCCCCAAATTGTATTTGTCCACGAACAACCCCATCTAAAAGTATTTTGTGACCCCTGTATCTGTTTTTAAAAAGTAAAAAAAAAAAAAATCAAAATATTATTATTAATAATTATTTTGAAAATAGCTGATGTACAAGCTCACAACATGTCACGATGTGACGCATTGTGGCCTAGTCGCTTCTTTTGGGCTTGTTTTCATAGACCTAGTTGCTTTTTTCTCTCGCAAAATCTGGCAACACTATCTACTATTAGTCTACTAAGTCTAGTAGTAGTGTAACAGTAATAGTCATTTTTATTTTGTCTCCTGTATTTGCTTTTATTCTTTATTATTTTAGTCTTTAGGACCCCCATTAGCTGCCACTAAGGTAGTGGTTACGCTTCCAACAGTCCGCACACAACAAAAACATATAAGACATTACGTAAGAAGTCTCAATAAAAAACATCAAGTCAAGACAAGGGAAATCAAAGTCAAATAAAAAAAGAAACAACTAAACAACACAAAACCTTGTTGTTTAATTGTTGTTGGGTGCTTCAATGATCATAGTTGACATTTGTTTCACATGATTGTGATGATCCAGATATGCACACATCTGCATCTGTTCTGGATTTTGGTTGAACTAAAATGACAGGTTTTCAAAGTGGGGGGCTGCCAGGGGACATCAATCAGGGTGGCCAATTGGAAAGCAGAGGAAAATGAAAAATAAATAAAAATGAAGTCATTAAAAATATATACTGTATTTAAGTTCACAACGCCTCATAGTGAGAGGCGTTCTGAGCTTGTAGATCCGCTATTTTCACAATATTTATCTGTCCACTGCCCTACATTTGTTCTCAAAGTGGGGTACCAGGGGGTCCCCAGCTAAATGAGTTAATATAACGTCACAATCGAGCTGTCTACCTACTACCCCTGTGTCCTCAAATGCATGAAATCTGATATAGCTCTTTTGTACGCCGTACTCGAGTTTCCCTGATATAATTATAGCTCTGAATCGCCACTAACGGAAAGACCTTGTAAAAACAATGAAAATATATAGATATAATATAGCCTGTCTTCATTATAAAATCGTATTATCTCTTCTTCATTTGAAAGAACAAGGTAAGGGGTTGATATAAATAATTGGAAAGCATCTGTTAAAATGTTCAGAGAGACTGTGCAGCATAGAGCAGATGCATCCTGTTGGATTATGCTGTGATAAAGACAGGCCTCAAAGCGAACCTTATTTTATCTGATAATTGCACACATTTATGTGCGACTTCACCTTCCTTCACGCTCCCCTCTGTTGAGTGAACATGCTATAATTTGTTCCACTTTAGGAGGACCAATGCTGCATGAATCAGCGAAACTGACGTGCTTGTTCAATTAATTCCTCTTTTTGAAGATGATTTTGAAGGCACTTTTTAAGAAAGTGCAGCAGAGAGGTAGGAAAGTGAAGGTACAACATGAACCAGCATGTGTAACTCATTTTCTGTTACAAATACAAAAGCTTAATTTCTTTAGTTTATTGGTGAAGGAAAACAAGTGTTTTCTTTTTAAAACTGCAAAAGCAATATCCAGTCAAACTCAGTCCTGGTGTGAGAGTCGGAGTCCACTCTGACTCCATGATTTTAGCGTTGGCTATTCAAAAATAGCAGATCTACAAGCTCACAGCAAGTCAAATCTGCTATTTCTGAAGAAATAAAATTTAAAAAAATGATGCTCTTTTTTTCCCATGAAAAAGTTTTACACTAATTTAGAAAGCATTTGTAGAATTGGCCTCGGGTCTTAATGGGTGAACAGTGTCTTAACAGTTACTGTATAAGATGCAGACCTCGCAGCTCCCTCTCCCCCCTTTAGTTCCTTATGCAAACAATCGGAATAGAGTTTCCTGGCTATGTTGAATTGATACAGCGCTATGGGACACTGCCTCTCACAGAGAGTGGATGTGGTTGGCCCCGGATGGTGTTTTTATTTCCTCCTCTTCGGTTCACTTAGGATTGTGTCAGTAAGAATTAAGGGGACTTCGGTTTCACCTCTGGCATTAGGAAACGGCTGTTACTCTCTGGCTGCTCGGAGCATGGGATCATTGTCATAGCCAATTTTCATTTAGATAAAGAGGCGAATGGCGTTTCTACTACCAGAACAGCAGCTGTTGAAATGACATCTGGTTGTCATTGCTTGTCCTATTAATTAAATTAAGTTTCATGTCAAGGAGGAAATTCTAAGCTTAACAGTACAGAATCCAAATATTAATATACATTAAAGCTAACCTCTGATTACATGTTGCTACTCTTTAGAATCAACCCCTGACAGAATTGAGGTGCTTAAAACAAGGACATTTCTGTCATTTTGGGCAATTCCTTTTCAACAAACCAAACTTTATACATTTCTTGCAAGTACAATTGTTCCAGGGCTGCATTGGATTTTCACAGTAGATATGATTGTTTTTTACAAGAAACTCCTGTTGTATCCTACTGACTCACCTGCCAGTGAGGAGCCCCCACCGGGAGGACCTAGAGTCTTCGCGCTACTCCTCCCCCCCCAACACTCCCTGCTAACAAGTGCTGCTCCAGTTCGTAGGATTACGTTCAGTGACAAATATCACCCTCCCCTGCCCGGCTTCCCTCCCCGAACACGGGCCAATTGTGTTGGTGTAGATGCTCAACAAAGCCCACCAGCCCAACAAATGCACCACGGTGGATTCGAACCCACAGCCTCCACGTGGTGGGCAGGCACTTTACCACTCCGCCACCTGAGCGCCTAGTTTTCATATTTTGAATAAACAACCTGCCTTGAACCCAGCTCCTTGGTCTTTAGAAACCCTGTTGCTCATTCCTTTCATTGTAACCTATTCCAAATGGCAGATCAATGGCAGAGCCAGAGAGCTGGAAGTCAAAGTCAGTCCATTAGGCCAGGCTTTGTTTCACAAATAAATGCAGGCCTAAACATCTATATAAAAGATATGGAGTTTGACTGTACTAGTGTCAGTTACCAAGTGGCCCTTGAGAACTGCAGATCACTTGGAGAGATAGAGGTAGAGAGGCAAGGCAAACCAAAGCTCTCTCTATCACTGCCTCAATCTGAAGCTCTCTTTACTTGCTCTTTTATCCATCTATTATTTCTTAAGATTAACTTGTGGCTCACCATGCTTTGCCCATATTAGGTTGATATTCTCACATTAAAAATCAAATTATTATATATTTTTTCATTCAGCCTGGTTGAGATAGGTCACGTCACGTCATAGCTGTAGTTCAGGTTTTGGATTGTAGCTGTAGTGTGTAACTTCACCACGAGGTGGTGGCATGAGGGAGAGAGAGAGAGAGAAAGAGAGAGAGACCCACGAGGTGGTGGCATGAGATAGAGAGAGAGAGAGAGAGGACCCCCAGGGGTCCTTGGAGGGGGCGGGGTTCCAGGGGGTCCCCACTCCCCAGCAAAATGTGTTAATACAGCATCACACTCATTTGAACCGCTTTATCCATTGGCTGTTAAAAAATAGCAGATCTACAAGCTCACAGTGCGTCATTTTGTGCGTCGCTGCGAGCTTGTACATCTGCTATTTTTTATTTTTTTTAAACCTCAAGACACACAGACAGTCAGAGAGAGAGAGGTAGAGAGAGAGACACGCTGTTCTGCTCCCCTCAGGCCAGCATTGCTATTCTCACCATCACCCTGTCTCTGTGTACAGGATGCTCACGTGGTGTGGCAGTACCACCTAATCCCCCCCGTCTAAAAATACACTTCCTGGTCTACATGGTTCCTGCACAAAGGTTGATGTCACAAAGTGGCATCTCAAGTGGATACAAATGTGTACGCACGCACGCACACACACACACACACACACACACACACACACACACACACACACACACACACACACACACACACACACACACACACACACACACACACACACACACACACACACACACACACACACACACACACACACACACACACACACACACACACACACACACACACACACCATGTGAGCCCATTTTCTGTGTGTGCTGCTTAGTTGACTTTTAATTACCGGTATTAGGAATATAGTGTTTGATGTAATAATAATGTGTAGTAGTAGTAGCAGCAGCAGGGTAGCCCTGCCAGGATCCAAAACGCCTGATCACTCCCTTGCTGTGTGTTTGTGTGTGCGCTCCCCTTTGGCTGAGAAGTAGTCTTATTGATGCGTTTCCTATACAACCATGTGGTTACATTGGTGTTTGTAGTCCATAATCGTAATCTCTCCCTTTGTTGTTTGGAGACCCGTGTTCAGGTGGTCACATCAACCTATCTTCATTCTTCATCTAATTGGTCCTCACTAATGTTCATGATAAAATGGTACGTTTTTTTTCATCTCGGTCTTTGTCTCATAGGAGGGCTGTGGACACTTCAGAAACCCGCCTACCAGTGACATCATCGTTTTTTTATTAATGCGAGCACAATATCTTCCATTATAGCATGCTAACTTTCCAGGAAGAGAACGTCTCCATTATCTTGGATTCCCCATCGATGATGTCACTGGTAGGCAGGTTTCTGAACTGCTCACAGCCATCCTCTGAGGCACAGAGTGAGTAGACAAAAATGGTACCATATAATGAGCATGAGTGAGGACCAATTATTTGAAGATAATGGGTGAAGTCGTCCTTTAAATACATACATACAATATTTTAAACTACATTAAACTGTTCTCAACGTTTACGCCATTCCACAAAATTATATTTGGGCGTATTAGGCATGATTCTGCAACAATATAAAATCTATTGTACACGTAGGGGGATGAGTGAGGTCATCCTTGTGTTGTCTGTGGTCCAGGGATCTTTGTATGGCTGTTTGCCTTTCTACCTCCCTAGCAGGGAGAGTTCCTCTCATGTCATTCATGTTTTCTCATTGAAACTGTATTAAAATCCTTTTGGAGTCTGTGATTACTTTTATTTTTTTTAATTATTTTATTCATTGTTTGCTGTGTGTGATGTGATGTCTGTTTTACTATGATGCATGCATGTCCGTTATCCTAAAGACTTTCTTCGTCTCTTTGCGTCTCTTCTCTCTGTTGCATACCTGTGAGACTGTGCATACTGTGTGTCAGTGTACCTACAGTACCTAAGCTACAATCTGTCTGATTTATGTGAATTAATCAAATCATTCACATCAATCAAAACAGTTATTTGAACCAATCTGTGCGGTGGAGTACGTTAATACAATATAACTAGCACATCGTCTCTGTCGGGTGGAAACCTCATATTTCCCAAACTGTTACTTTTCAGGATTCAAATAAAAAGGTAGCAAAAGTAGCAGATATTCAAGCTCAAAACCTCTTCTTTCTTTTTTTACTTGTGGATCTGCTTTATTTTGTAACAATTTAGTTTTGGGCTTTATTATTGATAGGACAGTAGGCTGACAGGAAATGGGGAGAGAGATGGAGAGTGACACGCAGCAAAGGCCGTCGGGATCGGGACTCAAACTCGCGATGCAGACCGCTACGCCAGCGGTCTGGGCCGGATCTGCTACTTTTGATGCTTTTGTGTGACGCTGTAGTATAATCAAGTAGGGCGTTAATTTACGAAAAAACACAAAGTTGTGTTATGAATATAGGAGGTTTCTGTCCGACAGCAACGACATGTCATCATCTGCGGTGGTTGCAGGTGGTCTCACTACTTACCTTGAGAAAATAAACCCTGGTTTCGGGTAAGAAAACCAACTGGTTAACTATGCTAATAGTTAAGCAGTTTGAAGGATTGGACACTAAATACGCCACCATCTTTATGGTCGTTCTGACATCGTTGCAATTACCTCTCTCTGTTGGGTGGACACACTGCAAAACAAGGGATTGTAGCTTTAACTTGTGTGGGTGTGTGCATGTGTGTTTAACACTTTCTTTACCTTAAGGGCTGGGCAATATATCTACATTTTCCAATATTATATACAGCATTCTCATGAATATGTATTTGATACAATTAAATCATTTGGCAAATTCCTCTCCTTCACCTATACCTACTTACCTTAATGAAGAGTTGCAGACACATAAAAAATGAACCGATTGTTGAATTGAGAAACGAAAGACTAAACGTGACAATATTGAGAGACGTATCGAATATTGATGTGTCGTCTCTGTATCAAACCTAGTGATACTATTGCCCAACTCTACCTCCCCAACTCTACCTCATAGACTCTGTAGCCTAACATAAAGCATCCTCACAGCCTAGCATGTATGTATATTTCCCTTCCTTCCTTCCTTCCTACGACCCCCTCCTCCTTCCACTTCCTTCCATCCCATCCCATCCAGGGCACCACCGGCGCGTAGCTAAATGGAGTCGGAGCAGCTGTACAACAGAGGCCACTGCAGGAACAGCTACAACAGCATCACCAGTGCCAGCAGCGACGAAGAGCTGTTGGATGGAGCCGGTGCCATCATGGACTTCCACACCACCGAGGATGACAACCTGCTGGACGGAGATGCTGCCTCCCCAGGTAGGAGGGAGACAGTGCTGCTCACCCCCCGCCCCCTATGATCTGACCAAAAGGAAACGGCATGCTGGACACACCCAAACCACACCCACCCACTGTGCTTGAACTCTTTAGCTTGGTCCATCCCAGGGTCTGTCCATCGTTTTTTTTTTCCTGTGTTCCTTCACCAGGAAAAAAACAACAACCTCTCAATCCAGTGTTTCTCTACAATGTGGATTCCCATTCCCACCGGATCAAAGACAGTACTCCATCCTGTCCATAGCTGGTGCCTTCTTCAACACCAAGGCGTTTATTTTTTGGTTCAGAGCTGGCACAGCCCGTGATTAGATAGACGAAGTGGGAGGGGGGGGGGGGGGTTGCTTTGTTTAGATTCATCCCGCAGCTGATAACAAGATAGGGTGACAACAAGACACCCGCTTCCTCACCTGTGTGTTCTGAGGGACTTCCTTGGTTCTCCCCCTGTGATGTGACGCCCATTCCCTCCTCCTCACCCCTCCATCCATGCCCACTGGGTCTCACCCTCCATCCTGCCTGCTGCCCAGCGTGTGCCACCAACCCCAAGTTGTTTGCCTTCATTGAGATGTTTGTGTTTTATTTTTCTGTTGCATATTAAACATTATGTTCTTTTTATTTATTTATTTATTTTTCCTCAACCTTGTTTGCCATGTCTCTGATCACAATTATGACTTCATTCTTGTATGATTTTGCTTTGTAACCCATTTTCTTTTACAAGTTATAGGATAGATAGATAGATAGATTTTTATTATAGTGTCCTGCACCACATGATGCCCAGCCCGCACGGGCTTATAAGACCTCACACAATGTACATACACCAGGATACACCACAAACAGAATACATAAACATTTTGATTGTCCAAGCTGTGGGTTACGGGTACATCGTCCTCCACCTCAACTGCCATGCTTTCTCTATGAATTTTCCTAAAACAAAAACTTCCTTATTGAACAGCCAACTTAACATATAACATTCAGACATCCAGAGATGCTCGTAGGCCTGCGTCCTGCGTCTCTGACGCACCATATTGCGAAAGGACGCATTCGTGACACCGCAGTTGCGTCCATGGGACGCACTAGAGTTTTCACCAACAACACAGAAAAATATAAAAATAATTCGCGGTAAAAAATAGTAGTGCACGATAAGTATCAGCCCGATAATTATTGGTCTGATATCAGGATTTATGACATCATCCCGATAAAACCGATAACATTAATAATAGCTCCGATAATATTTGTCAGCTGTGATCTGCATGGAGCCCTGGACTCTCGGTTAGACACCGTGTGTGGAGAAGTATAACTCTCCGGTTAGACACCGTTGTACTAGAGAAGTATAACTCGGTTAGACGTTGTGTGGAGACTCTCGCACAGCAGCAGCACAGCCCCTCCCCTCCCCACACACAGAGAGAGAGAGACGGCATGAGGAGCTGCTTGAGACCTGGTCTTAAACGTGTTAAAACGTCTTGGATAGACCACTGTCTGGAATAATAACTGATCATCATACAGTACATACAGGTCTACTACTAACCTTTGTTGCTATTGTCATCTTAAATTGACCAGCCAAAGTAAAATCCCCGATTTTAGAGTGTTCTCCAACTTGCTTGGACATCAGAGTGATGTGGTGGATTAATGTTGCCAATCAGCTGTGTAACATTAGCAGGTTAACGATGGCTCGTTGAGCCTATGCATTTGACCCTGATTTGACCACAAAGGCAATCAAAAGCACTAATTAATGGCAGCTATAAGTAACCGGTTGTCTATCGTCTGTGTCTTGTGTATGTTTAATAGCCAACTGAATGTTTTCTGTAGCCTAGAGATATCATATCAATTAATTCCCTGAAGAGGTAGACCCTCTCCCTCATGCTAAACTTAAAGTGACTTATAAGGTTCCACTTCTCCTCAAAAAGACAACTTTATTTTCCTTTCTCAATGACAAGCTTAATATTATTATTGCATGTTGGCTATGTGCAATAACTGCAAGCCAATGTTCATAGGCATTGTCAGTATTTGTCTTCATTATTTCTTGAATTCCTATTTCTTTAGTTGCCAATAATTCCACTGTAAGCCAGTGTTTTCAGTCTTTTATTGCTACACAATAAATAGTAAAAATAAATTCTACATTCATAAATAATACAAAATAAAATATAACGATTAAAAGGTTATATGATTAAATGTATTCTATTGGTCAAAGGTATGTAGGGTGTGAATTTGTGGGACTCATAAAATGTCCCTGGGACCCATCTAAAAGACCACCCTTGCATCCCAGGACCCATTACATTGAAAACCTAGCAACATCACTGGACATCCAAAACAAATCTGGATTCTTGATTGCTCTATAGGACTGAGCAATCAATATTCTATCGATATAGTGATGGCTTCATTACAGTCAAATGATTACTTTACTCTTCTAGTATAGCTGTTCTGTTATTTGCCTACAGTATATCCACTAGGACTAGGTTATTATATAGGCATTACTGATGATTATTTATTTTTTTTCTAATATTGTGTAAATATTTTGTGAAAGCACCATTAGTCATTCTCACAATATCAATATTGAAGTATTTGGTAAGAAAAGAAAAGGGGAAAAAGTAATATTTGGTGTTGTCCATATTGCCCACCAGCCCTAACTTAGCGTAATGTTTCATAACCTCTTGATTTGGTTCCCCTTCATGTTCCTGTCCTGCTGCTACACAGATTACTTTTGCAGTTTCACTACCTCAGTCTTTTCTCCTTATGCTATGTGTGTGTTGTTTTTGTTTTTGTATCAATGTAGGCGGGACTGTCTGGTTGGCAATGCACGAGAACAAGCACAAACTATTCTCGTTTTGTGTCAGTGTTTGTGTTTCTGCTGATTGGGTGATTAGATCCAACATCTTAACCCATTAAAACCGGGTAAACATCAAGTGTCATTTTAGATTTTTGCGTAAAAAGATAGCAGCTATACAAGCTCACAGCAAGCTTGTACATCTGCTAGTTTTGAAAAAAAAAAATTAATCTTAAGAGTGTGACAACTGCTGATTTAGAAGGTATTTGTAAAATCGGCCTCAGGTTTTAGGATTAGCCTACTGTGTTGAGGCAGTAGTGTCTAGCTAGCTAGCAGCCATCACCTACAGTATATGACCTGATTTATACTTAGTTTCACGCCGGTGTCTTACGCTGAAAATAGCAGGCCTCCAAAGTCATGCGACGCGTCGTGTGACCTTTTAGATCTTTTCGGTGCGCGTCTGCGTGACACCAGGTATGATATGAATCAGGCAATGCGCCTCCCTGTTCCTTCCTAGTCATCATGCCTGGCATTCCTGTGTCACCT
The DNA here is from genome assembly GCF_963454915.1 of Gymnoscopelus microlampas. Taxonomy (NCBI): domain Eukaryota; kingdom Metazoa; phylum Chordata; class Actinopteri; order Myctophiformes; family Myctophidae; genus Gymnoscopelus; species Gymnoscopelus microlampas. The sequence continues at coordinate 27,082,625 of NC_139956.1, read as the reverse complement.
GCTGCCTCTGGCTGACAACACCATGCCTGCCCCATTCAACAGCTCAGTGTCACTGTGGTGTGGTTAGCGTACTGTATCATCTGGTGTCCCTCCCAGCAACATGTGATCTGTAAAACATCCTGTTCCATTCCTCTGGTCTGTGGTGAAGATGCTGATTCAGGTCTTGCCATTCCAACTTCCCCCTCTTGAATCCAGCTTTTGCTTACAGCTGAGCTGACCAAACAGAAAACGCTCACACAGAGCGAGCAACAGTTATACTGCCGTGGTCTGCCTAGAAGTGAGTAGCCACTACTGGGGGCAATGATTGCTAAATAAACTCAGTATTTTCAAATTGTTGCTTTGAGGCTTTGTGTGCCAGGGGGTCCCCAGCAAAGGTAGTTAATATAGCGTAGCGTCACAATCATTTTAACTACTTTATCCATTTATACGTTGGCTATTCAAAAATAGTAGATATACCAGCTCACAGCGCGACAGGGAGCTTGTACATCTGCTATTTGGGGGGGGTCCTTTTTTTTTGTACATAAATCTATTCTGGAGGGTCCCTGGCTCAAAACCTTTTCAAATCGGGGTCCGCAGGCTAATATGTGTCAATTTGGGGGGTCCTTGACACGAAAAGGTTTGAGAAGCACTGCTTTAGGCTATGGGTGAGTTGGTCCTAATGTGTGGCTTTGATCATTGAGTGGAATACATTTAAACCTGGATGCCTTTTTCTGGCTGCTGTCAGTTGGCACTTAATCTCTCAAGAACCGATTCTGCACTGCGTGAGAATCTGTCTTGAAGGTTTGTCAGAACGTGTACACACTGTGTGGGTGTGGGCGTGGCTTCAGAGGCCGCGCTTTATCCAATCAAATGTAGTGGGCGGGATTCACGTGTCCGTCATCCTTCCCGACTCGAAACTTAAACCGAAACTAATTTAACAATAGCGTCCGCGGAGCAGACAACCACGGAAAGATATTCACATTTGAACTTACTCTTTCATCATAGAAACAAGTGGGCTTATAACCAAAACCATCCATGTTCTCTGGGAGAAGTGGTGTTAGTGTTCCGTGTAGAAATGTTATCTAGTCGGAATGAAAACGCAAGCTCACCACCGGAAGTGGAGCGGTGAAGGCAGACTTAAACCCCGTTTCCTTGCGGACATGTGCTGCGTCGCCATTGTCCCAGAGTCACACTCAGGAGGAAGAACAGCAGAGGTCGTTGTTTTTCCTTTTAAGTGTGTGTCTGGGTTCCGAGATTGGTTGGCACTTGGCTGTCACGCTGCCCAACGTAGTGTGTGTGCACTTATTTGAAGTGCCTGCACACTGAGAAGGCCATTTATTGTTCCATGATAAGGGTACAATAATTGGGACTGGTCTTCCTTGTTAGCTGCCCTCCAGTTGTCTTATTTTTTCATTCCCAGAGTCACGTCTCAGAGTTATTAAGAAGAGACAGAGCAGAGCCGGCGCGCCCTATTAGGCAGAGTAGGCAGTTGCCTAGGGCGCCACTAGGGGGGGGGCGCAAAAAAAAAAAAAAAAAAAAAAAAACTTTTTTTTTCTTTTTTTTTTTCCAGAATCTAGGTGGCGCTGTGGCAGAAAACGGTGGCGGTGCGGGGGGGGGGGGGGGGCGCCAGGAAAAATATTGCCTAGGGCGCCAAATTACCTAGCACCGGCACTGAGACAGAGAGATACTTCACCCATACAATATTCTCATTGTCCCAATTTGTGTGTGTGTGTTGTGTGTGTGCGTGTGTGTGCGTTGTGTTTATTCAGGCACAAATGCGATGCAGCAAAATGAACTGTGGAGTACAAGACAGATTTTCTTCCATTAAACACGCCTATATTGAACCAACAAACGGTCATTGTCCAGGAATCGATGAGGATGCTTTATATACACAGTGTAACTAGTATTCCGTCCTATTGAAATGTGCTGTTTCAGTGGTGTGATTTGAGGCTATTATTACCCAGGCAGATGCAGGCAAGATCAGCCCATAACAGCCAACTGCAAGGAAGCTGAATATGTTTGTACGCCTGTGTATTACTGTACCTAAGGGTAATACTCAGTTTTAATGACTTGTCAAGTCACATGTTTAACATGTGATTGTAGGCCTCTGTTATTTAGCTATTAACCCGACCAGCTTCTTTTGTTGTTGCTGCTTGTGTTGCTGTTTCAGAGGATAATGGATGGATATGAAATGGTTACATATGTTCCTGCTTTGTAGCAACACTAATTATCATCAAATAACCAAGGTGGGAGATTAACAATAACTAAAATAGCAATAATAGCTTATTGTGTCATGTAGCCAGTCTAATTGTTATTACCAACTAATGTAACTTTAAAGCAAAAGGCGCTGGCAAGTTTCCTGCCCTATTGTTAACCTGTATCCTATCGTCCTATTGTGAGGACGGTTGTGTTATAATAAATTAAATGAACCCATTAAGACCTGAGGCTGATTCTAAAATACTATCTAAGTTTTCTGGGGAAAAAAAAGGAAATGCATGTTGCTATTTATCGTCTCTGTTGGGTGGAAACCTCATATGTCCAAAACTGACTTTTCGGGATTCAAATTTAAAAAATCGCGAAAGAGCAGATCTTCGTCTACGTGGTACGAAGTGACACGTTTTGAGCTTGTGAATCTGCTACTTTTGCTACTTTTGTGTGACGCTGTAGTGTGATCAAGTAGTGCGTTCATTTAAGAAAAAAAGTTAGAATATGGAGATAAGCCCAACGTTTCTGCCCGACAGTGACGATATATAGCAAGTGTTGCTTTTAAACAGTTTTAATACACATTTCATATCTTAGTGAATTAAACGGTGAGATATCAAGTTTTGGTGAGAGTTATAGCACATAACACAGACATTGCTTTATCAGGACCACTTGTATAATCTGACATAATGGGTTCTGTGTCTCAAGAGCTCGCTTTGTAGGCGTTGAAAAATCTCTGCCAGCCTACATAAAACACATCATTGTGTGTAGGCTGGCCGAGTTTTTCCTGGTTTTCCACCTTCTGCTTCTGTTCGAAGTCCGATTTTCACGACCTCACAACAAAAGAATGGCTAGGATAGGATTCGGGTTAAACAGTGCCAATGTCATCCTTTAACACTGCATTGTATATCGTCTCTGTCGGGTGGAAACCCGACAGAGACGTCCAAAACTGTTACTTTTCAGGATTCAAATTCAAAAATAGCAAAAGTAGCAGATCTACAAGCTCTAAACGCGCCGTGTTTCGACATTGTGGATCTGCTACTTTTGATGCTTTTGTGTGAGGCTGCAGTATGATCAAGTAGGGCATTCTTTTACCAAAAAATAAAAAAACAGTTAGAATATGGAGATAAGAGGTTTCTGCCTGACAGCAACGATAGACTAATTTGAAGTGAAATATAAATCATATTAGTTTTTACAATGAGTGGGCCACATGTAGACCAACATAGACTCACGTACTGTGCCATTCACTGTCTGCTGTGGTTTGTTGTGTAACATGATCTGTGTACCAGTGACTAGAGAGACTAGACCTGGCCTGTGCATTATTGATGGGGGAGACTACGTAGTGAATTGACTTGTCCAGGCTGTTCAGTGAGAATCTCATATACGAACTACGACCTCAGCAATGTGTACAAACATTGAAATTACAATGAGCTCGAAATAGGCCGAATAAGAAAATTGCAACAAACAAAAAGCAAAAAAACAAATAGTATGCATTGCAAAATAGGATAAAATGAAAGAAAAAAGCACTTGCACGAGATTTGTGAGGCTATAATTCTCTCTCTCGTGCGCGCTCACATATTTACAGTATAATGTAATGTATATGCGTGTGTTCGCGTGCATGCTGTTCGTGTATATACATATACATAATTGCTCAGTCACATAAGTGGCTGCAGTAGTATATATTTATTTTGATTACTTTATTCATCCCATGCGGGAAATTCACTTTTCAGCTTCACCCTGCTGATGGCTGCTCAGATGGTTCTGATGAGCGCTCGAGGGGAGGCAGTTAGGGGTTAAGTGTCTTGCTCAGGGACACTTCGTCTCATAGCCGGTGCCTGGAGGCAAACCTTTGACCTTCTGATTACCAGACAGTCTCTCTATTCCCTAAACCAAGTTTTCCCAAACATTTGATGCTATGATATGTAGTAGTGGTAAATTGGAACAGTATAATACTGAATACAGTGGCTGTGTATGATATTTAGTAGTGGTAAATTGGAACAGTATAATACTGAATACAGTGGCTGTGTATGATATGCCAGTAAGTGTGATGATGTCTGGTAGTCACAAATAGTCTGTGATCTATCAGCTGTAGTAGTGCTGGGCAATTAACCGAAAATATATCCAAACCCATATTTACCAGTAACCGACTTGCCCATGTAGGTTAATAGAATATTTGTGAAACAGGTTTATACATATGTTTTGTCACTGATGGACACATTTTGAATAGATTTTTTTAAATAATCGACTAAATTGATTAGTCTGATTAACCACTTAACCCTGCATTATTCTTTGTTGTGAACTTGTACATCAGTAATTTTCGCTATTTAATTCGTCATTAATTGTAGTCGAGGCAAAAGTTTGAAATAATGGTGATATTGATTTGAAGTCATATTGCCCAGCCCTAAGCTCTATACCTGCTGATGAGTGGAGACCGGGGCACAAGTGCAGGTGTACTGTGGAAGTGCGGATGTAGGTTGAAATGTACTTGGTGGTGCCATATAAGAATTTGAGATAAGATGCTTAATGGAGTAAACCCCATCCATCTTGCACTAAGATCAAAACGGGCTAATAATAATTGGTTAGTACATCATGCATTCTACACAATGTTTTGTAGACACACACTCAGACACACACATGGCATACGAGACGTTGACATATGAGACGTTACATTAGGTCCGGTGTATTATGTGGGTAAACGCAGTCAGTTGCTCAGTGCTGTGTTATTCTTAATTACAGTAGAATCTACTGCACTGTCTTGTTGACTGGACACACCCACTCCAGTCTTGCCAGTCTTTGCCAGTCTTTGTGTTTGACGGCCAGGAGAGCACCAACCAGTTTGGCAGCCTGACAGACCACGTAGCATGAGATGGCACTTCAGGAAATGTGTAGATGCATATTTGTCTCTTGTAGCATTTTCATTAGCTACATGTAGAATACATAGTCCAGTGCTACTGGCTCCTTGTGTCAGAGGGGCTATTTTTATGCCTTGGTGTTGGGTGGGTTCATATGAGCATTATCTAAAGCCCCCACACACTCACACTTGTGCACGGCAACAGGGTGTGAATGTAGCTTGAGGCAAGCTAGCTTGGAATAGCTGCAACTTCAAGTTGGCTTAAAAGACGAGAAGAATGGAAAGGAAACAAACGGAGCAAAGGAGTGCCTGTTGGGACAATCTGATTGTGGAATTGTGATAGAACCATAGAATTGGATCTGTGTTGGTTAATATTTCCGTGCACTGCACTGCACTGCAGTGACTGTAGTGATTCCTGTCCCCAATGCATGACGGTGACTGCTGCTTTTTTAACATTGCTCTGATGGGGACATCTGTGAGGGCGAAAAAAAGGAGCGTGCAAACCATGGCTGACATCACCAATGCCATTGCTTAGCAACAGCATCTCTGCAGAAAGGTAAAAGGGCCACGCTGGTCTGAGGTGGCACTCCAGAGGGGAGAGGGGGTGGGTGTAGTTGATATCATGATGTGAAATACCATGTTGTTAAAGTGCAAGACCTGCAATAAATGTGGATTTAGTCGTTTTAGTCCAGTAGCTACAGCATGTTAAGAAAGCCTTGTCTATTAAATAGATTGACCAGGTGTATCTACTAGCTTTAATCTAGGATTATAGGATTATAGCTTTCACTTAAAGTGATGAAGGAAGATGGACTACTACACCGACTAAGATCGTTTGGTGCTAGTAGTCAGATCTTGTCTCTTTTCTATACGTCTGTTGTTCAAACTGTGATGTTGTACTGTAGCACGGCCTGGTTTAACAGCCTATCAATCTAACTATATAAATGGCGACCGACTTCCGCACCCTCGGTGTCGACACCCCACAGCTCTGTTATCGAATAAACAACGCACCGCCAGACCACATGTCGCCAACTGACTCGCCACGGCGGCCGCGCTGAATTTACGCCTCGCGTAGGGGACATCTCACTGCTCACTACACCTTTTCCACCGCGCAACATAATTAATTCTACTCACCAAATGTCGGACAAAACGGAAGGGGAGGCAGCTTCGTACCGTTTACCGTGCGCACGACCTCATCACCACAACAGCAGCCAGCCGCTGCGGGGGTTTTTTCCTTTTTTTCAAAACTTTTTTTTTTGGTCACCATTTTCTCCAGGCACCATTTCTGGTGTAACGTGCGGCAGCATGCGCTGGCTTGCGCCGCCATTGCACTCTGCCCATCTCCTCCACACCAACACACACGCAGCTCCTTTGCTTCAACCCCCCCCCCCCCCCCCCTTCTTACGTACCTCCGTTGTTCCACCCAGGCCGTTACTTTCACTTCACTCATGTCTCGATCACACTATGTCCGTCCTTCACGTGCCATGTTCATCCCAAACACAAAAACAAACAAGTCGGGTTGCCAAGTCGTTGGCATGCCAGGTTCTCTAAAAACAAGCGCCAGAAACAAGCAACCACCTTCATGAAAAAAAAAAAAACACCGAAGGGGTCCGCCATGTTCCAGGGGGGTCCCCGCGCGGCCCAACACTCCACAGGGGGTCCGTCGACCAGCAGGGGGTCCGCGGGGGTCCCCCTCAAACATCAAAAATATATTTTTTTCAAATTTTTTTTTTTTTTTTTTTTTACTTTTCCACAGTTTTACTCCAGCAATTTGAGTACCCCAATATACACGCGGCCACGCTGGGCCCCGTGCGCGGCTGGGGTTGAGGGGGGCGTAGCCCCCCGAAACTCTAGTGGTATATAAGAACAAACTGTATAGCCAAATTAAGATCTGCGCTAAAATAGTTGGTAGGCCAGTCGAGGCTGTGTTACGTTCCTTTAAAGAGGCCCAGATCAATAGTATGCTTAGACTGGCAAAGAGCATCTCCTCTGACCCCTTACATGTTTTAAATGATGAATATCAACTGTTGCCCTCCGGGAGGCGGTTTAGAGTCCCTAAATATGAGAAAAACAGGCTAAAGAACTCTTTTGTACATCAGTCTGTTCGGCTTTTAAACCAAAGTCGGTAAACCAAAAGGATTTGTTCTACTGTTCTTGTTTCTGTCTGCTTCTGTGATGTATGTCCTGTAATGTACTTTGTGTAATGTATTGTGTATGTCCTGCCTGTATCTTGAGCGGTGACGTCATGGACACAAAGCAAATTTCGGTGAAAGCTGACAATAAAGTTGTATCGTATCGTATGTGAGTGGAGGAGACAGGTTTAGGAAGGGTTGAGATGACTTAAAACAAGACGGGGTCTAATAACAACATGGCTTCATGAGGACCTCTTACTTCACAGTCTGTGACATCGGTCATCTATGACGTATGACTCCGAAATTTGGGCACGGTTTCAGCTCGATCCCACAGCCATTGACTTCCATTATATTATAATAATATTAAATCAAATGTTTCAAAAAATATTAAATGTATGTGAAAAGAAATGCTTGGAGTTACTTCCTTGGCCTTCTCGCAGCGTGCACAAGAAATTTGACCCTAATTAATCTAGTGGTTTGTAAGACTAGCCTTGGACAGACAGAGAACAGAGCCACACCGTAAAAAAAACATTGTGTAATGAGGGTCCAGCTTTGTATTAAAATAAAGACACATACTTAGAGTCTATTATGTGTCCAGATGAACCTGTTAAATGTCCCGTCAAGCTGTGAGACAGAAAGAGAGACCAAAGGACACTGGGAGGGTGAGCAGAATAGAAAACAAGGGTATGGAAAGGAAAGTGAGACCTTTTTTTGTCCCACTGGGGAAATTCAGTTACAGCTCCACTTACTGCTCCACCCAGTTGATGGCTGCTTAGACAGTTATGATGTGTGTGTGTGTGTGTGTGTGTGTGGCGAGTTAGGCTTAACTGTCTTGCTCAGGAACACATGGAGGGGCTGGGAGGTGATCCGGTGACTTTCTGATTACCAGTCGGCCTCTACCCGCTCGGCTACAGCCGTATTTATTGATTGATTGAATACTTTATTATTCAGAAATGTAAACAGCACGAGGTGCAGTCAGGCATTAAGGCTTAAAGGATAACAAAGTCCTGGGGACTTGTTTCCATTGTGGTCCTATGTATTCAATTCATCAGCATAGCATTAAAAAAGATGATTAAATACTTTATTAAAAGTACAGCGATACGATTATACAATGATGCTAAAAGGATAACACAAAAAGCCCTGAGGGCTTGTTTCCATTTGGGGGGTTTGCTGTGTTCCATAACACTGTTCTGTGTGTGTGTGTGTGTGTGTGTGTGTGTGTGTGTGTGTGTGTGTGTGTGTGTGTGTGTGTGTGTGTGTGTGTGTGTGTGTGTGTGTGTGTGTGTGTGTGTGTGTGTGTGTGTGTGTGTGTGTGTCGAGTCTCGCTGTACTATGAATACATTTTACCATGTGCATTTAAATGAATTTCAGCAACATTGATTTTCTCTGCAAAACACGACTGTGATGGTCTGCCCCTATATGCCCTCGTCTCATCTACACCGACTTCAGTCATTCATTTACCAGAGTTTATTTTGTATTTATTTGTCAAGTGATTTACCTATGCTTATGTAGACCTATAGAGATATTATTATCCACCTGAACGACTGCATGGCACACAGTACAGTTCTAGTACCCATCCGTTCCACTGCAGTGCATAATGAGCAAGTTATTTCTTTTACACCCCCTGTTCTTGCTTGGAATGGACTAATCCATTTCTGCACTGCCAAGTCCCCTGTGTGTGTGAGTGACTAACAACACACTATGGCAGTGGTGGAAAAAGTACTTGCATGTTTTACTTAAGTAAAAGTATCAATACTGCAATATAGAAACTCTGTAACAAGTAAAAGTCCGGAATTCAACATTTTCTTGAGTAAAAGTACCAAAAGTATTGGCATCAAAATGTACTTACAGTAACAAAAGTAAAAGTACTCATTATGCAGAATGTCCTATTTCACAAGTGTTCAAAATGTATACAAATCTTTTCAAAATGGCAGATACAAGCTCACGTGCTGCAAAGCGTTGTAGATCTGCTAAGTATATAGTGATAAAGTGCTACTGGTTATTGCACGTTTATTGCACGTTTTGTAATAATACAAATCTACAAAGTAACTAGTAGCTAAAGTTTTCAAATAATTGTTGTGGAGTAAAAAGTACAATATTTGCCCCTGAGATGTAGTGGAGTAGAAGTAAAAGTACTGAACATTGAAAAAAATCCAGTAATGTAAAAATTCCTCAAATTTGTACTCAAGTACAGTACTTGAGTACATGTACTTAGTTACTTTCCACCACTATGACCTCTCCCACATAAGGCACTGGCACAGAGGCTGCCTGGCTGGGCTTCCTCGAGCTGCATGCTTTTAAATTCTATGTTTTGAATACAGCAACGCGCGCGCGCGCGTATTTCCGCGGACGCGCTTGCGATGACGTCTCTCTTCCAGCACCCCCCTTCTTGCCTTTACGAGCAGTCAGTCAAGTCAGCTGCTGCAGAGAGCATAGCGTTGCTGTCGCAGTCGGGTGGAAACCTTGTATGTCCAAAACTGTTACTTTTCAGTAAATGGACAAAAAGAAAATGTAGTTATCATTTAGCCACAAGCTATTTAAAACGAAATATATATTCATTGGTTCAATATTTATAAAACCCAGACACACTTAAATGTGTAAACGTTAAACTCACCACTCAACATTGCAGTTGCAGCTGTACAGAAAGCTTGAATTATCCTCTTTCAATCTGCAAAGTATTTTGTTTCATAAAAATCCACCGTAAACATGTTATGATGATAATCTACTTTATGTCAATAAATTCAATGCAGGTGATTATTTTGTGTTGGAGTTTGGAAGCGCTCGTTTTCGCAACGTCCTGCTGCCACCTGCATTATGTGCGATTTTGAAACAGGTGGTACTGCAGGACAGTTGAGTGATTTCCCACGAGCGCTTCCAAACTCCAACACTTTTTAATTCAAGCTTTCCATACATCGGCAATGTTGGTGAGTTCAACGTAATTTAATACAATCCGATAGGGCTTTTCTGTTTGGATGTATGGGCTGTCAAGGGCTGGTATTGTAACTGTAGAGTCCAGATATTAAAAATATAATCTTAATTAAGACCTGAAGAAGCATCTGTGTCACATTTTAATTTGAGCTAAAAAGCAATATTTTACACTTTGGCTATTCAAAAATAGCAGATATACAAGCTCATAGCGCGGCACCGAGTGCGCTCTACCAGCTTGTAGATCTGCTATTTTTGAAAAATCGTGAAAATGTGTGCAAATCTTTGAATATATATTGTTTTAAAGCGAACATTTTTAACTCAAATCTTTTTTTTAGATGGGGGTCCGCGGCCAAATACATATCATTTGGGGGTCCTTGACATGAAAAAGTCTGAGCACCACTGATATAGAAACATATGTTTTTCAGAAAACTGTTGGGATTTAGAAGACATTTGTAGTATCGGAACCTCAGTCAGGCCTCAATGGGTTCGCTTGCAGCTATGGAGATGCGAGGTTTCTGCTGGGCAGCGAGCGACAGGGGACTACTGCGCAAGCGCGCACGCTGGCATACACACACACGCGCACTCAGCCTAGGCTCCAGCTCCAAACAGCCCTCCCTCCCTCCCTCCTCCGGCCGTCAGTCAGTCAGTCTTCTCTCCGGGTAAACATGGCAGCCTGCCTGCCTGGCCGCAGCAATAAGAGCCTGGCGTTAGCCGTCGTTAGCCGTTAGCCTCGCTCTCGTAGTAGAGGGGTAGAGGTGGTGTCGTCGTTGTTGTCAACATGGAGTCGGACGACGTGTCCGCAGACCCCTATCTGCCCTACGACGGCGGAGGAGGGGACACCATCCCTCTGCAGGAGATACAGCCCAAAAGAGGTAATCCCTCTTTCCCCAATTCCCTCTGTGACACCCATTGGGTGACACCTGCTACTGGTGACGAGTGCAGATCTTCACTGCGACGCGTTGTTAAAGCTTGTAGATCTGTTCTTGTCGTCGGCGAGCCACACTGTCATGTCGTCCTAGCCTTGGATCAAGACTACCGTAGATGTTTTTGATCGAGTCTGACGTAATCGATAAAATACATCTATGATAGTCTTGATCCAAGGCCAGGGCCGGACTGGGACCAAAATTCAGCCCTGGCATTTTGGCCTGGACCGGCCCACCACCCCCCGGGCCGTTTTGTCAACGGGGGGGGGGGGGGGGCGCGTTTCACCGTTTCAGCCCAGCCCTGCACATGAACTCTGCAGCCGCACTGAGGCCCCTGCTGGAAAGCATCCCAGCCCAAACATTAACGGGCCGTGGGCCGTTAAACCCGGAAATGACCGTAATAATCCTAAAACGGGAGCAAAAATAATATTTATTTTTTTTTGGGCCCAGTGGCCCACTGGCCCAGCGGCCCACCGGGCATTTGCCCGGTACGCCAAATGGCCAGTCCGCCCCTGTCCAAGGCTAGTGTAGTCCTAGATCTGGTCCAGAGCGTTATCGAGTTCTCTCTAACGCTCTGTTTTGAGTGGATGCTATTCCCATGGACTGAAAATACCACAACTGTGCGAGGTCTCCCACTTTAGTCATAATAAAGACAACTATTTTGCTAATCAATGAAACAAAGGCCGTTTTGTATTGTTGAAAGACTACTCTCCACGGTGGGGGAACCTCCCAGGACACTTTTTGGCCAGAAAATAAAATATTTCCGCCAGACTGACATCATTTTATTTACTCACCTGCGCTATCTACAGATCTGGTCAATATAAATTCCCATTGACCAGATCTGTAGAGGGCGCAGGTGAGTAAATACAATAATTTCCGTCTGGCAGATATATTTTATTTTCTGCCCAAAACATGTATTATACAGAGAAGGTGGGGTCCTGAGACGTTTCCCACCGTAGAGATTAGTCTTTCAACAACACAAAACAGTCCTTGTTTTGATGAGGTGCGAAATAGTTTCCTTTATTTTTTACGCCACAGTAGTGGAAGTTTCAGTCAATGGGAATAGCACCTGCTCCTAACAGTGCGTTAGAGAAAACTCGAAATCTGACGCTCTGGACCAGAGCTAGTGTAGTCCTACTGTGGAGTATAGAATGATCAATTGTGTTGTGTGATATCATCATTACCCACGTCTTTGCCCGTATGGGCACGCATAATTATAATAATAAGACATACACAATGAATGATGTCGCAGGTTCAAGTGTGTTGTCGTGGGGTTTACTCATAGAGACGAGTTATATATGGAGGTTTACTAGGGTTTAGCTTGTGGTGTAATAACGTAATGGCCGTGTGGCTGATGTAATGATGACTGTCTGCTGCTGTTTGTTCTCTGGGAGCAGTCTTGGCCGTGCGTGACCGTTCACCTGTTCGTGTGTGTGTGTGTGTGTGTGTGTGTGTGTGTGTGTGTGTGTGTGTGTGTGTGTGTGTGTGTGTGTGTGTGTGTGAGAGAGAGAGATGATAACCCTGTAGGATTCTGCATGACACTTTGTTGTATCAATTCAATGCTGTCAATTGGGTTGTGTGTAAAAGCTATCGATGTCCAGGTGTGTGTGTGAGAAAGAGATACAATCTAACTTCTGGAAAGAATTGATACAGCTAAAAGGAGATGTGTCAAAGATATGGAGATTGTGTGTGTGTGTGTGTGTGTGTGTGTGTGTGTGTGAGAGAGAGAGAGAGAGTGGGAGAACATGTTTGTGAAACAAAGGGAGAGTGTGTACAGTATGTGTGAGAGAGTTGGTCAGTGAGTGAGTGTGTGAATTTGCTGCATGTGTTGACTGTGTTTGTACTGTAAAAAGGCTTATACTTAAGCCTACAGTAATAGGTAAGCAATAACCACAATTATACTCTCAGCCTACCATAGCATACCATAGGCCTCCATTTTAATTCCTTTGGAGGAACATGTGAGTCTGATTAAGGCAGTGGCAGATGCCATTAAGATTTCGCACTTAACATTACAATTTAGGCATTAGTAACTTATCCAGAGCGACTTGTAAGTGCGAAATCACAGTAAATGGCATGAACGCTAGTCAACATGACAAGATAAATAGTCACATACTGTAAGTAGAGTACAAAGAGAACAATGTGGTGCTTCAAATAAACTAGAATATCAGGTGAGTTTTCTGAAAACCACTTAAATCCCATATGGTTGAACGGAGTCCCTCAGGGCTCTATACTAGTCTTTTCTCTTATTGTGGGTAAAGCTTTTGCAGAAAATAGCCGATCAACAAGCTCACAACATGACGCAGATGTTGGGGTTTAAGTGGTTAAGTGTCTGCTTAGCTAAATGCCTGAATTGTAAATCGTACATACTTGGAGACCAGGCTGCTGTTGCTGTGTGTGGGCATGCTACGTTGTGGTTTACAAGCAACAGGGTTCCACTTCCAGCTGTGTGAGAACGTTTTGGGGTAACATGTGGTCCTGTTTCTCCTCACTGCACACAGTGAGGGTTGTGTATGCCTGAAATGGAGGAGGTGACATGTGAGACATTTGTAAAGTCGTGCCAAATCGCCCCTTGTGTCTGACATAGCTACTTCCAGTATGTTTCTTGTGCAATATGAGTGTGTGCTTGTGAACGTTTCATATGTGTGTACTGTGTATGTGTTGGTGTGCATATTATGCGTGTGTGCATGTCAGTCCTCCAGGCCTTTTTAGATTCTCACGGTTGAGCGAACGGAGACAAAATGTCCCTAGCAAGACAATCCCAGATCCTCTTTTATATTCCTTATCCTCCCAGAATGTTTTTTTTGTACAGATTATTAAGTATGACAGGGAAGAGAGATAGGAAGGTGGGCCAGGGGTAGAGAGAGGAGCGATGATAAGCAGCATAAGGCTGGTGCTAGTCTCGCTAGCCAGACCCCACAGAAAATGACAAACAGCGACCTCTGCTGTTTGTGATCATTGTCTGTGGGGTCTGGCCGGAGGCAAATGGAAGCCTAGTGCGCAGGGAAACACCGGTTTCATGTCTGCCTATAGCGCATCACTTCCGGTTGGTGCGACCATGTTTTCATTCCCACTAACAATATTTCTACACGGAACACTAACACCACTTCTCCCAGAGAACATGGATGGTTTTGGTTATAAGCCCACTTGTTTCTATGATGAAAGAGTAATTTAAAATGTGAATATCTTTCCGTGGTTTTGTCCGCTCCGAGGACGCTACTGTTAAATTAGTTTCGGCTAGTTTCGAGGGGGGGAGGGTGGATCATGGTGGATGGACACGTGAATCCCGCCCACTACATTTGATTGGGTAAAGCGCGGCCCACTTCCTGATCTGAAGGCACGCCCACTTGTATCCAATGAGCACTGGTTAGGACGAACCGCTCCGACAGATTCCACCGCAGGTCGGAATCTGTTCTTGAGAGATTAGGCTGGTGCTGGAAATCAAACCTAATTAGTATTTTTGTGTGATTAACCCATTAAAACCGGGAAAGGGAAAGGTCTGTGTCATTTTAGATTTTTGCGTTGGCTATTCAAAAATAGCAGATGTACAAGCTCGCAGCACGGCACAAAGTGGCCCCGCGAGCTATGGGACAAACTATCTCCCGGGTTGCCAGATCATGTGCGCATATCCCCCCACGGGTATGGACTAGTAATTGTAAAACATAAAATCCTGATTATTGATTACTTAATACTTTAGATTAAATGTGCAGCCCTACATCCAGGCATACGTATATTCTTCTTATCTCCTCTTCTGCTTTGCAGTTCAAGCTACAGTTTTATGTCTGTTTTCTCTCTCTCAACAGAAAGAGGTAATTGCAATGATGTCTGAACTAGAATAAAAATGGCAAACCATCTAATGAGCAGTCTGGGTCATTAGATGGTCTAGTCTGCTTCATATATGTTAACTTTATTGACATTTTCGACCAGGGTCGAAAATGTTCAATGGTAGAGTAGGGACAGTTATATATATATACAGTAAATATATTATTAGTTGCTAGTTATATTTTATGAATATAGTACTCATCATACCGATTTGTTTAAAAAAAGACTTTAAGCTAAATATAAAATGATCAAATTGGTACAAACTCAATAAAAACGTTATAAGACATAAAACAGGATAAATAAAGTAATATACACTATCATGTCATCAATGAATTTAAAGCTAGTGCGTTTAGGGTTTGCACACCACCTCTGTGTACCACCTCCCTGTGGTACACAGGAGAAGACCACTGCTGTAGGCTTAAATGAGGTTGTTACTGTAGGTGTGTCTGTAAGGTTGGTCACATGTCTCCTGAGCAGACTAACCCTACCCTAGCCTGGCTGACCTTATGTTGTCCTGACCTTCTGTCCTGTTGATCTACTTCATTATCTAGGCTACGTCTAGCAGCCATTATAGGCCTACTTTACCAGGAGCTGTTCTAATAGGAGCAATACACCTTTGGACACATTATTAGTAGCTTTTATTGTAATTTACCACTGCTATGCAGATGGTCTCATCAGCCTGGTTCACAAATTGATGTTTTTTCTTTTGTTCAAGGAATAGATGGCTAATAATTTGTAACTTCATTATTACTCCTGACATTATGGTTCCTAAAGTTAGTCAATGTATTGAGTGAGTCCCTTTCCTCTTTTATATTGTCTAACCTGAAAAACATTGGAGGCTTCGAGTTTTATCAACATATTCACACGTTGAAAATTGTCATGTGCTATCACCTGGAATACAACAACTCTCTTTTTCCCACTGCACCGACCAGCAAGTCGTGGGCAAAATACAACAATGTACAATTAAGGACAGTCATGGACAAACTGCAACTGCACCTGGGTAAATTGGCATTGGTAGGCAAGCAAATTGGCATTGTTAGGCAAGCAAATCGATTGGCAACTGCCAAACGGCTCAACGGCCACACCACTGTGCTGTGGGCTTAAAGGTATTTGTGCTTGTTACTTGCCTCAGCAGGTCATTCATTTTTCATTCAAACCTGTATTTACTCTCGAAAGACATTGAGGTTGCCCTCATTTGCAGCGTCGGCGAGATACATCACAGTACAATTTCATATTCACATCGATATTCACATCAATGATAAAACAAAACAAAACACAGAAACTTTCCCCCTATCTTAAACACAAGTTTAGAAGCAGTTGCAGACATTTGTGGGTAGGTCTGCAATCAAAGATTTAAATTGACCGTATGTTATGGGGGAACAGATCTTTAATTTATTAAGCTGTAGGTCATTCCAAGTGGTTGAGGCACTAAAACAAAAGGCTGTTTTTTCCCATTTCAGTCTTTACTTTGAGGACCTTTAGCATGAGCCAGTCATTGGAGCGTGTCCTATGTGTTGCAGGATTCCATTAAATCAGAGATTTAATATACAGTGGTAAAGTCCCATCAACTGCCTTTCGCCTATCAGTCAAGGAAGGCCAACCCACTCTATCCTACAGGATGCAGTGATGAGTCCTATAATGTTCACCTGATGCATATCGCAGAGCAGAATGATAAACTGTATCTAAGGGCTGGAGGATAGAAGGAGCAGCATTCCCATAAAGGATCTCCATTGTCCCTCATAGAAAGAAATAACCCTTTTCCTGCATGTCTTTGGGAAACTAGCTCTGTTTCTGTAAACAAAAGATAATCTTTTGCCTTAGTTTACTGGCAAGATTGTCTATATGGCATTTAAATGTAAATTTGTCATCAAGACAGATTCCAAGGTACTTGTATTCAGCAACTCTTTCTATATTGGATCCATTTGAGGTAGTAATGCGTAGGTTACTGTAGACAATTTCCCTTGCCCTAGAAAGTAACATAAATGTAGTTTTGCCTGCATTAAGTACAAGCTTCAGCTCTTAAGTGAGTCCTTAAGTGCATTAAATGGACTACACCATGAATTTAAAAAATAATAATATGTAATATAGGAATTGTTCACGTCAGGGACCAAATCAGTTTGGCCTGTTTTGAGACCAATTTACAGAAAACCCCAGATTTGCTGTCAAAGCCTGAGTGTTCAAACTGGTGTATTTTTGGGGATAGAAGAGAGGTAGGGGAGACCAAAAACACACAAAAAAAGAAGAAAAAGTTCAAATTCATGGTGTAGTCCCTTTAAATGAAAGCTGCAAGTTCTCAGTTGCAAGCTGGACAGAATCAGCAATACAATAAATAATGGTGTTGTCTGCCTAGAAATGGGCTTGGCAACCATCTAGAGACAAAGCAATGTTGTTTATGTATAGGGTAAATAGAACAGGGCCCAGAATCGAATCGATCCTTGAGGGACGCCTTTTGAAATGGGTAAGAAAGAACCCTGAATGGGCTCTCCCAGCTTTCACACACTGAGATCTCCCTGCCAGGTAGCTCTGAAACCAACTGCAGGTATTTCCAGTTAATTCCTGCATAGTGCAAATGGTCCAGAAAGAGGCTACTAGGCTTCTCACCAAAGCAATAAGTAGGCTATGTCCCACATCACACCCATGTTGACCTCTTTGCATTGGCTTCCCATAAAATTTAGGATGGATTTCCAGGTTCTCCTACTCTCATACAGAGCCCTGCATGTTCGTTAGTGATATACTCTGTCCTTACGACGCTGTTAGGTCACTTGGTCTTCTGGCTGTCCCTCAGCTAAGATCTGTGAACACTGTTGATATTTGATGCCTTTTTAAAAAGAAGCAAAGATTCATCTGTTCAGAGTCAGACTAGGCTTTCTTTAGTTCTCTGTGTGTGTTCTTACTGTATGTCCTGTTGTTTTTACTGTTTTCTGTATTGCTAATATTATGTATATTAGTAATATACATAATGTCAGAGACAAATCCTTGGAAATGTTGGCTGACATGGCAGTAAGTGTAGACTTAACTAACAGGCTACCAGCCCTAGTTATAGTTTAGTAGCAGTCCACTTGTGGAATTTCTCCACTCCTACTCATTGATGCACACAGGAGTACGGCCATGTCCGTCTGTTCAACAAGAGCAGTGCAAGAGCATGTGTATTGACTGTCAGCAACACTGTTTGTGAAAACCTGTCCTCAGCCCTGACACAAGCAGAACAGAATGGCAACAACATCTTGCTGATTCACATGGGAGAAATTGAAACGTGCGTGTGTGTGTGTGTGTGTGTGTGTGTGTGCGTGCGCGCTTGTGCACGTCCACACAAGTGTGCCTACTGAACCATGATGCTTGTGTTGTGCTTGAATGCAGTCCCTGATGATTGAGGTTTCCATAGCGTCATAATCGCTTCGCTCCACAGGGCTAGAAATTAACAGTTTTTCTTTGCAGCACTGGTGCCCCCAACTTGAAAAAATTAGGGGCACCCACCAAAATGTAAGGATCTCCAACAATGTGCTTTTTTTAATGATGAAACTGCAATGGTAAAACATAAAAGATTGAAGTAACCTATGGGTCTTTATTCAATATCCTGGTGCAGATATTTTAGCTTTGCATTAGCTTAACAGTTTTATGATGGATGCAATTATGGTAAGACATTTTTTTTTAAATAAAAGCGTTGCACCAGAACTAATATTTGCATTTGCACAAATGCTCCCAATGTTACTTTGAGATTGCCAAAAGTATTTAAGCATATGTGACCAACACAGCCGCAATTTCAAGCCCCTTTCCATACCCAAAATGCATGCAAACTGCAAAGCCTTTTAAAATGTTCTCTTGCATATCTTTTTTTGTTTTCCTAATGCCTTGCTGATCTTGGATTGGCAATAAAAAGGCTTCCTGTTTACTGAGCATTATTAGATTTAGGGGTCGTATAAACAATAGGCTCTGTGCATAACTGTAGTCCCAGGTTTCCGGAAGATGGCACACCCTTCTGGTTCAGTTTCCCATAGCTTTGTTTCACTGGCTGCAAAACACATGAAGGTGTCATATTTTATGTTTCCGGTTCAAATCTGCTGCCGAGCCAATCAAATGAAGCTATGGGAAACTGAACAGGAAACCGGTATGCCACCTTCTGGAAACCTGGGATTACAGTTATGCAGAATGTGCAGAGAGCCTGTAACATCAGTGCTATAGGCAAGTGTTACCAGGAGACAAGTGTTGTTTTTTTGCCTCCAGTTGTGTTGGGTACTCTGTGTTGCTAGGCAGATTGCAGCCAGCTATGCACTATGCAGACCTCTTGGAGCTGTTGTTGAGTCAGAATAACTGACTCATCATCCTCTCTCTCACTCACTCACTCACTCACTCACACTCTCTCTCTCCCTCTCTTTCTCTCTTTCTCTCTTTCCTTGGACAGTCCAGATTGTATCTGTCAGTCCCAAATCATAATGGAAGGTGCTGATATCAATCTCCCTGCCAGGCCTGCCCCCAGGTGGGGGGGCTGACATTGAGAAACACCTGCTGAAACACCACTACCATCACAACAACAATAAAACAACAATAGCACCATACACACTCCTAGCATAACACTTTGTGTAACGGCTGGTCTCAGACACTTTCCAAAAACATTTTTGTGCTTGTACAGTTTTTTGGCTACATATCACACTTTCACACAACACATCACATACTGTACAAGGGTGTGTGATGAGTTGATAGGCTCATATTTAATTCAGCTCAAAGCTCATATGGACAATCATAGAAGTCAGAAATACGGCTTATTAACAAGCTATGTCTCATACGGTAACATGTCTGAAGTAGAAGAGATTTCCTGAAGAAATTGGAAAAGAAAAAAGCTAAAGAAATGGACTTCAAAGGGGAGGAAAAATACATTATTCTCGTTTTTAAATTAAATCTCATTCTCAAATCAAATCATTTACTGTTTATAAAAATATCAGTATATTTTTTAGATGACTGTGTATCAAGTCTTTATTGCTTCATTTTATAGATACAGTAGATAGGGATAATGTGCATCGCTGCTCGTTGACTGAAACCCTGTTTCTCATGTGGTCTGTGCATTGTCTTGGTTCATCCAATTCTGACCTGCTTTTCATTCACCAATATGGAATTAAGCATCTGATCTGTGAGAAGATGATTGGCACTGAACCCTAAGCTACTCTTGGTTAGGTTGTTCTGTTTACCAGTATGACAAATGTTATGTTGTATGTACATGGTGGTGTTATTATAATCCTGGGCTTAGGAGAAGAGGTCTTTTTCCTTTTTAATCATGTCTGTTCTTTGCCTTCTGAAAAGATCCTGAGGCTCTCTCTTTCGCTCTCTCTTTCGCTCTCTCTCTCTCTCTCTCTCTCTGTCTCTGTCTCTGTCTCTCTCTCTCTCTGTCTCTCTCTCTCAGAGTTGTCACTCCACTTTGAACACCTATGTGGCAAATTATTGCATTATGTTATCCTGATGATGTGCAGGGGGAAAAAATGAGAACCTGTGCCACCAGCTAAACTGTAGTCCCTTGCCCTTACTGCCCTATTAGCCAATATGGCAGAGATAAGCAGACATCATTTGGAGCCTTCCCCTTACTATTATAAAAAATGCAATAAAAACACACACAGTATACTGTATGTATTTGGCTGTGAAAAGCTTGGTAGTCCAGTTGTGACTGTGCCCAGCCAGCTGGCACAAGGTTACTTCCTGCCCTAATGATGTGCCCTCTGCAACATCTCATTGTGGGCCAACGGCATAATGTCACAAGTTGTTGGGAAGTTCAGCAGCTACATGCCACTATATATGGCAGTAAATTAACTGGTCATGCCAGAGAGCAACAAGAATAGACCTAACAAGGTGACCATGTCCTCAAATTGATATGGCTTCAACTTGATTCTAATTCTAAATGCATAAGAAAAGTGTCAATGGTTGTTGAACCATAAAACTCTGCTTTTCACTTGTAGAAACAGGTGCCTGTTTGACTGGTTAAATCAATGCCTGTACTGGTTGGATGAGTCAGTCGGATGTATTGGTAAATATATTCACTTTGGAGAATTAAAGTTAAACTTGTAGTATCTCTAGTATGCAGGTTCTTGTTGGTGTTATACTTATGTAATAGATGCCTTTTGTTGTGGGACAGCTCGCTAGACACTTACATAAAGGGGTCACACCAGTGGCAGTGACCTTAGTTGTGTTTTTCTATTTGTATGTATAGGCACAAGAGAAAGGAGCTGTTCTCTGTGCGTCACAAAGGATTTTATTCAAGCAGACTGTGGATCTGATTTCATGCAATCTTCTGTTTGTTTGCCATTTGTGTAGTTCATTTTGGGACACCCAGAAGAACATACAGTATAAACTTGGCTCTCTGACTCATTGTCAGCAGTGAGATAATAGTTTCTTTGTGTGAGAGACATCTCAGTCCGTGATGGACTCTCGCGCATATTTGTAGTGTCAGAGTGCTAGGTTTACACTCGTCACTTTGGCCCGTTTCAAATGACAGAGGGTGGCTTGTCGCTAAACACAAACATGGTTCATGCCAGATTACATAACTGCTTGTCGGGTGCATTTGGAAACTGCTGAGGGAATTCCTGAGTTACAATCAGAATAACAGGGGGCACCGCTGGCCTAGGCACATACCGCGTATAGGCTCTAATGCAGCCTGACAGCGAGGTGCAGGTTCGATTCCCGCGTCTCTCTTTCCCTGATAACTGTCTCGCTCTACTGTATACTAGTATCAATAAAGGTGGAAAAAGACCCAAAAATATATTTTATAAAAAATAATTACAGGATATCTACTCACTGAGGCTAGGGTTAAAACTATAGTCTTGTGGGAAGGAAGGCCCATAAAGTATGTTCTGTTTTCCTTTAATGACTGGGCACTGAATTACAAAATGCAACACTCCCTGCTACATTGGTAGAGACAAAGCAGAAAAGCAATCTGATAGCGTTGCCTTAGAGATCGTCGATCAAGATGGCTGTGCTTATGGTCTGTGATGTTTTCCACATAATGGCCAGAGAAGACGAAGCCCCAAGGCCACAACTTGTGTGTGTGTGTGCGCGTTACACACACACACACACACACACACACACACACACACACACACACACACACACACACACACACACACACACACACACACACACACACACACACACACACACACACACACACACACACACACACACACACTGTGTATACACCACTGCTGGTGGTGTATACAACATTCCAAGTTTTTTTCTTCTTTTTATCCACATGCACATTTGATTTGATGATGCTCCTTTTATTCTCTTTTTGCTCTTTTTGCACTCTCTTTTTTCTTTAAATCTTTTTACGTTTTCTATCATTATTCTATTGTTGTTATTACCTATGCTGCTGCATTGTCTGAAGGAAGCCAAACCAAAATAAGTTTTACTCTTATGTACCTGTACACAAGATGTAACAATAAAGTACAACCTCGAACCTTGTATAGTACAAACATTATCTTATTTTAATTCTAAGATCTCTGTGGGCCTGAAGTCTTCAGTGTTTTAATTTGTGCAACACGAAAAGCTTTGAGTTGGCTCTTATAGAGAATAATAAAGAAGAGCTCTTGTAGTGAATTCAGTTTGACAAATCAACATGTATCGCGATACGTATCGTGGCCTCTGTATCGTGATTCATATCGTGAGATTGTAGGCAATAACCAGCCCTAGTCTCTCCTTGAATGTTTGTGGGGATGACTGATTTATCCTGTGTACAATACACGTACAACAGGTGTGTAGTCACACCTAGCTCTGAGTCCAGTTTGACTAACTGCTTAAATTAGCTCAGGCCACATTGACCTCCCAATGGAAGTTCAAACTGTTACCTCAGTGTGGTTAAGCAGACTAAAGGCAAAGGCAGGCTATATGGTTAGGCATATATTTTTTACAAGGGGCTTTAGGAAGAAGTTGTGAAATTAGTTGTCGATAACAGTAGTTTAAACCTTTTGCAGCTCCATGTAGGACTTAAAAAACTGGTGTTGCCACTATTTATTTTATTTATTTTAATGAAGGACTCCTTGATGAAGGAGAAACTGTTGCATATCGTTGTGACGTTGTTGTTGGGTAGAAACCTAGTTAATCTTTTCTTTTTTCATAAATCAATGTTATATTTTATACTCTTGTCGTATGCCAGTGACATGTGTAATGTATCTACCAGCTTATAGATAATGCAATTTTTTGAAACATTTAGAAAAATAAGTAACTGTTTTGATTTGTACAAGGTTTCTGCCCGACAGCTATGATATCAAAGAAAACATGCAACCTTGGGAACCTGTCTTGACTTTGTAAGTGGTGTAGTTGTATGGGGGGGTATGCAGGGCCAGTCTTTGTACTGCTTGACTTTGAAGTTTTGTCATTTGATGACGTGCCTCAAATCTTTAAAAGCAGGTTGAATCATCGTACACACACAAGCCAAGAGAAAGAAAGAACCGGGCCAGAGTGGAATATAGTAGAACCTCATTTGAACCTCGGACAACTAAGGCATGATTAAATTCCGTCTAATCAAAATGTAAAGTATTTTTTAACAGCAAATTGCCATTTTCTAGACAGTCTGTATACTTCTGTAGATGAGGCGTTTATTCGGCCAACCGAGTCGTCTGCTTCATCTAGCCACGAGCCCGATGACCTTCACCCCTGGTTTGATGTTTTACAGCTGTATGAGTCACGCTGTGTTCCATGCCAGGCGGTGTTCTCTAAGCCTTGAGCCTTGCAGTGTTGCTGATGTGCCAGACAATTGAGGCAATGAATGAATACACCGTCCTCTAATAGTGCAGACCTGAGCTGTCTAGACCAAGGGTTCCCAAACTTTTCAGCCTCGCGCTGTGAGCTTGTAAATCGGCAATTTTCACAATGTTTGCCTCTTTCTTACTTGATATTTGCCTATTTTGCCAATTTAGTATTAAAGTATAATCATCTGGGGTGTCCAGGTGTACCTTAGGATATTGTGACAACTACACATTATTATTGCAATGTATATATATATACATATACAACTCTACAAAAATGTATGAATTATTTTTATTTATTTACTGTATCAGTACTTTGAGGCAAATTCTATACCCCAAAAATGTATTCTATACCCTACAAAATTATTCAAACTACTTTCAACCTGGTGTCTCTATTTTGACTATGGCATTATACTGTCTCGTTGTAGGAGACCTTGTAGATTGGTTATTTTTGCTGTGAATACAGACTTGTGCCTTCAGATTTTTATTTGCTCATTGGTGCGCAACGGGCACAAAATGTTTGAAAACCACTGGTCTAGACTGTGGGATAGGTTATTTCTTCAGTAAGAATCAGAAGTGAGGGCCTGGGTGACTTCACAAAGACGGTACAGCCCGGCTGAGTTTGGATTGATCTCTGGTGTTTCACTAGAGCCTGCAGTGTAGCTCATATATAATCTTATTTGGGCTGTCAAGATCTTGACATTTTGGCTGACAATTAATTGTCTCAAAAGAAAATGGTGTTAATGATTTAACCGAAAGTTTTTGGCATTGTTGAACATTGGAACATATTCATTTATTTAAGTAATGAATGAACATGGACTTTTGTGTGAGATCATGCACATGGAATCGAATGAATCAAGGTTTAAGTACATAACCTTAGCAAACCAGCCCATGTATTGTACAGTATATCGTCTCTGTCGGGTGGAAACCTCATATGTCCAACACAGTTACTTTTCAGGATTCAAGCTCAAAACGCGTCGCTTCACACCACGTTTTGAGCTTGTGGATCTGCTACTTTTTTATGCTTTTGTGTGACGATGTAGTATGATCAAGTAGGGCATTCATTTACGGAGAAAAACAAAGCAACGATATATTATATGCGCGTGTGTTCTTATCCAATATTCATATGTTCTCATTAATCTTATCAATCTTTCCCCCTTCTCTCCTGGTCAGCATCTAACTACGTCATGTCTAACGGGGGTGGAGCTCCCAGCCAGTCCACCCACCTGTTGGACTTCCTGGAGGAGCCCATCCCGGGTGTGGGGACCTACGATGACTTCCACACCATCGACTGGGTTCGCGAGAAATGCAAGGACCGCGAGAGACACCGCAAGGTGAGGATACCGCCACGCTTACAACAGACGTGGCTGTAGGGCTGTCATGATTATGACATTTTACTTGACAATTAGTTGTCGCTGTTATTTTAGGTTCCGTAAACAAAAGGTGCACAGAGCAGTCTGAGCAGATATGACAAATAACTTATTATCTTGCGATTATCTAAAATAATTGTGATTAGCCGATTATTATGTAATAATTGTGACAGGCCTACAGACGTCTCCAGTGCCAAGTAATCGATACCAAGTCAAACGGGTAACCCTGATTCACAATTGTCAACCAAAAATATACAAAGTCAATCGAAACCCCATTGAGTACTAAAAAGGGATTTTCTAAAACTGTCCATTACCCACATGAACCCTAGCCTCCCTAGTCTGGGTAGAACATTCTTTGATAAAGCCACTATCCTCTGGGTTATCCGTGTCCCTTTAGGGTGAGATGTTCCTGATCATCATTCATACCAGATTTCTCTGTTCTTGTCTGATCATCATTCATAACCAAATTTTCCTTCCTGGGGATCTCCTTCCTGATGATTGCTTAATGCATACTGAGCATGTTAACTGTAGGCGGCCATAACCACTTTAGCTTGGATCCGATTATGAGCTGTTGCAATAAAGGAAATCAAACATGACTCTTTTCAAGAAACAGTGCACTCATTACTAATAAAGCGCCATTCCACTCTGCCTACAATGTCCCCAAAGTAAACATAATATACAAAATATATATTTCTGCCTGTGTGACCTTGCTGAAAGGTTTTCCTCCAAACTTAAAGACCATCGGGGCTGTCCTTTCTCACCATTGAAAACAGATTCAGTCTCAACATAAAGGCTGAGGTATGGGACTGTTTAAAGCTACGTAAAACAATATGCCCTTATTCAACCTCAAGTTTGTAAGAGCCACAGTAGATGTCCAGAGAGATGGTAATTACTAATAAACAATATAACAACACGTACAGAACAGGATAAAATCAGATGACAAACAAACTCACAAGCAGCAATACCCAGGTAAATATACAACTGTTATAAAATCAGTAACATAAATAAGGTGAGCATAAATAATAATGGAATGGGTTTGTGTTATGTTGATGTTTGAACTCGCCCCATAACCACAACACGTCTACATTACAGTACAAACCAGAAGAGGTTCAGGCCCGGATTCCTAGAATTGTTCATAGTTCATTTGAACGATAAGCGTGAATGTTTTTACTCATGAACTAATGGTTCAAACCTGCCTGAGTGGAACATTATAATCAGACCGCACCGCTACTAGAATATGGAGAGCTCCTTATCAATGGAAAGTGGATATAAATATTATTTATATTCACTTCATTTACATCCATATTATTTATCACCCACCTTCAAGTGTAAGTTTGATACAGTTTCTGCTTCAAACAGACATTTTATTTGCAGTAAATCTTCTATAATAATTATTGTTCTTCTCTTTGTGTTCATGTGCATGCATTTAGATTAACAGTAAGAAAAAGGAGTCCGCATGGGAGTTCAGCAAGGCCATGTACGACGCCTGGTCTGGATGGTTGGTCGTGACACTCACAGGGTTGGCCTCAGGTAACACACACACACACACACACACACACACACACACACACACACACACACACACACACACACACACACACACACACACACACACACACACACACACACACACACACACACACACACACACACACACACACACACACACACCATATCTCTTCTGTCGGTGATTTTCACAAGCATGGCCTCAGGTGACACAAACATTGCCTCACTTCCTCTGATATACACATACAGTAGACAGTTTATCTCTCTACTGTTATCTGTCTAATGGACTGTTTCCCAAACAGTGGGACCAATTGTTATGGGTCGCAACTAAATATCTCCTTTTTTCTGTTTCCTACATTAAATACAATGTAGATTATTTCAAAAGATTTTAAAACGTTTAGACAAAAAAAATCTGAACTTTTCATCAATTAAAAGCAATTAAAATTCCTATTTCATAAATAAAATAATTACCATAAAAGAAAAACGTTTAAATAGCAGATCTGCATGTTCGCAACGCGTTGTGAGCTTGTAAATTTGCTGTTTTCACTAGTTGGGGTCACGGGCAAACGTCAAATTTCTCTTTTGGGTCTCCACTGGTCTAATGGACTTCGCAACGCACAGTTCTGACATAACACGCATGTTCTGTTTATGTGTATGTATATTTGCCAGTTCTTACCACAAACACACCTCCAAAGACTTGAGTATCAAGCCAATTTACCATTACTTTGTATTAGAAAAGTATACATGTGAATGGAGTTTACTGGCCTTTGGCTCGTAGCCTTTATTTGGCTACATTTGTACCCAGGTGTTTTGTTTATATCTCTCCTACCTTTGTACCTACATGTAGATGTTTTGCTTGTTTCTCCTACCTTTGCTTGTTTCTCCTACCTTTGTACCCAGATGTTTTGTTAGTTAATCCTGCTTTTGTACCCATATGTTTTGTTAGTTTCTCCTGCTTTTGTACCCATATGTTTTGTGTTTCTCACTTCTGTATCTTAAAGAACCATACCAATGAGAGAGACACACACACACACACACACACACACACACACACACACACACACACACACACACACACACACACACACACACACACACACACACACACACACACACACACACACACACACACACACACACACACACACACACACAGAGCGTATAATATGACTGAAACTGCATAGACAATGACATGTTACAGGGTTAGTATGGTCCTTTAATTTCCCTCCTGTCCTCATCTGCTGTAAATCTTTGTAGCACATTTCACAAAACGTTTCTTCCTCTTCTTGTCCAATCAGGTGCTTTGGCCGGCCTGATTGACATTGCTGCTGATTGGTTAAACGACCTGAAGGAGGGGGTGTGTCTGAGTGCCATGTGGTTCAACCACGAGCAGTGCTGCTGGACGTCCAATGAGACCACGTTTGAAGAGAGGGACAAGTGTCCCCAGTGGAAGAGCTGGGCTGAGCTCATACTTGGTCAGGCTGAGGTAGGACCACTCACACACACACACACACACACACACGTTTGTATTATTACAATGTTTCCCAACCAGTGGGACCCATGTTTGGGTCGCGGACATTTTTTTTTGGGTCGCGACTAAATATTATTTTTTTGTTTTCTACATTTATAAATGGGATCTTGAGCTAAAAAGTTTGGGAACCACTACTATACTTGTGAAGACAAACATTTTAGGACAGCGGTTTTATGAATGCGACAATCATTTTCCTTTCCCCATTTTTAAAACCGAAAATAGCCAAAACAAACAAACACACACACACACACACACACACACACACAAACACTCGGTGTCTCGCTGCCGGGCAGAAACTTTGCATCTATATTTCATCGTTTTTATTTTCATATATGAATGCCGTATTTTATACCTCATAATATGAGGTATAAAATAGGGCACTCATCATATGAGGCTCATATGATGAGTGCCCTATTTTATACCTCATCATATGATAGTGTCATGCACAAGAGAGATCAGCAGGTCTACAAGCGCACTGTGAGCTGCTGTTTTTGAAAATGAAAAAAAAACATTTTTCCAATTGTCCAAAATAGGGTCGCCAGGTTGAAAGTGGTTAAGTCTTGTCTGTGAATTTATGAATATTTAACCAATGAAAAGTATTAACAAGAGTTTGTGACTAAGTAAAAAACAGTTTATGTACCGGTACATGCAGTACAAGGTTCCCAGACTTCCCACGCAACAGTAACAATATGCATCCATGCTTGTACTAATTAACAATGGTATTATTACATATTCTGTATATAATTACCTGCATTCTCGCACATTCATTCATCCTTTTATCACACAAACACACATGCTTGCACGCTCGCATAGATATTTCCTTACAATTTATTCTAGTCTCACATGCCAACCCTTTCACACCTTCATCTACGTTGTCCTCTTCTCATCGATTAAAGTTCTCAGTCGCCACGACTGATTTCAGTCATTGGATTCCATTCATGGAAGCACATTGTGCACCAAAAGTAGGCGATATCCAAGTCGCAGATTAAGACTTACCCCAGTGGTTCTCAACCTGTGGGTCGCGACCCCCAGGGAGGTCCCCACATGATTTTTGGGGGGTCCCCAGATGACAGTTGTGTGACAATTTAAGGACCTTTAAGACCTTTTTAATACCTAGAAAAAAAGGGAGAAACCGACCATTGCTGCATCAAAAGTAATCAACAAACTATACTATAAATACTGGCCAAATTGTCAAATAATATAAGAAAGAGTGTGAAACATTGTGAAAATAGCTGATCTACGCCGAGGCGTTGTGAGCTTGTAGATCTGCTATTTTCACAATATTAACACATTGAGTGCCAGGGGTTTTTCAAAACAGGGTACCTCCAGTGCCTGTATTTTTAACCATTTTTGGACCTTTTTCAAGTAGTCACAAAATATTTTCAGTGATCACCGTCCTCACGGTGATCCCCTCATTACACACACAGGGGTCTCGTACAATCCGGGGAAAAACATTAAAAACATTCGGTAATCCGCTCCATAGTTGCAGCCAGTTGAAAATAGTCAAAAATACATACTAAAAAAGAAAAGTACTCAGGAGCCAAGATACAGGCTTTTGAAGACATAAGTTAACCAGGAAGTGGATTGGAGTCTAAATCTTCGAAAAATCATATCTCCTGGTGCTGTGAAGGAAAAAAATAATAATAATTGCATTTTTTTTATTTCTTTTTTATATATTTTTGCCCAAAAACGGTCATAACCGTTTTTGGCACACCTCGTTTGGATTATGAAAAACGGTCCGGACCGTTTTTGGCACTCAATGTATTAACTGTGGAACCGATTCAAACTAAATGTAATGCCTCAACTCCTACAATTCCATGTGCTTGTCAGGGTGGGGGGGTCCCCGGTTCAAATATGATTATTTTGGGGGGGTCCCCCCACCCCCCACCCAGTTCAAATATGATTATTTTGGGGGTCACGGCCTGAAAAAGTTGAGAACCACTGACGTAGCCTGACAATATTTTTTAGTCGCGAGATTTTGTTTTGCCTGAATCCATCCATGTCTCCTTCCTCTACAGGGGCCAGGCTCGTACATTATGAATTACTTCATGTATATCTACTGGGCTCTGTCCTTTGCCTTCCTGGCCGTCTGCCTGGTGAAGGTGTTCGCCCCGTACGCCTGCGGTTCCGGGATCCCTGAGGTAAGGTTTGATACCAGCAGTCACCCACTCACCTAAAAACAAAACAAAAACTAAGCTATGATGACTATATAGCTATGACTAAATATACTGACAATTTCGTCAACAAATAAAAACTATTTAAAATGTTATGGAGGGACTAGTGGAGAAGAGATCTAGTATAACTAAGACAAGTCCTTTTATGCGCATTGGATGCGTGTGGGTGTTGCACTCCGGGGGAAAAAGCAGATATACAAGCCCACAACGCGTCGCGGAGCTTGTAGATCGGCTATTGTAGATCAGCGAATTATGAATCGGGCATTACCACAAATTCATTTTAGTCAACTTAATCAACTGTAAAAAAAAAACTAAAATCTTATGATATTCAGTCAACTAAAACTAGACTAAAAGTACAACATTTTAGATGACAAAAATCTGTCTAAAAATACTAAAATGAATCAAAATTTGCTGTCAATCAACACTGCTTGCCCATCATGGGTTCTTTCATTAGTTTTTCCTTGCCCGATTGAGGGTCTATGGACAGGGGGTGTTGTTTTGTTTCCTTTTATTAAATGTGAGCATGTAAAGCCCTTTCAGCTTTACAGCCTCTCTATTTTATTTTTTTATGTTTAGAGTTTAAAGATATACATGTGTAATTGGCAAAATGTTCGCAGTGCTCAGCTTTGCTCTCTTGTGTATTTTATCCCTGTGTAAAAAGAAAACGGCCACTTGGCTGTCGCTGTCCATCATCGGTGGTGCTGAACCATTCGACAATAGATTAGATTAATATATTTTCAATTCCTGTGCAGGGAGGTTATAACAGTGAAAGTGTGTGTGGTTTCTGATTCTCTCATGTACTCTGATTTACAAAGGCTAAGTAGGAAAAAAGGTTAATTGTCTAATTC
The DNA here is from genome assembly GCF_963454915.1 of Gymnoscopelus microlampas. Lineage (NCBI taxonomy): Eukaryota > Metazoa > Chordata > Actinopteri > Myctophiformes > Myctophidae > Gymnoscopelus > Gymnoscopelus microlampas. The sequence goes on along the minus strand of NC_139956.1, from coordinate 27,051,642 downwards.
GTCCCTGCTGAGCGCACCCGATCTTCATGTGTGTGTGTGCGCGCGCGCGAGGCGGTCAGAGAGACTTGTAAACGTATTAAAGCGTCTGCTAAATGCCTCAATTGATCGTAAATTCTCTCTCTCTGGAAAGCAATTGCATGGACACGTTTTGAATTATAACCTTTGATTAACTGAGGATCAAACATAATTGACACAAGGAATTAACAATCACACGTTGCAGATTACAGAGACATTTTATTCACAGAATTCTGTTTACAATTACGTGCATGTGTGGGATCTCAAGATCAATTTGTTCATACAGCTTCACAGCCATTTTAACCCCTTTATATGGATAAAGGGGTTAAAATGGCTGTGAAGCTGTTTTTATACGTTTTATACGTTGGCTATTGAAAAATAGCAGATGTACAAGCTCACAGCTTGTCACTTCGTGCTGTGCTGCGAGCTTGTACATCTGCTCATTTTGAACATTCTTTTACGTTTTTTGAAATATTTTGAATAATTTGGACACAAATCTTCTCTTCTGGGGGGTCCCTGGCACAAAACCTTTGAAGATGGTAATCCGCTGCCAAATATATATTCATTTGGGCGTCCTTGGCAGAAAAAAAGTTTGAGAACTACTGCATTACACAGTATGGTTCTGCGGCCCTTCAGAACATGATGATGTGCTTAATAATAAACCACCTGTCTTATTTACACAAACTGCAAGACCAATTTCTTCTTTACAAAACACAGCATGATATAATTACACACACAGATACAAACACACACACTGTCTAGAATTGTGTAATATAATAATAGACTACATGAACACATCAATATTCCGTCGTTCTTAACTGTCTGGGAGTGGGGCGCCAACAATAAAGAATAGTTTGGAATTACTTTTCTGTTCAGCCGAGTTCTGACAATTGTGCCACTGTAATCCTTTGTTCTTGTCCAGGTTTCGTTCTGGTCGTGATTAACACATATCTTTTGGGGTCTCCATAATGGGTCTGGTGGGTCAGGTTTTGAAAAATATATTTCTCACTTGGGCATGTTTTGGGCTAGATGTTTTTCGTTTTTTTCTTCATCAAAGTGCTTGGTTGTGCTCAGTCAGGTGGTTGCAAAAAAGTCTTTGACATGGAAATAATTGTTGTCGGCTAAAGCACTTTCCCTTTTCTCTTAGACTGTTTCCTCTCGTACTCTGTTCTGTATGTAGTACAGCCCAGTCACTGCAACACAGCATATCCATGGGATTGCTGTTGAATATTGATTTGTGTCCTGGTGTCGACTCAGCCTAACGTGCTACCTATTGATTCTCTGCGGGTCTGACAAACTAGATGCAGCACAGGAAGTAGAGTGTCCAAATCTGTCCAGCCTGATGCTGGACATGTCAAACGAAAACGAATCAATATTTGATGCCATTGCATCTCGCTAGAGTTTCAATGTATTCATTTCTAACAGCTGATATAAACCCCAAAAGTCATGCAAGTTGAGATGTTTTCAGCTGAATGAACAAATTATTTGGGGGTTTGTTTGCAGTTTGGATGGCTTTAATGTTGCAGCTCTGTTGACGTTTTGGAGAAGTGTGCGGTTGCAGTCGATGAGTGTGGAGAGCCATTTTGAAGTGAGCGTTCTGAGCCTTTTGGAATATGGCCTCATGTTGCCATGGGAACAGCAGGGTTGGAGAGGCATATGGAAGAGAGTGGTTGGTAACTTGTCCCTTCCCTTGTCTTCCCTTTCTCCCTTCTACCAATCTCACCTCTTCCACCCTTCGATCTCTCTCTCTCTCTCATCCCTCCTTCTCTCCCTCCTCAGATCAAGACCATCCTGAGTGGGTTCATCATCCGGGGCTACCTGGGGAAGTGGACCCTGATGATAAAGACCATCACCCTGGTCCTAGCTGTGGCGTCGGGCCTCAGTCTGGGGAAGGAGGGCCCCCTGGTCCACGTGGCCTGCTGCTGCGGGAACATCTTCTCCTACCTCTTCCCCAAGTACAGCAAGAACGAAGCCAAGAAACGAGAGGTGAGAGGGTTGCAGCCAACCATTATTAGATATACACTGTAAACTGTTCTAAATGCAAAACTTGACAAATGAGTGTTTCTGCATGCATGTCCACCAGAGAGTGCTGAAAATTCCAAATCAAACTTGGGCTTAAATACAGACACAGGGTTATGATCATCATGCTTCTCATGCTGATCAGCGTATAGATTAGGAGTGTTAGAACTTGTTTGTCTGTCCACTAACATTTTTGTTGCTATTGCAAGAAACCTCAGAACCCTCTTATCTCCATATTTTAACTTTTTATATTTTTTGGTAAATTAATGGCCTACTTCATCATACTACAGTGTCACACAAAAGTAGCAAAAATTGCCGATCTACAAGCTCAAGACGTGTAGTAATACGCATTTTGAGCTTGTAGATCTGCTATTTTTGCAACTTTTTTATTTTAATTCAGAAATGTAACACTTTTGGACATCTGGTTTTGTAACAATGTTTTGTGCGTCACGTCAGACATGCATACACAGAGTTCAAAGACACATCTGTATAATTTGACAGTTGTCTGCATTTAATCCATCCTAAATATCAGGAACAGTGGGCGCTACAGGGTTAGGACCTTCTGTTTCCCATGTGGCCTCTCTACCAGCTAGGGCTGTCCAGTCAAAAATGTTTACCCAGCAGTCAAATTCATAACATTTCATTGTATGATATTGGATGACTAAAACTTTATTTGATTAATTTTCCGTTGATTAATTAATTAATCGGTTATTTTTAGTAGTAGTGTATGGCAAGTTTGTTTGTATGGCACATTTCAACAACAAGGCAATGTAATGTACCTTACATTAAGCAAAAGGGCATTTGAATGCAGTAAAAAGAAAGAAAAGAAAAAAGAAGTGTAGAGTTAGTAGTGTAGAGTTCCTAAAGGTGCAGTAAGTTTAAAGTAGCAGTAATTAGCTGCTGTAAAAGCTTTTTGACTTTAACCCCTTAAGCCCGTCATCATGTGACAAATAGCTGAGCTCACAGTGTGTGTGTTGTGAACTTGTAGATGGGCTAATTTGGAAAAAAACCTTTTGAAATGAACATCTTTCTATGACATAAGGATGGCACAGTTCCTATTTTGGGGGATTTATTTTCGGCTTTTTATGCCTTTTATTATTGATAGGATAGTAGGTTGACAGGAAATGGGGAGAGAGAGATGTTACACGCAGCTAAGGCCGTCAGGATCGGGACTCGAACTGTCAGGCTATATTGTAGCATAGGTGCCCAGACCGTTACGTCAGCGGTACGGGCCAAGGATGGCACAGTTAATGTGGTTAATGGCCTCTCGTGGTACCTTTTCTTCGTTCCACTCTTCTTATGATGACTGTGTGTGCCCCTCAGTACAAGCGTGTGTGTGTGTGTGTGTGTGTGTGTGTGTGTGTGTGTGTGTGTGTTTGTGTTTATGTGAGACCTGTGTTTTGGTGCTGATCTCTGCTGAGGTGCGTTTGTTTTGTCCACTCAGGTCCTCTCTGCTGCCTCAGCAGCCGGTGTGTCCGTGGCTTTCGGCGCCCCCATAGGAGGAGTGCTCTTCAGCTTGGAGGAGGTATGCCTCTCAATGTATCCACACCAACAGGACTACGCATAATAGAATAACATTTTAAACACTATCACTTTATGTAAACAGTATGACTGTGAATATACTCTTATTTTCCTGTTTGACATTTTCCTTTTTTCTTATGATTTATCTTTTGAGCTGCAATCTGTGAAAGCTTGAAAGTGTAGTGTGACAATAAGGTTGGAGGTGAAGCCAGCTTACAGGCTCAATTTGTAAAGATCAGGTTCAAGACGTTTGTCCCAAATGGGAAATTTGATTTTATTGGAGTTGGGGTATGCATACAAATATACAATAAATCTATATATTTTAACCTATATTCCTCTGTTGCTCCCATGTTAACTGTGTTATTCAAAAGTATGTTTTCAGTCAACTCAAATAGGCATATTCCCTGTATGTGCAAACATATACAGTATATAATATAAATCTTTTTAAGAATTCTGATTCTGCAATCAAAACATGTATAACCTGTACAGTAGGTACTCTCTTGTGTGTTATAACTGAGGAAGCTTTGAGGAACTATGACAGGATTGAGATGCATTGAATTCTAATATTCTGTTCATAAATGGTACCATATAAATATTGTCTCATCAGCAGTAGTAGCTATTTGTAGTTGAAGCTACACATTAAAATGTAGACAAACTCTACAGAGAATCCACTGTAGACTAATTCGATCAAATACTATTGTCTATTCACATATAATAGACCATTTTCTTGTTACTGGCTTCATTTTCAGATTTATTTTTGTCTTCTGAGGTATTAAAATGTTACAGAACACCATTGAGTGGGTAATAAGTTATGGACTTGCTTTATGTTTTGTGAATATTTTCTCCAGGGACTATTTTGGGCTTGACTTTTCAAATCAATCCAATATTTTGTGTGTTACATTATTAATAATCTCAAGCAAGTTTGAAGTCTCTGCAAGTTGATTTTCATACCATACTCAAATAAATAGTATCCAATGTCTTCCTCTAAAATCAAACAAACTATGATCATCAGTGACGTATTCTGTAGGTCATACTCAATAGGCTAAACACATGGTAGGCCACCGACCAGTATGGTTCTTTTAACCCATTTAAACCGGGAACGCATCTGTTTAACCACTTAAACCATTATTTTATACTTTGGCTATTCAAAAATAGCAGATATACAAGCTCATAGCGCGGCACAGCTTGTAGATCTGTTGCTACTGGGGGTCCCTGGAACAAAATATTTTCAGGTGGGGGTCGGCGGCCAAATAAATATCATTTTGGTGGTCCTTGACATGAAAAGGTTTGAGAACCACTGATCATAGAAACATACGTTTTTCAGAAAACTGTGTAGGATTTAGAAGACATTTTGTAGAATCGGACCCCCAGTAACCTCAGGCCTTAATGGGTTAAAATCTGCAACCCCCCTTTCATCTCTCCTGTCCAGGTGAGCTACTACTTCCCTCTGAAGACGCTGTGGCGTTCCTTCTTCGCCGCACTGGTGGCGGCATTCGTCCTGCGCTCCATCAACCCGTTTGGCAACAGCCGGCTGGTGCTGTTCTACGTGGAGTACCACACGCCCTGGTACCTGTTCGAGCTCATCCCCTTCATCCTGCTGGGGGTGTTCGGGGGCTTGTGGGGGGCCTTCTTCATAAAATGCAACATCGCCTGGTGCAGACGACGCAAGTCCACCCGCTTTGGTGAGGAGACTTCTCGCCAAAGCCCGACCAATGCCAATCTTTGGGGGATTCGGATGCTGATCCCAATTTCTTTGTGTCCTAGTGCCACCGGTTACCAATATTTTGGCAAAAAGTGCAAAATTCACAAACCAAACCTTAGATTTTATTATCTTCTATTTGATAACCTTTAACCTTTTACAAGCAAATTATAAGCACGTTTTATTTAACCACTTAAGCCCTATTCGAAACTTTTTTCAAATAGGTCATCTACAAGCTCACAATGCTATGCATTGTGATCTTGTAGATCTGCTATTTTAGAAAACTTTTGAAAACTTAATAAAGCCAGAATATAGGGACACCAGGTTGAAAGTGGTTAAATATTGGGACATACCGATACCAATGTCGTTTAAAAAAGACAAATAATAGCTGCTTACAACGCAATAATAGCAAGCTTACAACGCGTCACTTTGTGACTCGTTGTAAGCTTGTAGATCTGCTATTTATTATATATTTTTTAAGTATAGTCAGTCATTTCTTTGTATATTCTTAGTTATTTGTCATATCTGCCCTGTGCAATTTTTTATCATGAAGCTTAAAAGGCAAACAGAAATAACGTTTTTATTCATATGTTCATATTTATTCATATTTGTGACAATTAATCGTCAACTTAAATGTATAATTGTGACAGCCCTACTTGACATTACTTTTTCCGTCCCTCTGCCCCACACACGCAGGCAAATACCCAGTCCTGGAGGTGATCCTGGTGGCGGCCATCACCGCGGTGGTGGCCTTCCCCAACCCGTACACGCGGCAGAACACCAGCGAGCTGATCAAGGAGCTGTTCACTGACTGCGGCCCGCTGGAGTCCTCCCAGCTCTGCCAGTACCGCAGCCAGATGAATGGCAGCAAGGCCTTCACCGACACGCCCAACCGGCCCGCGGGGCCGGGGGTCTACTCCGCCATGTGGCAGCTCTGCCTGGCGCTCATCTTCAAGATCATCATGACCATATTCACCTTCGGCCTCAAGGTACAGGGGGAGGGGCACAGATGTGATAAGCGATGGGATTTTATTATTAAATACATTTAATTATTAATAGGTTTCTCAAGAGACCTGTTTAGTGTCTGTGTAGAGATTCGATATGCCTTACACATTCTGTGTATTTTCTGCACAAAATCTCCATGATTAGATTAAATATAAAATGCTAAACCTCTGTGTATTAATAACTTTTACTTAGTTAGTGCACTAACCCTAAACACTCATGCGAGTGTAACGACCACGGTATCAAAACCCTTCTGTGCCCTCCTCAGGTTCCAGCGGGCCTGTTCATCCCCAGCATGGCCATCGGGGCGATAGCGGGCCGCATCGTGGGCATCGCCGTGGAGCAGCTGGCGTACTATCACCACGACTGGTTCCTGTTCAAAGAGTGGTGCGAGGTGGGAGCAGACTGCATCACCCCGGGTCTCTACGCCATGGTGGGGGCCGCCGCATGTCTGGGTGAGTCTAACCTCGCGTCACGAGGCTTTCCACCATGGAGAAAAGCCTGGTATTCATTTTCCGGTGGGCGTCACTTCGTTTTTGTTCCCCACATAATGCAAATTAAATTAGTTTAGTCTCGCTAGTCGTGCTCTTTTGGTATAATAACCTTTGAACTCATATATTCAAAGATTTGCTCAAATGTTTACGATTTTTCAAAAATTGCAGATCTATAAGCTCATAGCGTGGCACAAAGTTACGCACTATGAGCTTGTATATCTGCTATTTTTGAATAGCCAAAGTATAAAATATGGTTAAAGTGGTTAAACTGATTGTGATGCTGTATTAACTGATTTAGCTGGGGACCCCCTGGAGCCCCCCAAAGACCACTCACTGAGAGCCAATGCTGTAAGATTCTAATCTCTCCTCTGCCCCGTCCCGTCGTCGTGGCCAGGCGGCGTGACCCGCATGACCGTCTCCCTGGTGGTCATCGTGTTCGAGTTGACGGGCGGCCTGGAGTACATCGTGCCCCTCATGGCGGCGGTCATGACCAGCAAGTGGGTGGGCGACGCGTTCGGCCGCGAGGGCATCTACGAGGCCCACATCCGCCTCAACGGCTACCCCTTCCTGGACGCCAAGGAGGAGTTCACGCACACCACGCTGGCCCGGGACGTGATGCGTCCGCGGCAGAGCGACCCGCCGCTGGCCGTTCTGACCCAGGACGACCTGACGGTGGAGGACCTCCAGGCGGTCATCAACGAGACGAGCTACAACGGTTTCCCCGTCATCGTGTCCAAGGAGTCTCAGAGGCTGGTGGGCTTTGCCCTGCGCAGGGACATCACCATCGCTATAGGTGAGGCTTCCAAGTGCTGCCAAAGGTTTTACATTAACCCATTTAGACCTGTTACGCCTATACGTTGTTATGCCTTTCAAGCTGGGAACATGGGTCCCAGCTGGGTCATTTTAGTTGTTGCTATATATCGCTGTTGTCGGGCAGAAACCTCTTATCTCCATATTCTAACTTTTTGTGTTTTTTCGTAAATGAATGCCCTACTTGATCATACGACAAACAGCGTCACACAAAAGTATCAAAAGTAGCGGATGTACAAGCTTGAAACACAGCACGAAGGATATGAGGTTTCCACCCGACAGAGACGATATATAGCAACATATTAGATTTTTTTAAACGTTTTTCAGGAAACTTGGGTAGGATTTAGAAGGCGTTTTTAGAATCGGCCTCAGGTCTTAATGGGTTAAAGGCTCTTTTCCCCTCCGAGAAAGAATAATGCACGCCCTTCTTTGCCTCCATACTGTATTATGCATGGATGGCACCCTTTCTGCTGACTGGAATCTCAGTGTCAGCATGTGCCCTTGTTTGTCCCCATAAACGACTTAAGTGGATTAAAGTGTAACTTGAACAAATAAATGTTCCTGATAATGTGCATGCCCTCCCCCCTGTCTCCTTCTTTCTCCCTCTGTCTCTTTCTTTTCCGTCCGTCTCACTTGTTTCTGTCTCTCCCACATTTCTCTCTTCATCTCTCTCTCTCTGTCTCTTTCCCGTTGTCTGTCCCCTTCCGTTTGTCTTTTTTCCTCCCCACCCTCCTTCCACTCCGTCCCATCAAACAGAGAACGCGCGTCGTAAACAGGAGGGCATCATGCTGAACTCCAGGGTGTACTTCACCCAGCATGCCCCCACCCTGCCGGCCGACAGCCCCCGGCCCCTCAAGCTGCGCTCCATCCTGGACATGAGCCCCTTCACCGTCACTGACCACACCCCCATGGAGATTGTGGTGGACATCTTCAGGAAGATGGGCCTCCGCCAGTGTCTGGTCACTCACAACGGGTAAGTAAGACATTTGAACGGAATGGGAAAAACGTATGCGTGTGTACATTTTGTACAAAACTAAATTTGGTGCATAGAAGAAATAGCACTGAGGGAAAGGGCAGACGACTTTCTGCTTCCCCCCAGTTCTCCTTTCTTTCATTCACACTAGCTAACATTTTAAAGGGGGCAACAGTGAACAGACAAGCACTTGTGCACACACACACACACACACACACACACACACACACACACACACACACACACACACACACACACACACACACACACACCATTGCATGGCCCCTGTAACCAGCATGTTCTGTGCCCTAGTCGAAGTTGTACTTGATTGCGTGCCGATTTGTGCACCGACAATAGAAGATCTATAAGACTGCAGATCAGCTATTTGTGGTGCGCGACACAGGCGGGCAACTAAGAATAAATCATCCTTAACTGTCCTGACCTGTACCCTGCTACTGAAGAAATACCACCTGGTTTATTCAGTAGTGGGAACTCGACTACCACATAACGGGTATTTTGACAAATGAACTCACACAAGGCAGCTTTCTTAAGGAAGCCAGTGCACGTCTGCTCCCAAAACGAGAAGTGAAAAGGAATTTGGGTTTGGGGAAGAAAGTCTTAAGTTATTCGGCGTGATTTCTCATATGATTAAGAAAGGAGAACAATGGCACTGTTCATGGTAATGCTAGCGCTGAGAAGTTCTTTCACCATCAGGTGCTCCAGTTGTCAGAGATCCAATCAGGGAAGGAACTGTCGTCCCTCTAGGGAGCCACCTGCTGGGGAGATTTAGTAATTACAGGACAAATTTGTTTACAGCATTTAATTACAAAGTGAAGTGCAGGGTCTGAGGTCTCATATGGCAGCAGCATGTTTGTTTTTATTATATTTTTAATTGTTTTGAATCCTTGTTAATACCCCACATTTAATTTTATATTGTATTTTTATTGAGTTTTGATACAGTGACAATGAGCGTTTAGTAGATCGATTTGATTCAGTTAAAATCTTTTTTTTTTAAAGACTAGTCAAATAAAATGTATTGAAACGTGTTCCTTATTTCCATTACATTATATTACAGAAACAACTCAACTCTCACCACCATTCACTCACCCACCCGCTCTTACAAATACTAGTGTCCAATTCCAGTCCCTCAAATTCCAAATTCCACTTTTATTAACAGTTTTATTACGTTGCTATTATGTTGACTGCCTTTTATGTTGTGTAGTGTTAAGTTTAAGTTATTTATTTGTGTTAAGTTATCCCTGTTATGTATGCTTTGTGCTGCTGCTGTCTCGTATCTCTCTCTCTCCCTCCCTGTCTGTCTGTCTCTCTCTCTGCCTCTCTCTCTTGTTGTTGTTGTTGATGTTGTTGTGTGGGGGTTGTTGCCGAGTAACGGGTGTGTGTTGCAGGATTGTGTTGGGCATCATCACAAAGAAGAATATTTTAGAACATCTGGAGGAGCTGAAGCAACACACGGAGCCCCTGGTGACTAGCCACGCCCCCTCCCTCTTTTAAACCCCTCCCCCCACACACACCTCTGTTCTCTTAGGCGCCGCCTCTTAGGAAGGGATGCATGAAACTTGTGGTGTGGAGTGTATATATATATAAAGTGTTGACAGTTCCCGGTGCTTCCTAAAGAAGCCACCATCTTCTTCTCTTCCCTCCACCCGTCCTTCTTGTCACTTAACTTTTATTAAGCACTTTCACTTTGTGGGGTTTGGTGGTTTGGTGTGGACTTCCCTTCTAACGGAGATGTTCATCGTAGCAACAAAACACAAAGAATGCGTAGAGCATAATTTCTTGGCATCCATTTTCATTGCTAAGCAGCTGCTCATTACAGTTTAGTTAGTGAACATAGAATACATTTTCGCTAGTCTTTTTCCTAGCTTGGTAATATATATGGGTCCTGTAATGGTGGACCTCTAATGGGAACTGTCACAAACAGAGACTTTACTAGTTTCCCTGACTATAGCTTTCCAAGTCCATGCTCATAAAGCTGCATCTTAGTTCCAGTAACTCCTGCTTAGTAGTGTGTGAACTGTGTCACAAGCATGTCCTGTTAACCACTTGAGCCCTATATACCAGTGGTTCTCAAAGTGGAGTCCAGGGACTCTCTGGGCTCCTTTTCGGGGCGCAGTCCAAATTGACCCTTACAAGTCTGTAACTCTGACAGTATACAAAGGGAACCAAATGGAGCCGTTCCGTTTGTATACTGTCAGAGAGTTGAGGGGAGACCGTGACATTTAAAAGTTTGAGAACCATTGCTATATACAGTTCTTCATTCTGTGGAGAATAGCGAAAATAGCCATCTACGAGCTTGTAGTTCTGATATTTTCGCTATTGTTTTGTTAATCTTTGACCATTTCTGACAGTATAACTCCAAAAGAGGGACGGACGACAGGGTTAAAGTGGTTAAAGGACCATACCGGCATCACTACATGTTTTTGGCCTATAGTACAACTTCCGCCATATAACGTACATAGGTTCGATGCCAGGCCAAGCCAGCAATGTGTCGATGTGTGTACCTGAGTAAGACTCTTAACCCCTAATTGCTCCCAGAGCACCGTAGAATGTCTGCTCACTGCTCCTAGTTGTTCTAGGATGAGTAAATGCAGAGGACAAGTTTCACGTATGTGCAAATATACAGTGACAATAAAACCACCCCAAGGAGTGGGGACTATTCTATTCTACATAAGAGTTCAAAACATTTAATCCCTGACCGAGTGGATCACATTTGGATTTTGGGTGTTAAAGATATTATTTGATTAAAGGACCATTTTCAAGTGTATCTTCGTATAATTGGTCCTCTCTCATGCCCATTATAAGATGGTACCATTTCAGTCTACTCGGTCTGTGTCTCAGAAGGAGGCCTGTGAACAGTTCGGAAACCTGCATAGCGTGGCACAGAGTGCCGCACTATGAGCGTTTTTGCAAATCTTTGAATCTATATTTTTTAAAGCAAATTTGTAACTCAAATCTTTGCTTCTGGGGTTCCCTGGAACAAGATCTCTCGCTCTCTCTCTCGCTCTCGCTCTCTCTCTCTCTCTCGATGATGTCATTGGTTGGCAGGTTTCTGAACTGTCCACAGCCCCTTAGCCCACCAATGACATGCAGAGTGAGCAGATGGAAATTGTGCCATCTTATAATGAGCATTAGTGAGGACCAATTATATCGTTACTGTCTGGCAGAAACCTCTTATCTCCATATTTTAACTTTGTTTTTCATAAATGAATACCCTACTCCTACGTCGACATACTACAGTTTCACATAAGTAGATTGCCAAAGTTATGAATGGACATTGATGTAGTGATGCTGGTATGGCCCTTCAGGATTGGTAGAAGACTTTAAAATAGCATTTTATACATACTGTAGCTGTCATTTCATTCCCCCATCCTTAGAAAGCGATATCTTCATAATTAATCATGTTTTCTTTGTGTTTGTGTGATCTATGTCTGTGTGTGTGTGTGATCTATAAGAGTCATGTTTAAGATTATTATCGCATCATACTACATATATCTCTCTCTCACTCACTCACTCACACACACACACACACACACACACACACCATAAGACAGCCATCTCTTTGGGGAAAAGTTATCTACCACAGTTAACAACTGCTTTTCCCTTTCTTTTTCTTTCTTTTTTTTTCTTTTTTCTTTCTAATCCCCCTCGCCCCCGGGTCTGCACAGATCGATGACATCTGACCCTGACTCGTAGCCGTGACCCAAACAACCACTTGGCGAGTAGCTAGCCGCCTTTGGGAAGCAGATCATTGTTTGTTTATTTCTAAGGGGTGTGGGGGGATATTGATTATTTTTAGGGGTGCAACATTTAATCAAATGGATTTAATTGATTATATAGAATAATAGATAATTAATATAGTATCCCTATTTTGGGCATGTCATAATATATCATGCCCAAAATAGGGATTAGATTAGATATTAGAGCGAAGAGTTTTAAAAAATAGTGAAAATAGCCGATCTACAAGCTCACAACGAGCTTGTAGATCGGCTATTGTCACAGTTTTTTTAATGACACCGCTGTGCAACCTATACAATAGGGCTTAAGAGGTTAACCGTTTCATTGATATCTAAAACAAATAAATAAATATTTTAAAAGCACACTTATCGGTTATTTCGAAATAGTACGCGATAGAATGATCGCTTAGAAAATAATGGATAGTTGCAGCCCTAATTATTTTCTGGAGGGGAAGAGGGAGGGAGGGATGGAGGAGGGAGAAGAGATTAAGAGGGATAATGTTCGATTCCCCCAGTATCCCTCCACTCTTCCTCTTCCTCCAAGCCTCCCCTGGTACTAGGAGGGTGTGTAGTGCTACAATGAGCCCTGTGGTGTGATTTGATGGTATAGCTGTAGTGGTTCTAGTGAGCTAGCTTTTCAAGGCCTGGGTTATACTTGGTTGTGTGTGGTTTTTGCACACCGGAAATAGCTGATCTACAAGCACACAGCGCGTTGCGCTGCAAACTTGTAGATCGGATGTTTTCGGTAAGCAACACCGCCGCACAACTAAGAATAAATGAGCCGTAATATTATGACCAAGCCAATCCCCTGCACTCCTCTGGCATCCTCCCATGTTGTCACCCCACCTTAAACTCCTCACCCCCAAACCTCTGTGATATGAATCGATCTAGTCTTAGCCTGGTGTCCCAAATGCATTTTAGCGCTACGGTCACTTATTGGTTTATATTTAGAATATGGCCCTAGGGCTAATTTGCCCTTGGGAAATTCTGATTTGCTTCACTTAGCATTTTTAGTATTTCCTCCAGTATTTCTCCTGCTCCTCAGTAGTTCTATAGCAGTAAATCAAGCTCCACTCCTACAGGTCATAGCCTCTTGGAGGCCGTCTCAACTCAGACCTGGGTTCAAATGCTGCTCATATTTTTTTAGACATTCTATTGTACTGTATGTGCATTTTATCTGTTTAAAAAAAGTTCAAATACAGTTGAGTGAAAGTTGTAATAAGCTTCCTCTGGGCACCAGACAAGTATCAATTCTCCCTCATAATAATTACTCACAACTAAATTACATTCAAAAGCTTTTTATTTAAATATTTTCTTTCTTTGTCAATTTACGTCTGTGGCTTGTGATCATATTTATATATCACACATTTTCTGTTCATGCAATTAGTAAGTGTAGAATATTGGCACACAAACACCCACTAAAGTTGAAAGCAGTAGAGATCTGGAAATTAGTCTTAAAAAATACAATGAGCTAAATTACCATTTTTGGCACGTGACCAGTAGTTCTAAAACCTTGGGATTTTGTCACACATTATTATTGAAATATATACTATATAGAACTATACAAAAAGTACTGTATCAGTACTTTGTGCATACCCAATACAGAGGCAAATGCTATACACATTTTTATTGTGTTATAGAGATTATTTTTCATGGATATGAATACAGTTGTGCATAGAGATTTGTACTTGCTCTTTGGTGTGCCTTGGACTCACAACGTGTGAAAACCACTGTACTAGACCCGTCCTTATCTGTACTTCAAAACTTGAAAATATGAACTAAATGAAAAGTTAAGTCTGTCTGGCCGCCTGGTGACCCTGGTTTACTTTAATGAAATGATGAAGCTATTTGGAGATGAGGTCTGCATTATTCTATTCCTGTAACCAACCACCTCTCCTGACCACTACCACATCTTCCTGCTCAGACACACTCTTCTCTCCAAGGTCTTGAGATGCTTCTCTGCACCTGACCTTAAAGGACCTTACCAGCGTCAGCACATGTCATTGTCTATACACAACTTTGGCCATATAGCGTACATAACTCTAGACCATTTTATCTGACATTAAGCTAGGCTCACACTACAGGATAATCTGTTATTTTGGGGTCAGAAACGCCCCTTCTGATAATCGCATTCCCGCTCTGAGGCTGTTTGGAAACAATTATCTCTGCCCAGATGATCCTGTAGTTTGAAGGGTTCACATATCTAATCTCAAACCTAACAACCTGCTCACAGACGCATCGATAATTATCAAACATGTTTGATATTTATCTGGAATGGACGCATGCGAGTACAACAGCTGAGAGCGACTAATTGTACAAGAGTGAAGTGTGAAACGTAGAGCCGAATCTACGACGCATCTGAAACGAGGGATTTTCTCAAGGCTGAATTTCTATGTCTAGCATATGTTTTCCCACACCTTTTCATCATCATTAGCAGTAAATGGGGATGAGTAAGGACCAAATATAACATTATAATGCAGTCTAAAGAAGAAGGAAGAATTGTTTACGTTCATGTATCGTATGTGGTCAAAGTTGTTATTAGATGATGCCGGTATTGTCCTTTAAAACTGTTCATGGCTGAATTCAAGAGCGCTGGTACTTGCTGCTCACTATGGTCATTTGTAAACATTATGAAATGTAATGCGTCCCATTTGCATGACACCTCATTCCAGAAATCAAAAGGTGCTGAGTAAGCTTGTGAGGTGCTCTTGAATCAGCCTGACCAGGCACTTAGAATATTGAGCCAAGTCAGACTATTGTCTGTTGTTTGGTTGGCAATGAAGAAATATTATGTACAAGGAGAGGACAAGGGAGGAGCCCATTTTAAAATGGAGTGTCTGAAAAATTGGCGCACAACACACTTGTGAATTTTCACTAGATTGCCGTTAGTCACAGTTTTCCAGAAGCAAAAATTATTGTTACATGTGGTAACTTGCGCCCTGCGTATGATCACAGGCTTCGTTTGCTAATGGGGCTTCATGGGTTGAACGTCGTCATGTACATAAAGATGTGTATATCAAGCCATAGAGCCCTATTTGGGCGAAGCCTGTGCAAAATAAAACAAAAGAAGCAACACGATAATATTGGACAGTCTGCTATGGGGGCATCAAGCAGCAGTGTATATCCATAATGTACAATAATGACTCGACATAAACCTGTGTCTGTCTACACCTCCAGACAGGCACGTTAACATACGCACACTGCCCTCATGTCTTCACAAGGGGGAACTTTGCTTTAATCTTTGATTTTTAAAAGTCAATTCTATTATTTGGATGATGACACAAGTTATGAATATCTTTCAAAAACATATGTATGTATGAGAAAAGTATTGATTGGATAACCATACACTTCAGCCTTCTCTTTGCAGTCAGGGTGTCATGCTCGCACTGCCTGTGTGTCCTGCTGACTGGCTGGGATGTGAACATAAAACGGGGTCAAAGGCAGGAAAACATAAACAAATAGGCTGTCATGCACCGAAGAAAGTGCATTCTTCAACAGATCGTAACAATATTGTCTCCTCACTTGTCCTCTCAGACCCTGAATGCCATGAGAGCAATTATGTCTCCTCCTTTTCCACTCCTCCAAGGTTCTGTGTTCACGCTACTTCCTGTTCACCACTTCCTGTTTCCTGTAGGAATCCAGTTCACTCTGCTGTTCACCAGGCTTCTGGACCGCTCTCCCTTTCAAACGAGAACCGTCACAACGACGTCTCAAATGGCACCCTGCTCCCTGTGGCGTGGAATGCACTTAAAACCGAGCATTATGCGAGAGCGAGTGTCAGATATTTAAGAGTGCCAAATCTCGGTCGGTGGCGGGGTGCCATTTTGAATGTCATCACAATTCACTCACTCCTCCTGCAGTACTCACCACCTCTTCTTTCCACCGGCTGTAGTTCTTCAGGAACTCATGTTTTTGTTGGCACGGCTGCTGTTGATGCATTTGACACATTAACAAGGTTCTCTCTTTACCTTGAGGTCTATGCGGCGAATGATATTTGATCCGATAACGTTTTCCTTTGGCGTTTTAGTGCGGTGGCAAAGAAGCAGTTTTTTGCTCACGTATAATAGCATCCTTTTTTGCTGTTCCAAGGTAAAAAAAAAAAAGGAAAGCTCCTTTTTTAGTTCAAAACAAATGTGTCAGACCTCCTTTATTCACCTGCTGAACCGAGCCATTGTGCCAACAAAAACATGACGTCATTCTGTCTCCAACACCCCAAATGGGATGCTGCCATCTTCAGCCTGAGTTATACTTTGTTGTGTGCAGGTGTCGTGAATCGAAAAACAGCCTCATCTACATGCTCGGATCTGCAATTTTTATTTGCCATGCGACACCGGCACACAACCAAGTATAAATTAGCCATCACTCCTACTGACTCTCTCTCTTCTATCCTTCCCTTTCCCCTGTCTCTCCTCCTCACCACCCCACCTCTCTTCCCTCTCCCTCTCTCCTCTGTCTCCCCCTGCAGGCGGCTCCTTGGTATTATCACAAAAAAAGACATCCTCCGTCACATGGCCCAAATGGCCGACAAAGATCCAGAGTCCATCATGTTCAACTGATCCCCTCCTTCATGGACCGCGGGACAGGAGGGGGAGGAGGAGAGGAGAGCGACGAGGATGAGGTGGTGCACCTCCTGGATGGCTCCAATCTCTGACATACGGCCCCGCCCCTTTTTTCCGGCTCCATAGAATCCTCCACCACTACCGCCAAACACTAAGGTGACCCCGCCCACAGGCCCCCCTGCTGAGAGACTGCCCCCCGGTGGCCATGAGAGGGGTGAAAAAAAGGACGATGAGACAAGAGACTCAATTTATTATCATTTTGGCTTCTGAGGACTCAGTGAGGTCACAGGTTGAGGCGTATATACATGTATACACACACACATACAGGAATACACTTTTACAGACGGCTATATGCACACAGCTATCACACTTTTGCACAGATGTCACCCAACAAGCATGCTTTCTCGTGTGCTGCTGAACACAGACACACAGAGCTAGGAACATCATGCAACCACAGTGAATCTCCTTCGCCCCTATATAGAAACGCACACACACACACACACACACACACACACCTGCCGCTTGTCCTGCTTCTGGCGGGTTGCAGTGTACGCCGCTGTGTGCTGGCCTGGCTCAGGGGTCAGAGGTCAGAATGATCCGCTGGGAGGCGAGGAGGGACCATCAGACACCTTGAGATGACGCCAGGCCACCGTCCCTAGATTTAACTCCTCAAACACACACACACACGCAACCCGTCCATCCTTAAAAGAGCATTGTTTACCTGTGAAATGTGTGTATTTGTGTGTGCGCTTGTGAACGTGCGTATCGCTAGCACCTCTACATTCCGGTCAGGTTGCTGATGTAACTCTGCCTCTCTTCCCCCGAGCAAGGCAGCCTATTTGAGGTGGCTTTAAAGTGTGTGTGTGTGTGTGTATGTATGTATGTGTGTGTGAGGTGGATGCACACTGTATTTCAAGAACAAAGAAGTTCCCTTTCAGGAGGAATAAGTGTGCATAAAAGTCTGTATGAGTTCATTTCTGAGCCATGGTGAACTGTGTGTGTGTGTGTGTGTGTGTGTGTGTGTGTTAGATGGCAGACACCCATCGACCTCCGCTCTGTCCATTGAAGGTGGACGGAGAACGTAATGAGGGGGGAAAAGAAGGAAAACCTAATTTGAGTTCTTCTGTGTAAAGTTACTCTGTTACAGGATCCACACACACAAAAAATGAAACGACTTTTCCTTTGTTTTCTTCTATTACTATGCTACTACTTTTAGAGTATTGATCTTGCTATAATCAACTAACTTTTTACAGCTTGACACAAAAAATACAAGACTGGAAATCTGCACTTTTCTTTCAAAGTGGCATCTGTTGATTCATGAGGAGGAAGATGATGATGATGATGCACAGTGGCCGTGTTAACCCCCCCCCCCCCCCCCCCCTCGCTGATGCTGTATCAAGGTGTGTGAGAAGAAATGTATTTTCAAACAGTACCTTTACTTTTTTCTCATTGGATATCCATGTCATCATCCCCTTGCAGCGTCCATGAGAAATGAGTGCGAAGTCCCTTTATACTTAGTTGTGCACCAGTGTGTCGTGCACAGAAAATAGCAGGTCTCCAAGCTTGTAGATCTGTTATTTTTGTGTGCGCGATGTGGTGCGCTACCAAGTATATACATGTACAAATAATGCTTCTCAAAAGCGTTGTGAGATGAAGTCGATATTGGCCAAAGAGTCAACAAATGTGGCAATCTCTGAAAGCACGGTTCAAAAGAACTTGCTTATAGCTAAAAATAACAGGCAAAAGCCACGCCTTATGCCTTATTGTTTGGGCAAAGACATAAGAAAAACTAAAATATTACAAAATATGAGGCAATAATCCGCCACATTATGACTGGTTCAAATGTAACGGGTGTTTGGGGTTTACTGCAAAGGTACAGTAAGATGTTTGAAATGCTATATGGGATTCCCTGTACTGTCTGGCACTCCTACCCGATAGGATAGGACCTGAGGTAGAACAAAGTCAATGCTAACAATTGTATGCAAATGCTAGTTGACCCATGTCTTTGGCTCATACATACCAGGTTCTCAAAGTGGGATCTTTGACAGGATTTGAGGGGGTCCCCAGCTAAATGATTGATAGTTGGGAACCAAATGGACCCTTGCAGCTCTGTAACTATGGGAGTGGAGCCAAAGGGACCTTACATGTCCATTTTGTTCCATTTGTACTCGAGCTACGGGGGTCTGTGGCCTATTGCATACCTAGGTATGCTGTCCACAAACCCTTGCCTCTGCTCGTCATGAGTGGATGGTGTTAAATATACATGGTTATGTCATCACATTGCTTTTAGTCATAGTGGGTATATAGCTTGAGGAACCGTTCAATGGACAGGTGGCGCCATCTTGGGAGGTTTTCGCCATTACTTTCCCATGGGGTGACGTCCCGTTCTCCTTCTAGATACTAATAATATTGATTAGACCAATCTAAACCCTAAACCTACCACGTCCACTAAGTGTCCTAACAACACATTTGGGCCTGTCATTATTTGTGTATGTTCAAATGCAGGAGCAAGAATAAAGCAGCATTCACCCTCTACTTGTGCGCTTGTCAAAGTGGTCCCCCCCCCCCCCCCCCCCCCCCGGGGCACCGATCCTTGTTCTGTTGTCTCCCTCATGACATCATGTCCCTGCATCACAATTCTCCACCATTTCCCGGAACACAGTATTGGCCATTGTTGTGTTGTATACATATATAATAATGATGCATGATTCTGCTATTGACGCAAAGCGCGTACGTATTCCATATGGCGCGTATAGAGGGAATAAAGGACTTTGGGACGGGTGGAGGATTGGGAAGGCAGAGGCAAACCAGTAGCACCTTACCCTGCAGAGTGAGCAAGACTCCAGACATGTGTTTTAACCCATTCAATCCGGGAACACATCTATGTTACTTTAGATTTCTTTGGCTATTACAATATTGCAGATATACAAGCTCATAGCACGGCACAGAGTGCCACGCTATTAGCTTGTATATCTGCTATTTTTTGAGGGAAAAAATGCAAATCTTTGAATATATATACATTTTTAACTCGGCTCTTTGCTTCTGCATGGGGGTCCCTGGAACAAAATATTTGGCCAAAAACATATCACTTTGGGTGGTCCTTGACATGAAAAAGTTTAAGAACCAAGTTTTCTCAAAAAGACATGTGTAGAATCCCCAGAAGCAAAGATTTGAGTTACAGTATGCGTTCCTGGATTGAATGGGTTAAGTGAGAGTGATGGAGGGAGGTGTTATTCATTGTATTCTTTCTTTCTAATGCAGTGACTGTCCTACTCTGTGTTGACAAGGAGAGCCATCGCCTTGGTTAACCGGTGGTGTTGCCTAACATTGTATTTCATACTGATCGATGTTTTTCCTTTTCTTTTTTTTTATTTATGGGTAGTTCTTATAGTTGTACATTACGAAGAATTTTATGTATGATTAAATTGATGGTTTGATTGTACATTTAAAAAATGAAAAGTAAAGATTAAATTTTGTTTTAAATTAAAAACAAATGTTCCAAGTTGCATAGTGTGGGTCTGGATGCTTTCTTTTCTAAGCATATAAAATGTGTAGTACAGTTGTAGTTTTCACTATATATCTCAGCCTGTTTTGCGCTTAACTAAACAAATGAGTTGTCTACAAGCTCACACCGCGTCGCTGTAGATCAGCTATTTTCAGTGCGCTACACCATGCTCAACGAAGAATAATCAAGCGTTTACTGCAGATTTGTCTTCACAGCATGGATTTCTACATGGAGAGGGCAATTTCAACATGAAATGAAATGCTGCATTCATGTTCAGGAGATCGGAAAAGGCAATTCTCTTGAATGTTTCCTTGTACAGCCAGCCATGGAAATGGGGCATTTGCATTTCTTTCACCATAGTAAATGCTCAATTCATGTCTGGAGACGCACTTTTTTACAGACTGGTAAAAGGGCAGGTGCTCAAGTCCTATTTGATGTCTGTGTGCACGTGCCTGCCTGGGACTGAAGTTATGCACATAGCCTACTATACTAGTCTGTTTTCATAGCTGCAGCTGTCCTGTCTGGATTCAACATCCTAAAGGCACGCATGTGCGCGCACACAGGAATGTCCAAGACCGACTGTGCTTGGCGAAGTGCAGCGAGATGAGCTCGGCCGGAGCTCTTAATGGATCCCTTTGAACTTCAAACGGGTTGTGCACTAAGTTGATTGATTGAGCCATAAGTGTCAAACTCGTACTGTGCTCGTTAGTGCTCTCTCTAATCAATTAATGCATCAAAGACCGCAGTCACTCTGATACCTGTCAGAGAGGGGAGCGGGGAGTAAAAAAAATACACAGTAAAAGGTATGGGCAGCGTTACGCCCATAGACTCTACAGGCTGTAAATGAAGCCTATTTTTCAGCAAATTCAAATCCACCATCTTTCTATATCCTATGGAAACGGAAATTAATGCTATAGTTTGGGACACAATTTGGGGCTATTGTTTGGAACACTAGTCAGTAGTTCTGCATACAGCTGGATTTATTATGCAACTCTTGCAGGCACTCAAAACCAGTGTCGAACTGGTAACAACACAAATGAACAAACGCTTAGAATACACATAACGTAAACAAAGTACAACATATAAACGTATTATAATAAAGAAAATACACTCCAAAATAATAACATACCTTAGAAAACATAAAAGAATGAGATCAGAGATCACTGGTGCCCATGAACACAGCGACGCACAAACTGAAATAAAATGAATCAAGACGTTCACAAACAGAACATTGATATCAATATAGAAGAAACAAAAGCAACACGCAAACAAACCTTGATCTCCTGTGTCACGCTGTCAAACAACGGAAGTGTACCAACTGAGGTGTCTACCTGACACCAGACCATATAAAGTGTTCCGCATGAACTGAAAACTTGGCATTCCTGCACAACTTACACAACCAATAGACATAAAATGAATAAATCATATTGGCAATAAAGAACTTAATTTAAATATAAAACAAGTAATGATAACAATTATAGCAGCTATGGCAGCCACATTACATTTAGGAATATGGTTAGGTTTAGGCATAGTTTTAATGAGGTCATGACGTTACGTTTACCTGGTGGCGACCGTTCTGGGGTCGCTGGATTTTCCCCAGGGCGAACGTGTTTTGGGGCGAGCGTTCTTGTATTCTGTTGGATTTCCAGAGAGTTTTCTATCATGCTTGGCATCTCTCAACTGACGGTGCACCTCCTTTTCATAATCACTCCTATTCTAGCAGTGGCAACATAAAAATGTGTGGGGAGGAATTCAACGGCATAACATCAGGCATGTCCAAATATGAATAGGCCTGATGTCAAGTTGATGACATCACCAACATGATATCAGGCATATCCATATTTGGGTGCAGACAGACAGACAACGTGATTTGTGTGTTAATAATTCCTGCTAGGATCTGACACACACTGTCAACAATATTCATGTAGTTATGTGAGGACTGAAGTGTTTTTTTGTTAATGATTATGAATTAAAACTTCACAATCAGTATTGTTTGCTTAATTCTCATCAATGTTATTCTGTACTCATTATCACCAGTAAAGTAACTTGCACCTTGATTGTCTCTGCCAGGAGACTATGTTTTCACTTTCCGTCCCCCCCCTCGGCCAAGCTAACATTGGTCAAGCCTCACGTGACAATACGTTGAAAGAGTGTGCTCTGATTGGCTAGTGAGACGCATGACGTATCAGCGGCCTATAAATAGATGTGTCACTTTGAAAGAGTCTTAGCCTCTTTCAAAGTGAGTCAGACATGAGTAATCACGAAATGGCTGAGAAATGGCGGAGTAACACTTAAGACAGGATTAATCAAGTAACACTTAAGACAGGATTAATCAGGAACAGTACTGGCGGAGACCTGTGCTCTGAGGAGCACATCTTCTAGTTATATATCTTATTACTACTATATATATATATATATATATATATATATATATATATATTTACTATATAATTGAAAAAAGCTCAGAAGTTCGGCAGCGATTCGCAAGCACAGGATCACTCCACATGCCTCCAAGACCCGTCACAGACTGTTGATCAGAGCTATGGCTATGTTTTAGGCATCTTACCCCACCTCGATCAGTGATCGGACTCTCGGTTTGATTGATTCTCTGATTCGCCTATCAGACCCTCAGCCTGATCTGGCAGGTTGCCATAGCAACCAGATACAGGAAGTCTGACCTCTTTATCACATGACGGAGGTTGGGAGGATGTGGACTAGAGGTTAGGGCCGCAAAGCAAAGCGGGGAGGGAGGAGAGGAGAGGCCAGAGAGGCCGGACTTCGCATGACGTGTGTGCAGAGCTATAATTAGGCCAATAGTGTCTTGACTTTGAGCCACGCAAATGCCAGGCAGGTAGAAAGAGAAGAATTGGAACAATATAAGGTTGGGGCCTAAATGTGAGGGCCGCGAAGCATCTCCTCACACCAGGCTTTGGCGTTTTGGGTCTCTTGACCTGTATTTGTTAAACTAGATGTGAGGGCCGCAAAGCGGCCCTGACATCTAGTATGATATAATTAATAACCCATGAAGGCGTGTTGACTATGGCTGCAATCCAACGTCCATGTCCTACCCAGGATTCTTATGAATCCCATGGCATCTGTACCACTGTACCTTTTTCGCAAACTGTTAGTAAAGTATTCAATCAATCAAATAAGTACTACTTTTTACAACCAGGAACCATTGCAGATACTATAGTTAACTTATACTGTATTAACATAGTCTACCATACAGATTGATTAAGATGACATTCTATTCACTTTTTGAGGGGCATAAATCCATGTAAATTATCAACACTACAATATTACCGTGCATATTAGCTGCTCAAATCTGTCAGAAGAGTTTGCCAGTTCCCTACATTTTTCTTTTGTAGGATTTGTGTGTATGATTATATCATTTAAAATGTGGATTTACGGTCAAATCAATAAAGGTAATCATTAAGACGGGTGTAATTCGAATAAAAAACAGGATTTGACATAATAATTGATATCCGACGAGGATGGGATTCGAACCCACGCGTGCAGAGCACAATGGATTAGCAGTCCATCGCCTTAACCACTCGGCCACCTCGTCCTATGAGACTCACTCCCTAGTCACGCGAGAATTTAAACGTAATACCACAAAGAGTTTCAAATTCAAGAGTCGACAGCAGCGACACTCGTGGCAACCGCACCGAGTTAACCGGCAGATCTCCACTTCCACCATCTTGGCGTGAAAGCGACTTTCAGAGAAAAATCAGCGCTGTTGTACAAAGACAAAACAAAATAATTTCCAATCTTTTGACATGCCTTTACTGAAATAGTCTGTGTTGGACAGCGAAAATATATTCTAATATACAACGATTACCATTTACTCGTTCCATTTATGAATAGATCAAAACAACACATAACAACGGCACTAAACGTCACTAAACGTCACTCCAAGATGGCGCCAGCGCTCTCCTCTTGTGCTGCCTCCGTGGCCGTGCTACCACTGCGCCATCTAGTGGTGATGTCAAAGAATTATACACGGAATGACTCTCCGAGCCCACATTTCCTTACAGATATTTTACTTCAGCGCAGCAGCACCGTGTATTGGTGCTGTTACTTTCACTGCAGCCATGTGAGAAGAACGTGTAGGTTAAACAAACGTCTGACGCAAAAATATACAACGCCTCGATTTCCACTTCGTATCTACTCTCAACAGTACGGTAGTAAATAATACGGACCAATTTCGGCTTCGAATCTACCTCCCATAGTACGGTAAACACAGTGTACCCGTGTTGCCATGTCTGATTATTATAAGCCACTTGGGGCTTGTTTTTCTGTATGCGTGTCATCAACCGGAAACCTCGACAGGGTTTCTAAAGTGTAGTTGCTTATTTTTTGGGGGGGGGGGGGGGGAAATGATGTATTTGTCAGTCTGATTTGTCAGTCTGACTGTGAACTGAAAATAATTTGTGCCAGGGACCCATACCAGATTTGTGTTGTTAAAATGTTCAATGGTCAATTCCTTTCCCAAGATTTTTTTGAAAATAGCAGATCTACAAGCTCACAACGCGCCACATTGATACGCGTTGTGAGCTTGTAGGCTATTTTCCAATAGCTGATGTAAATAGGTTTAAAGTTCTCATGTGGCCTAACAGTCGCTTCTTTTGGGCTTGTTTTCATAGACCTGGTTGCTTATTTCTTTCGCAAAACCTGGCAACACTCACCGTGACGCATCGACGTGCGCCGCCGTCGCAGCTGTAAAAACGCAGAGGGCTTGTGTTTTGGTTTTAATGGAGGAGACAGACATCCCATTGATGGAAGAAGATGTTTATTATCTATAATAACATTCAAACCATATGAATGAGGCTCGTGCTGTTACTTCATGGTCGGCAGACGGTACGAAGGCTCGTCGTGACAGTGTTTCCGCAACAAAACCAAGTTATGGGGTCAGTAGTCATCATCATGTGTCGAATCCCCAGCGTTACAGCAGCTGTCCTACAGTAGGACAACACCCTATTTTTTACTGTCCTACAGTAAACAACACCCTATGTTTACTGTCCTACAGTTTACTACTGTCCCACATTAAACACCCTTTGTTTACTGTTCTAGTACAGTAAACACCCTATGTTTACTGTCCTACAGTTTACTGTCCCACATTAAACACCCTTTGCTTACTGTTCTAGTACAGTAAACACCCTATGTTTACTGTCCTACAGTATGATACTGTCCTACAGTAAACATGTTTACTTTTCTACAGTAAACACCTTATGTTTACTGTCTGTCACCCTATGTTTCCTGTCCTACAGTGAACAGTAAACACCTTACAGTATATTTCCTGTCCTACAGTGAACAGTAAACACCCTATGTTTCCTGTCCTGCAGTGAACAGTAAACACCCCCCCCCCGTCGCTTCACTGACTGGATCTGCACCTAGTGGAATGCATCTCTCTAAGAAATGCTCTGTCTTCAAAGTGGTGCTGAGTGCTCTGCTCATAGTAGCGCTCCTACAGCTGATCTACCTGTCCTTCTTGTCCAAGTTCCACGGCAAACAGCAGCGGTTTGTATGATGTTTATTATGATATGTTTATATGATGTTTTTGCATTATTATTGTTAGTCTTTAAATGTTTCGATGAATTGAATACACAGGACCCCAATGGAAACAAGCCATATAGTGCTTTCTTGGGGTATCCTTTTAGCATCCTTTTGTATGGAATTGTACCTCTGTGTTTTGTTTTTTTTGCAAACTGTTAATAAAGTATTCAATCAATCAAAGGTACCGCTACTCAGAGCTGTTCGGTGGCTCTGGCAAGAAGAATGCAGGGGCACACGCGGAGAAGAACTCCCGAAAAGAGCGCCTGAGGTACTCGCTGTCCACGGGGGGCATCTTTGACCACAGCGGGCAGTATCGCGTGTACAAGAACTTAATCAAAAGCGATTACACGACAAATCACAATCCGGGGGCGGACGCCAACGTGAATGTTCTGGCTCTGGCCACGCACACGACCATCAACAACCTGCATCACCTGGATACTCTCCTAGAACGGTGGCAGAACCCTCTCTCTGTGGCCATATTTGCCCACGGGCAAGACGTCAAGTATGCCACCGCACTGGTGTACGCCCTCAGCGTCTTCTGCCCTCAGGTGCAGGCCCTGGTGGACTTCCATTTGGTCTGTCTGTCGGGTGAGATGGCCAGTTTCCCCGAGCAGGACCTAGAGCATTTTGTGGGACTCGAGGACTGTGCGTCAGTGTTCTCCAGACTTGAGACCCACAGGGATAAGTACAAGAACTATGCCATCAGCGGGAACATCTCGTACCCCAACAACCTCCTTCGCAACGTCGCCCGGGCCACCACGGAGACCTCTTACGTCCTGGTCATTGACATGGACATGGTGCCCAGCGCCGACCTGCACCAGCAGTTCCTGGCCATGATCATGAGGCAAGAGCCGGACAGCAACGAGGTCTTCGTCCTCCCGGCCTTCGAGATCCGCCACGTGAGGAAGATGCCTGCCACAAAGTCGGAGCTCGTTCAGCTGTATCAGGTCGGCGAGGTGCGGCCCTTCTATGAAGAGCTGTGCCCTCGATGCCAGGCCCCCACCAACTACTCCCAGTGGGTCAACAGCCACGCCAGAGGGACGGGGCCCCTGGAAGTGGCTTACACGCTCACCTGGGTGGACCCGTGGGAGCCTTTCTACATTGGGCCGCGCACCGTTCCCCTGTACGACGAGAACTTCAAGCAGTATGGCTTCAATCGTATCAGCCAGGTGGGTAATATAGCTTAAAGTGGCACTCCCCTTCTTTAAAGCAGTGGTTCTCAAACGTTTTTGTGCCAAGGACCCCCAAATTGATATGTATGTGGCCACGGAACCCCGCCTGAAAATATGTTGTGGCAGGGACCCCCAGAAGCAAAGATTTGTGTTAAAAAAATGTGCCTTTTAGAAAAAAGATGCGGGCGTCATAAGAGGTTGTATGAATCATAAGCCAAGTCTCTGGATGCTTGCTAAGACTGTTAATGTTATGATCTACATGCTGTACTAAATGCTAGATGTGACACACTAGTTTCTATGTTCTCCAATGTCCCCATCTTCTGTTAGTCTCCCTGTTGTTCCTTCCTTCTCCATCCGTTCACCTGCTCTCTTCTCCTCTTTCCTCCCCCCCTCCTCCCCCTCTCTTCTTCTCATGTACTCTATATCACCATCTTCCATCTGTCTCCTCTGTTTTCCGTCTTACTCTCTCTCTCCACTCTATTCTCCTCTCCACCTCCCCTTTTCCTAGTCCTATGGCTCTTTTGATTTATCAAAAATAATAAATTTCTCTGTTCTCTCTCCCTCTTCTCCTGTTACTACCTCCACCCCCTCTTCCTCTTCTCTTCCTCCACTCCCCTCTCGTCCTCTACCCTCCTCCTCTCTCTCCCCCAGGCGTGCGAGCTCCACGTGTCCGGATACAGGTTCTCCGTGCTGAGCTCCGCCTTCGTGGTGCACCGAGGCTTCAAGGTGCAAGGAGAGTTCCACTCGCAGAAGGACGAGGAGAACAAGCGGAACCGCGTCCTCTTCCGCAGCTTCAAGGAGGGCCTGAAGACCAAGTACCCGACCTCCACCCGCCGCTGCTGAACAGAAGCGCTATACAGAGTCAGTCACCCGTGAAAACTCCCAGCCTTTGCCGGACGCACATTTTGTGGTAGCAGTGAAGAGTGAAAGTGTGTAAACACTAGTGTAGCCAATCATAAAGCAAATAGCCGCCTGCGTCAGCATTTAGGCTTGAAGACCAATTAGCCGTCCTCCACTCTGCACTGCTGAGTGGAAGAGAACATACTGTACATGTCATTTATTGCTCACTAATTACGTACTGTACACTCTGCCTGTACCCGTCGCTATCGCTAAGAAAGTCCTTGGTAAGGCGCTCGGGTGGCGCAGTGGTAAAGTCACTGCCCACCACCACGGAGGTTGTCGGTTCTAATCTACCGTGATGCATCCGGCTTTGTTGAGTGTCTACGCGAACACAATTGGCCCGTGTTCGGGGGAGGGAGGGCGGGGAGGGTGATATTGGTCATCATTGCATGTACTCCTATGGGGCGGCACCTGTCAGTGGGGAGTGTTGGGCAGGGAGGAGTAGGACGAAGGCGCTACGTCCTCACGGTGGGGGCTCCTCACTGGCAGGTGAGTCAGTAGGATACGACAGCAGTGACAACGCAGAAATGTGTGTGGGGAGGAATGAATTGGCATAACAACTAAATTGGGGAGACAAAGGGGTAAAAAACATGATTGGCTACTCTAAATTAAAACAAAAAAGAAAGAAGAAAGTCCTTGGTATTCTAAATTAAAACAAAAAAGAAAGAAGAAAGTCCTTGGTATTTTAAAATATCTCATACGCTACTTTCTCATTGGTTGTCCGAACTGATAGCAACTGTGGGAAGTGAAGTAATTTGACTGTTACACACTGTAGTATGAGTGCCAGACAAAATCCTAACTGTAAGTGAGAAGGGCTGACTTGTAGAGACTACCATAGGACTGCTGATGTGCAACCCCTACTTATATACTGTGTTCCGTGCGGGTTTTGCGCACTGAAAATAGCAGATCTACAAGCTCTCAATGCCTGCTTGTAGATCTGCTATTTTCAAGTAAGTATAAATAAGTCTTAACTCGTCTTTGATGCAAATATATCGTGAGCAAAAGACAGACATATGACATTGCGGCATTACTGACAAATCACTAAAGGTAAAAACTACAAAATGTCACAGGATTATTAGCGTTGTGATCTATAGTGAAA
Organism: Gymnoscopelus microlampas; assembly: GCF_963454915.1. NCBI lineage: Eukaryota > Metazoa > Chordata > Actinopteri > Myctophiformes > Myctophidae > Gymnoscopelus > Gymnoscopelus microlampas. Next base: position 27,022,563 of record NC_139956.1, on the reverse strand, counting down.
ATATATTCTGGTATAACATGCCAGATACTGTACTGTATATGGTAATCAACAATTTAATCAGTATTCCAGGAGGCAAACAAAATGACGGAATAATATAATGTATATTATATTAATATAATATATTAATATGATATAATACTTATTGCCATGGGCATCCCCTTATCTCCACTCCAATTGTAGCACTGAGTACAGGGCTGATGAGGTCCATGCCTTCACTTGTAAGTCTAGTGTGTGATGTATTTGCTACTGTATTTACCTTGCACTAGACAGGCAGTTTAACCACATGAACCCTAGTGTCCCTATTCCGGGCATGTAATATAATAGGCGAACATTGAGCAAAAATAGGTCATTCATATCTACAAGCTGTTGTGAGCTTGTAGAGCTGCTATTATCGCATATTAGCAGCTCATATTATATGCAACTACTTGCAACCATTATCCCCAAATGGCACCGGTCTGCAACTGGTCAGTCCAGACCGCTGCAACTTTCTTGCAACTGGTTGCGTTGGTGTAGACTGGGCTTTAGAGTAGTAGGAGAGTCTCCGAGGTCACAAGTCTGAACTCTGCAACGTCCAATATGCCAGTGGTTGTCAACCTTTTTAAGGCTGCGACCCCCCCCAAAATAATCATATTTGAACTGGGGACCCCACAAAATAACCATATTTGAACTGGGGACCCCACAACAATCATTTTTGAGCTGAGGCTTTGCATTTAGTTTGACTCGGTTCGGTTCCACAGATAATATTGTGAAAATAGCAGATCTACAAGCTCACAACGCCTCGTGCGTTGTGAGCTTGTAGATCGTCTATTTTCACAAATGTAGCCTCTATATATTTGACAATTTGGCCAATGTTTGACTAGTTTTTATAGTATAGTTTGTTTATTACTTTTGATGCAGTATTTTAAGTATTCTTAAAAGTCCTTAAATTGTCACTTCACTGTCATCCGGGGACCCCCCTGGGGGTCCCGACCCACAGGTTGAGAACCCCTGCAATATGCCCATGCACAAGATACACTACCTGTCCTGCTCCAGGGACTTTGCTCACGGCTGTTCTCCTTATGTTCAGACAATTCTGGTTAAATGCATGCATGCAACTGTGCGTGTCATAGAGGGATGTGTGGAGAAACAAAATAAAACACAGTATTGTGGCAGTTTAAGTATTCGACTCATGACAGATGGTCTTTCATCCCTGCATGAAGGGCTTGTTAAATACGCTGTGTGTAATCATCCAGCTGTAAATAACTTCTGAACTCCAATGGTGGTTTACACAGCACTCACACAGCACTCCCTAGTTGTCCTCTTTTTCTTTCTTTAATTTCTGTGCCAAGGTGTGCATGCAGTTTGACCACTAGATGGTAGAGGGTTCCCAAGTGTGCGTTTAGCATTGGCTGAGCAACCAGGTGGACACTAAAAAGAGTAGCTTGGTTGCGAGACACTAATATTGTTGGGTGGTTTTAACTGAGTGAGACTTAGACTATTGTACAAATGTCAGCACATTTCACGAGTCCTCATTAGTGACTGCTCCTTCCTGCATATGTCTGAAAAGCTTGTTCCTGCCACCTGAGCACACAGAACCACTGAGTGAGGAGAACACTTCATGAACAAGCCTCGTGCCACACCCTAAAGCCCGATTCATACTTTGTCACACAAATGCGTCACTCGCCGAAAATAGCCGACCTACAAGCTCACAACTAGAGTTGTTCCGATACTAGTGTCGAAAAAGCTGCCGATACCGCCTAAAATGCTGTATCGGCGAGTATTCCAGTCTATGCCGATCCGATACCACGTAATTTATCACATGATGCTATGTCATTTACCGTAATATTTTGAATGCTTCAGTTGATGTTGCACGACTGTTTTATACTCTTGCTGTACTATTTACATTACTATTTACATCGGTACTCGGTATCAACCGATATGGTATTGGTACATCTCTATTTACAACGCTTTGCGAATGCGAAGCGTTGTGAGCTTGTAGATCAGCTATTTTCGATGCGCACTGCTGTCCTGCGACAGCATAAGTTAGGCCTAAAACTTTGCCAAGGTATGAAAGAGTAAAGTAGTGGGGCACATCAGGATCTTCTTATGAATTATTTTGTAAGCTGGAGGACAAAGACTGACATTGCCTCTTTCATGCCATTGTTCTGTTCTGAATGCACTAGACAAGCCTCACCTTTATTAAAGGTTCAACCTCAATAAGTCCCTTTCCACCTTGCCAGTGTATGCCAAGTTTCAAGTATTAAGTATTTATTTGACTCCCTGACTACTATATACAGTATATTTATTTAAAAAGGTGTCAAGTGTTAAAATGTAATTTCAGTTTTTTTGAGTTGTACAAAGAAAGCATCCACCTCTTGTTGTTATAGGGTATTGCTATTATATTTATATTGTGAACAGATACTTTTTGCTTGAACTAAATGAGTGATAGTTGATGACCACTGAGAGTAACATTGTAGCACACTATTCTACTTGTTTATAACCACTATGCGATAGGCTTAATTTGAATTAAGATTTGAGAGTTAGATTTCAGAAATCCACTTTAGATTCATGTCACGGTGTGGTGTCTTTTTGAGGTGCTTTAGTTAAACATTTGAGAATGCATTTTTCTTTTGTTTAAGACTTTTTTCCGTAGACAGAAGATGATGTCTGTCTGATGTTTGAATTTCTATTAAACCTACAGTGTTTTTGATTCCTGACTACTCCTGGACCTGTACTCGTTGCTGTCGGGTGGAGACCTTGTATGTACAAAAAACGTTCCTTTTTTATTATTATTTTAAAACTAGCCGAAAATAGCTGATCTACAAGCTCGCAATGATTGATGAAGTAGGGCAATAATTTACAGGAAAAAAACATAAAAGGGTGAAATATGGTGATATGCCTGACAGCAACGATTCGTACTTCTAGCAATGTATGTTGAGCATGAATACATCCAAATATACTGTTAACACTAGTCGTTACAGTTGCATCACCCACGGCCACCCCTTTGCTATTTGTGCACCAATCAATAAAATGCATCAGAGTGCATTATTATAAGGACACAAAGGTCACGATCTTTATGTGTAGTACATTTAAGTATCTCTCAAATCCAATAAATACACTGGAGCGCAAACCCAGAATGATTTCTAATGGAAAACAAACTTGAATGCTTTTTAGTCTTGTATTGTATTAGATGTTGTACTTGCTACAGCATTGTTGTTGTTTTTACATTGGCCAGCAGAGGTCTATACAACATTAGTCAGGGACCCATACTTCATTTTCAGATTCCAAACTACAGTACAACTTTGTAAATGGTTGGATATTGTCAGAGAAATGGATGGAATGGCTGGATCTGATGTGACATTAAGTGTAAGAAGTCAGTGAATATAGAGGAAAAAGTCTACAATGTCAAGCAGAGTATTAAAGGTAGGGTAAGTGATTTTCTTTGGTTAAAGTAAGAGTTAAATAGCTCTATAATATGATAGCTGTAGAGTGTTTGTTCAGTAACGTGAGTCCCCATGTCTTTCCAGCTCTTTATTAAACAGAAATGCATTTTCAGGTCGGGATACCAATTTGATCCAATCAGGATAGAGAACTCAGACAGGATACAGTTTAGACAAGTGAAATTGAAAGTGATGACACAAAGACATTATCGTACAAAATTGGAACTGGAACAAAATAAAAATGCTGATAAATGGGTACTCTCTCCTGATTGGCTGAAATCTTGCAACCCACCTGAAAATGTATTTTCTTTTTATCATACAAAATTATCATAATTTATAGAAATATTTTGAGAATATTAATAATAATAATTTATAGAAAGAGCTGGAGAGATGGGAAGACAACTGCAAATGAACAAATGTTCTATGGCAATGATTACTATCAGAATATAGTGCTTTAACATTTTAACAAAAAAACTTTTGTTTTACCCAAAACAATATCACTTACCCTACCTTTAAGTCATGGTGAGTTATTATTGTTATACCATGTTTTGTCTTTCAGTTTGGTGTTTGATTTACAGTATTTTTAAGAGTGCAGAAGTAGTTTTAATTTAAGTTAACAAAGAATGTACTAGTTCAGTTTTAGTTTTTCAGATATTATGAGGAAAGTCTTTACAGAAGCTGAAAAGGGTATAGGATGAAAGAATGCATGACATCAGATATGATTTACAAAAGGTCTTATTGTTTATGAAATGTCCCATATATTGACTACAGTGCAAATCGAGGGGGGAGAAGTAAAATTAAGTTTTAGTTTTGCATTGTTCATTGTAGTTTTTATTTATTTTATTTTATTTATTTATTTATTTTTACTTCAGTATTTTATTCTCATTTCAGATAATGAAATTATATTATCACTTGAAGTTTTATTCTTACAATAACCCTGTGTGAATGTCATTTGAAGATGTCCGGTGGCATATCATTCCCGGGCATTTGGCACAGTTGACATTCTCTGAACACACCTGGCTGGCAGTGGAGGGCCAATCGCATGCAAGGGGTGATTAAAGGGTGATTCGGGCCAACACCCAATTAAATGCTCCCGTTGAATAATTAAGAGCCCATATTAAAGAGGACAGTGGACAGTGAAAGGATCTTCATTAGGTTACCATGGGATGCATTAGGTTGCATGTCCACTGAAATCTCATTGACAGCCCTGGCCTCTTTATCTTCAGTGGGACATTATGAGAGCCTGGCACACTTTCACAGAGCAACCACCTCCATTTTCAAGTATGCACTTATCGGATGGCAAACTATCTTCCTGACTATTATAACTACTAGGCTATACCTTGAAGATTGCCACTGATCCATGTTGCTCATTTAGAAGCCCAAGTGATTTTAGCATGTGCTACAGTAAATTGCCAAAGATCCATTTCAATTGTGACATTACGTCAGAACAACTGACATTTGTAATCTGCAACTGTATGGGTAATATTCAGACGTAGAAAATGGTGACTTTGTACACATGGCATTTAATATGGTTTAAATTAATTGCATGTCTAACAGTGATCAGACTTTCTTAAAACATTTGAAAAAAAATAAACTACTGTATTGAAAACATTATTGTCCAGGTAAAAAGCAATTGCAAGCGGTGTTTGATCAACTATAAAAAGAAGCAGTTTCTAATCTCTAAAATCGGGATAATGGAAATGGAATTCAAATCCACATACCTTATGATTAGTTTTTTCATACAGTCAACAATACGTCTCAGCATAATAAGAGATAACACATAATTCCTTATTACTTCCATAACCATTTAGCATCACTTAGCATAACATACTGTACTGTTTGACCGGCCACAGGACTGGATTACAACAATCGTAAAAAACCCAATTCCCTTGTCTGGAAAGTAATTCCCTGATTCTGATCGGACCTTAAAACAGTGGTTCTCAAAATGGGGTCCGGGGACCCCTAGGGGTTCTCAAAGGGGTGTTCCAGGTGGTCCCCGGCTAAATGATATAGGAACCGAATGGACCTTTACAGGTCTGTAACTCAGAAAGTGTACAAATGGAACCAAATGGACCCTCCACTTGGTTCCATTTGTACACTCTCTTATGGGGAGTTATGTGGGTCCATATGGCCTGATGCACACAGCACACAGTGGTGGGGGAACTTTGAAATGAAAAACTTTGAAAAGCACTGCCTTAAAAAAAGGTTATTATCTGACCCCTCCCCCAAGTTTGTCCAGCACAGAGAGGCCTTTCTCCAGGTACTCTGCTCTGCTCAGCCAGAAGGAATCCTTGTCCTTCATGATGTTGGCCAGCACCGCCCCGCCCAGGAAAACCATGTGTTTACGCCTCGGAGGATCCTCGATGCGGATCTTAAACTTCTACACAAGGACAAGAGAACAGAGGTGCAGATGTAAGCAAAGTAGTACACGGCTTAAATGCCTGCCCACACAGTTCATTTAAGTCTGAGAGAGAGAGTAGAAATCAATTGGTTACACTCTCAAACTTAAATTAAGGATCAGGACATTACTGTCTACCTTTTATTTTGGGGCGTATAGAGGTAAATGAAACTTAGCTTCTAGATGAAGCAAAGTAAAGCAAAAAGCAATTGTTACACTGTCAGACTTAAATGAAGGATTAGGACACTTCTGTACCTTTTCTTCTGGAAAATATGAGTGTGTGTAAGTTTGAGGAAATTAGTAATTGTTTGTGTTAGGCCTACACACTCGCAGTACATCTACCTTCCTGTGTATCCGCATTTCCCTTGGCTTGGTTGTGTCGTTTAGAGTGCTTTAAATAAAAAGATGTCTTACTGATAGTTTCTGAGTGTCTCCGTTCAGCACCCTCTCCAGGTACAGCTGTTTGATTTCTCTCTCCAGTCGGGAGGGCAGGCCGGGGTACATGGTGGTGCCCCCTGACAGCACAATGTGCTTATAGAAGTCTGCCCTGCACAGGACAAACAACACAGGATGCTAAGAAAAGGTAGACTATGGCTTTTTGGTGGTCCTTGGCATGGAAAGGTTTGGGAACCCCTGGTTTAGAAAAGTGGTTCTCAAACATTTTCATATCAAGGACCACCAAATTAATATGTATTTGAACCCCATCTGAAAAGATTTTCTGCCAGGGACCCCCATACAAGATATGTGTTGTTAAAATGTTTCCAAAATATTCACGTGAGCTTATTGATAGACTATTCAAATATCCAATGTATATAGGGTTTTGAGAACCACTGCTCAAGTAGAACACAATTCTAGAATCCTATAACAACGGTTAGTACAGAGAACGCTAGGCTGAATGCTTGATATTCCTAATATGTTATTGTACAGGTGCAGTTTAGTATGCACATGGCAGCGGTAGTGTAGTGGGGTACAACAGCGAGGTGTCTCTGACCTGAGGTCAATGTCGGCGGCATTGATGGTGTTGAACAGCAGCTCGGCCACCCCTGCTCCCTCCACGTTGATGAGGTGGGGCTGGAAGAGCGCCTCGGGGGCGCCGAACCTCTCACCTCCCACCATCACCTGCCGACCGTCAGGGAGCTGCAACACAAAAGGTTGTGAGGATGTGCAACATCAAAAATGTTATTTTGAATAATTTCTATTCTGGGGGTCCCTGGCACAAAACATTTTCAAATGGCGGGGGGGGGGTAGTTTGAGAACTACTGAGCTACCATATATGACTCCACCAGAACGGTGGTCTCGTTGGCCAGACGCTGCTCCTGCTCGATGTTGTATCCCACGTAGCAGAGCTTCTCCTTCAGCATCCGCACCGTCTCAAAGTCAGCCGTATGGTTGAAGGCGTAACCTCTCAGCAGCAGCAGCTGATGGAAGCAAGGACAAGAGAGAGAGGGTAAACTGGGTGTTTGAGAAAGTCAGAAGTCCATGCATGTCTTATTATGCCTAACGCTTCTTCTTCTTTCGTGTATCATCATCATTGATGATTGGGTGGCGACATTTGTTTCACAAGATTTTCCTGTTACTTGCAGGGGAGGCCACGTGGAGGCTGTCGTCTTCTCCCCCATGCCTAACGCTGATAACGGCCTTATAGAGTTTATTATATTATTGGGTCTTTAAGTGAAGCAATATAGATCATCAGAATTACACACGACTAAATGTAATGAGTGCAAGCCATGGTGCTTAGACCGGTGGGTTTGCAAGAGGTCACCAGGGGGGCAATTTTTTCACGTCAGAAGATGATTGTGCCAGTTAAATGCACTGTTGCATTTTCACAGGGGGGGCAATGATTATTTGAGGGTCCTTGGCATATAAATATTAGGGAACCCTGGTCTTACACTGTATTCCTGAACCCTGTGATTGGTTGGTTGATTGATTGATTGAGTACAGCAGTACGAGAACAAATGGATGGGACACAAAAAGAAATTATACGGATGAGGATGAGGAAGGGCAGGACATATTACATAAACATGGCCTTTTCTGTCTGCAGTTCATTCACCAAAAAAAAACTAAAAAACATCCTTGTTCAGATCAAATTCAAGAGGCCCTCAATTTGACAACGTCCCCGTCTCACCTTGATGAGGTAGCGTGTGATGTCACGTCCTGCTATGTCCAGCCTGCGTGTGAGGTGGGGCAGAGAGAAGCCCTCATAGACGGGACAGATGTGAGTCACTCCGTCCCCAGAGTCCACCACCACGCCTGTCAGTAAGCCTGTACACACCATCCATTCTCAGAGAATCAACACTTCGTCTCTGTCGGGTGGAAACCTCTTATGTCCAAAACTGTTACTTCTCAGGATTCAAATAAGTAGATAAGCAGATCTACAAGCCCGAAACGCCTCGCTTCGTGCCGCGTTCCGAGCTTGCAGATCTGCTACTTTCGATGCTTTTGTGTGATGTTGATGATGTAGTATGATCAAGTAGGGAATTAAATTATGAAAAAACACATTAAGTTAGAATATGGAGATAAGAGGTTTCTGCCCAAACCAACGACATCCAACAATCATTCACTCATTAATGTGATGCAGGCCTGTCACAATTATTACACAATCGTCTGATGGCAATTATTTGATATAATAACAATTATTTGGGGAAAGAAGGGAAGTCTGGAGCTCTCGGCTGGAACTGTTGAAGATTGATGGATGTACAATTATTTTTGCATAATTGTCAGAATCGTTTGCATTCAGTCAGTTTACTTTATTCGTCATGAGTTATGCCTGGTTCATTTATATTCTGTTGACCTATTTTTGTTTGAACTCATTTTAGTGTGTTGTTTCTGGTTATCGTTGTTATATTCATACATGCTAAAAATATATATTTTGTATGTACTTTTGGTATGCGGTCAGGTTTAGGCCTGGCTCAGGGAAGAGGACGCCCCTGCCATGCATAGTCCACCATGGGCAGCCTTGGAGGTGCGTATAAAATAATGCATTACTTTTTCGTCATTTAGGATAATCGTTTTTGTCTTTGGTATGTGTGTGAATGTATATATTGTATTGGTTCTTTAATTGTTATTTTATTTTTGCATGTCAATTATATTTTTTAATTGCACTGTAATGTTTTGTATTGTACTGTTCTTTCATGATCCTTAGTATGGTGTCATCATACTTGTGGATGTCGAGGGCTTACCCTGAGCATACAGAGTGAGGACAGCCTGAATGGCCACATAGATGCCGTGGAACTGGTACGTCTCAAACATCACCTCTGTAATCTTCTCACGGTTTTTGGTGGGGTTCATGGGCGGCTCAGTCAGCAACACCTGCAAGAGGAAAGCATGACTATAGCAGTGGTTCTCAAAGTGGGGTCCAGAGACCCTCAGGGTTCCTTGATCGGGTTCCAAATGGAACCCTTTGCAGGTCTGTAGATTATACTGTACAAATGACCTTTAAGGGTCCATTTGGTTCCATTCGTTCATTCTCAGAGTTATGGGGGTCCTTGAACAGCAGCTAGTCTTCCTGGGGTCCAAGACAACAATATACATTAACAATTTATATACAAAAAAAGAGAATATTACATTCTCAATGTATTACAAAAAGAATAGTAAAACATGTAGCATATCACAAGTCATTAATCACATAAGAAAGTAGATTTGAGAAAGAAAGAAGGAAACAACAGGAATATAACCGTATATAAAGTAGACAGTGCTGAATTTTGTTTTAGCATGGTTTGAAGTTCTAAATCTAAACCATACTGCAAAATAAATACATAAATAAAAAAATGACTTTTTCTACAAATTATTTGTTTTTGTCAAATCGATTTGGTGAATTGCTTTACCTACTATTTATTGATGAATTTATTTATTACAATGCCAGTCTTACCGTACCTTGCATTCTGGCGGGTTGAGGTCCAGGCGCTCGGGGCCAAAGGTATAGTCCCAGAGGTGAAGCATGTCCTCCCAGGAGCGGACCATGCCGTTGTCCATGGGGTAGGACACCTCCAGGAAGGAACGACACTCGCTGGCTTCATCCCCCACCATCAGGTCCTAGAGGAGAGCAAAGCTTCATTCATAACTACTCCATAGCACCACAAAAACTGATAGACAAAAACTGATTTACACGCTAACAACGCATAGTGTCACACTGCCGAGTAAATACTACTGTAATGTAGGCAGAAGTCAGGTGGGAATCTGGTAAAGGCAGAGATGTCAGAGAATGGGCGTTCGCCCTTACCTCTTTTATATTAAATGGAAATGGTTTGAAAACGTTGATGTAATTGTAGATAACTTATGGGACATAGTTTGCCTTGTTTAAGTTAATTAATACAAATTACTATCTGTGTTATTGGTATGACCCACCTGCTTTATAATGGAGGCTGCAGGTGCAGAGTGTAAATTAGCTTTGGCAGACTACAGAACAGCCAGGGGAAGAGAGCCGCTAGGGCCCTTCATGGAAGGGTGTAGCAGCCTATTATGTAGCTACCTGGGTTGCTGTTCTTTTAGCCTTTTGCCTGTGGTTTATTTTGATATGGCTATTTTTGGACAGGCCTGCACTGTAAATGTTATTGCACTGAGAGGTTGGTGTTTGGAGATTTTTGGTAAATAAAAAAACAACAAAAGGCATTCTTGGATAGTCGACACATTTTGGAGCCTTGAGCCATCGGCCAACCTTTACACCGACCCTATATACTGGGCACCCCCCAAGGGTCTATACTTTGTCCCCTACTTTTTTTCCGGCTACACCAAATCTCTTCACCAAAAATCTACAAGCTCATAACACGTCGCAACGCATTGTGAGCTTCTAGATCTGCTATTGTCGCTGAATGCAAAGAAAAGGGCACGTGATAAGGAGTTATTTAATATTTCTTTACCGGTTCCAATAATTCCTACTAGCTGTCCAGTAGTTCCCAGTACCTGCCATCTGTTCCCAGTGTAGATCCACTGTCTGTCCCATAAAGGGCTTCTGCTGCTCGGTCCTGCGTGGATTACGTGGGTGAGAGGTCAAGATGACCAGTGTGACCTCAGTCTGTGAGAGCACGGATCTGGGATCACTGGTCAGGTCATCTGATTTACAAAACTTAACTCTGTCTTAGGAGGCCAACAGGTGTCAACGCAGCACTCTGTTCTCTGAGACACTTTAACTCATACAAAGCTTATGACTGAGGGTGACAGATCAGGTCTAGGTCACTGGGGGAACAGGATTTAGTGGTGGCTTTTGTATTTGATACGTGTTCTTGTACAGGTAACGACTGAAATAAGTACCTATGCAGTATCAGTAACTCACCTAGTGGTTTACATAATTGCCGATTGTTGTTGTGTTTTATTTGTACATGCTTTCCGTGTAGCACATTCAGATTTGCTTTTTGATTACAAATGCATTACAAATAAAATGCGTTATTATGCAGTGGCTCTGAAATAGGCTAGCCGTCTAAACGAGGGTCTGTCTGCCTGTGTGTCTGACCTGTATTTGCACACGTCCACTAGTACCTCCACTAATGTGTTTTCGCTCTATACTCTGCTCTGGCAGATTTGTCTGGCAACTCTGTCAGAGCCAAGCCGTCTATAATAAGAGGGTTATGAAACTACATGAAGTCTGAGATCCACATGAAGCCACACCGTCATTAGACCCCATCTTGTTAGAATGATGTGTAGAAGTAGACCTTAGGAGCATTCTGTATATCGTCTCTGACGGGTGGAAACCTCATGTCCAAAACTGTTTGGACTGTTTCATAGCAAAAGTAGCAGAACTACAAGCTCAAAACGTGTCTCTTTGCGCCGTGTTTCGAGCTTGTATATCAGTTACTTTTGATGCTTTTGTGTGACGCTGTAGTGTGTGAAGTCGGGCGTTAATTTACGAAAAAATACAAAAAGTTAAAATATGGAAATAAGCTGTTTCTGCAGCCAAACTGCAGATACAGGCGGTCAAGCAGTGTGTGATGATGATGATGCTATGATGTCTGAATCCTCTGCAGTGGCCTCACCTTTATCTCAATGTTGCCCACTTTGGTGGTGGATCGTATGATGGGTCGACCCACCATAGCGGGGAAGATGTGCTCTGGGAAGTTGGAGCCAGCAAAGCCACACTTGACAAACTGTGGATGAAACATACAATGTTCATGTTTAAAAGTGTGATATATGAGAGAGAAATATGAGAGGGGTACAGTGAAAGTTCAAGTTGGAAGCTTTTTTCTTTTCTTCACTTCTCTCAAATAATTTCAGTTCATATTTCTTGATATTGTGCTGTCACAGCAGTCACAATATGAAAGAGTTACATGCAATTGTACTGTATTGTTTCTCTTTATTGCTTTGCATTAGCCAATTACTTTTTCTTCCAATAATATTTTAGCATTTCACGTGCAGAGAAAATGTGTGAAATATGATAGTGAAAAAAACTAAGGTTGCTGAAACATTTCTGCAGCTTTGTTTGATAACAGGTGATTTTACATTATGAATTTACTGTACCAGTTTGACATCCGTGGCTATTCTCTGGATTGTCTCAACTTGTCTATTTGCCTATGAGACACATTCCATAGCCTGAGGGTGTGCAATGCATTCCAGTGTGCATCTACCGTCCATCTGTAGCCACACTACATGTTTGTCTATGCTGTGTTTGTGGATTACAGTAGACAGTTGGCCTGCTTGAATGGTATGCTGTACACACACTACAGTAACTTGAATGACACAGTGCCTATAATGGGATAAATCAAGTGGTTTATGGACCCTGACACCTGGAATCTCTTTCTTCCTGTTTCTCGGCCAATGGAGGATCACTTCCATGCATCACAACCATGTATGGCAGTGTGCAGGTAGGAGTTGGACGAATGACAAGTCCAGACAGATGTGGTGGAATCACTTCTATCCACTATGCAACTATACACGCCCTGTCTGTGTGCAACTTCTCCAAAGTAGTTACGACAAAACGGTCCTGTGGAAAAGGTTTTCTTTGACTTAAATAAAGCACTTGACCCAAAAACTATAATATGCATTTAATATATAACTAGTCTTCTATTTCCATTAGGAAATATAATACTTGCATTATGTTTCACCTAATAGGCTACACCAAGCTAATGTATACTAGTTTTACATGGTTATTCATAGAAGAGAACATAATATCCACTGTAGAAATGACCTGGCTGCAAGAGAATCTATAGCTAGTATATTCTGTATTGCCAGAGCTGTCAGTTATCAGTGGTGGAAAGTAACTAATTACATTTACTCAAGTTCTGTACTTAAGTACAATTTTGAGGCACTTCTACTTCACTTGAGTATTTCCAATTTTCAATACTTTTACTTCTACTCCTAGGCTACTCCACTACAACTCCACTACATCTCTCACTTTTTGAATTCTGGACTTTTACTTGTAACAGAGTATTTCTGCATTGCAGTATTGATATTTTTACTAAAAGTAAGTAAGTAAAAGATTTGAGTACTCTTTCCACCACTGGTTATAACTTATAACACAACTAGTTTCAACTTCAAAGAGGATATTATTAAACTTTACCCCAGTGCCATTGTCACAGACCACCACCTTCCTTCCCTGGCTGTCCATGTTCAGTGTTATTATTCCCTCAAGTCAGGAGGACACACGCGGGTCCGGTTAATGTTATGGATGTGAAAAGTGTTCAAAACACCAACATTGAGCTGAATCCTCGCTGTAAGTTCTTCATGGATCAGAATGGGCGGTGTCGCACACAGCGATCGGGAGGGACGCCCCGAGATTCGAGAAGGAAGGGCCAATGCAGGTATAGAGAGGTAGCATCACACGACGGTCGTCTGTCATGACCGTCATGGATGAACTTCAACCTTGTGTTTGCACCTTCTCCCTTTTTGACCCGTACTTCTACATAAACTTTCAGATTTCAAATATGAAGCGCTTAACCCATGGCCACGGATGTTGCAGTTCTGTACGGGTCCTCAAAAGTACCCGTATCTTCCGTAGTATCCAATAAAAAGCATTTTAATCCGATTGGTGGCCATTGTCTCATAGAGTTATAATGTATCAGAGTGCAGTACACCTCCCAACCGATAGTCGCTTAGTTGAAAGTATGTTGAGGAAATACGGAGAAAATGGCAACCGATCGGATTAGAAGGTTTTTTCATTGAACAATACTAAATATACTGGTACTTTTGAGGGCCCGTACATCATCATAACATCCGTGGCCATGGGGTACGCACTTTATATTTGAAATCTGAACGTTAATGTAGATGTACGGTACGGGCCAAAAAGGGAGAACGGGCAAACAAAACAAAAAAATACATATTCAGTTTCCTACTCGACACATTTCTACATTTGTCAATGCATAGAAGAGAGAAGCCACCTCCAACCACACAGCAGATGTGTTAGTAGTCGGAGTAGGTTACAGACGCTGTCACTTTGATCACTATCCCATTACACCATCTCTCACAGTGGGATGATGGATTTATGAGCAGTCACCCACCAGATGTGCTAGTTAGTTACATTGGCTAGAATGTTGTGCCATACTGTACACATTGCAACTTTAATGTTTAGAGGGGAAAGAAAGAGAAAAGGGGTTCAATTCAATTCAATCTTTATTTTAGACCCAGGAAGATTCATATCAATGCTATAACGACAGGTTATATCCCACATGGCCAGTTCTGGCCAATGTTGTCAAACATTTTCCTGCCAAGGAACCACAAATTGATACAGATTTTGTGCATAATTAAACAACGATCTGTTCTGTAGCTATGTGCATAACAGTGGAGAGAGTGAAACTCTCTGAATACTCATTCTTATTTGGCTAACTTATAGCACAGTCTCTCATTTGGCTAACTAATAGCAAGTGAAATAAAAGGTAAATTAAATATTTTCAACCTGGGTTCAAACCTACGTACACTATATTTGAAATGTAAAAAAAAAAACATTTTTGAAAGTATAAAACTGGATTAAGTCGTTAAACTGTTCCTCGTTTAGCTGGAGACCCCCTGAAACCCCCTCAAGCCAAGCCCCCCTGTGGTCCCTGGACTCCTCCTTCCTTGAGAAGCACTTGCCTGCCCTAGGCAACTGAAAAATCGAGACACCCACAAGGTTGGATAAAAATAAGTTCATTTATTTACATAAAACGTTTACAAAATACATATTTTTCAGTGAAATGCAGCGATGTGTTACGCGCTATGGTGATGGGTATATAAGACATGAAACAGTTGTAGGCCTGTGTCATTTTGATAAGGTATGACTAATAGGTCTCACTGTGAATGTTAAATAGGCACATTTAAAGTTAGTGCTTCAATTCCTCTCCGTTCCCCATCATTTGTTGAGCTGTTCCACCTTCATTATGTTCACCCTTGCAGGTCTTTATCAGTGGGGAAGCATTTGAGAAGACAGCTTATCAAACAACAAAGGAGAGGAGAACAGGTACAAGTAAAACAATGGCTGAGATTTAACTGGGGTTAGAACGTAGTTTTAGGTAGGTATGAACTGTTTAAACCTGAGATGGGTGTTATTAATGCATTGTGAAAGAGTTAGCTCTTAGTTACTCTTTAAGGCAGTGTATGAAAATCAGTTCTGTTTTCGCCATTGACTTGGAGTATATAGCCTATCACTCAAGGCATTGATCACTCAATGTGTGGTGTGCGCCTGAACCGCTGTCAATAAGAAATGCACTCTGTAAAGTACATGACTATTTGAAAAATATCTAACTAAAAAGATATGAGTTGAATCCAGTACCCAAACTTAATATAACGTCAACAATCAAGTCTAGAGACATCCATGAGCATTATTTCTATAAACATGTTTCCTGAGATGTACAAGTACCCACGTAGCATTGTCTATCTACAGTTTTGATTAAATACCACAGTCATTGTTTAGCTCAGTCGGCACTATAGCCTAGACCTTTTTCACAGCGGCATTTTGACATGAAATAGTACGGTAAAAACACAGGCGTTAACAATTGAGGTTGCAACAGAGACAGGGTTCTGCTATAGTGCATGTAGACTCACTTGAAAGGCTCTGCTGAACTAAATGGAATATTATGAAAACTTATAGGCTATAGCATAATTAGCAACACCTGTGTTTACCCTACAATTTAGGCCTAATGTTGATATGGCTGCCAAAGGAAAAAAAGGTCTATTGTGTATAATACAGTCACAGTCATGTGACATTGGTGTTTGTTTAAGTGCATGTCGTTTGTCTGTTCTTGTTCCCTTATAATGTTCACGTCAGCAGCCGCATCACGTCCCAGCTGTAGAACAGCTTTGGAATGTCCGCAGACAGTATGTTCTTGAATGTCAGTCCATCCTTTTCTTTGCATAGCCGTGATGCTGTGATGACAGGCGCCATTAGGGTCCCCGTTGAATAGGGGTGACAAAGTCGGGGGGGACAAAAATCCACGCTCTCCTCAAGGCTCAAACTCACTGTCGCTGCTGACGGAGATTTCGGGGGTGGAGGCCCCAGTCCGGTGTGGCTCAGTGCCTGTGCTGCAGTCACTGGCCTCAGGGCTTCCTGGGTGGTGAGGGTAGGTAGGCAGAAGGTGGGGGTGGTGGTGGCGGTCCTGAAGGGAGCCGTCGGGGGAGCTCTGGGAGACCAGATGGGAAGAATCCTGCTGCAGTCTGGGTGAAGGGAAAGAGAGAAGAGTCATGTTTAATCACCTAATAAGCCCCATATCCTTTGCCGTACAACATAACAAAAATAGCTGATCTACAAGCTCACAGATGAACATTTTGCCTATCCTTTTTTGCCCAATATGGAGGCACCAGGTTACTTGAAAGTGATTCAAAGATCACAAACTGAATGAGCAGGTTGGTACCTTGCGTGGCTGCCTCTGCTGTAGGCGTGTGAAGGTGAATGTAATGCACATTGTAAAGCACTTTGGATTAAAGCTGCCATACTGTACGCAGACCATCTGCCATTTATGGTAGAGCTGTACTTTAATCTCTCTCCCAGACTTTTTGTCTTTGCTTTTACTCTTTTACTACATACAGGCTAACAGTTTGATAGATAGATAGATAGATGGATAGACAGACAGACAGACAGACAGACAGACAGACAGATTAGACAGAGATGTTATCTTACTGTGTGTGTGTGTGTGTGTGTGTGTGTGTGTGTGTGTGTGTGTGTGTGTGTGTGTGTGTGTGTGTGTGTGTGTGTGTGTGTGTGTGTTTAGGATTTAAATCTGTCAACTCACAAGTGACGAGTGAGACACACCCATCATGATTATATGAAGGATGTTTGATCTATAAAACTGGACACATATGAGTGTGGTGACATCTGAACGTCGGAGTCTTATTGTCACTGTTGGTTTAGTCTCGCGTAGCCAGACAACTATTTCACAATCTCCGAATACTATATAGAGTCTGGAACTACACCTCCTGAAATCCGAGACAGGAAGCCCTCATCTGTTCGTCATTTCCGTTCATGAAAATGTATCTTAAAATATCTTTACATTAAAAAACTAAATTCCATTAATTCCTGCTACACGGCAAGCTATGCTTAGATGATTTTGATTCATATTCGGATACATTTGCGCGACTGTAAAGACGAAATGGAAGTGGGGAATAGTCGTCACATCCGCTTTATCATTTTCAGAGCTTCCGTGCTCCAGACTGTATGACCGAAAATTGTGGGAGGCAACAGTCTGGCTCGCGAGACTACCGTTGGTTGGATTGGGGAGGGTTTAAAAGTCTTTCATGTTTCACTGGGTGCAGTGAAAGGCCACCCTAATGTACTGTACTCATCATATTTTTTGAGACATACCTATTCTTTGCCGATGCAGCCCGGTCTCTCTGTCGCCGGTTCTTGAACCAGTTGCCGACCTGTGTGGGTGTGAGACCTGTGGCCTGAGCCAGGTGCCTCTTTCTGGATGGGTTGGGATAGGGGTCTTGCAGGTACCATTCCCTCAGCAGGCTGCGAGTCCTCTCCTATTATGAGAAACACAGAGAATGGTGGCTGTTTAGGTTCCAGGGCTTCGGTTTCACTCAGTGTTCAAAATTATGACTGCTTCCAAAACAAAACAAAAAACAAGACGTTTGCTTCCATAGCAAACCACTGCTGAACATCAGTGAAAGTTTTGATTCAAAAGACGTGCTTATAAAGTACAGTGGAGAGAGAGTAAAAACTCTAGAGCAGGGAGGAGGGGATGGCAGACCCACAGCAGGGGACGGGTTTGGGGACTGGGGACTGGAGACTTCGTCACTGTCGGGGTCGAAACCATGTAAGAGCAGAACTGTTACTTTTCAGAAAATTAAAAAAATAAGCTCTCTTCCAATCGGTCCTGTAGTTATTATTTAGTCACAAGCTCCTGTTAATACTTTTCATTGGATCAATATTTATAAAACCCACGGACAGACGTAACCATTTAAACACAAAAAAAAAAAAGTAAATCAGCAAAAAAACGCATTGTGAGCTTGTAGATTGGCTATTTTTGTTTGAGACTGTAGTATGCTGAAGAAGGGCATTCATTTATGGGTAGGGGAGACACATAAAAAGTTGAAATATAAAGATACAAGGTTTCTGCCCAACAGTGATGATGACAGTGATAGTGTTGAACGACTGAAACACAGAACCTCAGAAGTCAGTGTGTGTGGAAACTGATCTCATTCATACCTACTGTATAAGCCGCAAGTGAGGTCAGGTGGCTCGCTATTATGAAAACCATCTTATCAAACACTGCTGAGAATAATCTCGCCGATGATCTCTCTCTCTCTCCATGCTGGGCGTAATCTCATTAAAGTGGATTTATAAATAGTGTGTAGCTCATAATCTACAGGAGGAGCGGTGTACGTAACATTGTATATCCAGTAAATTGGATGATGCTAAGGGGCTTATGGCGCTGGCGAGGCCGTCCCTTCTGAGGTTTAACCCATTAAGGCCTGAGGGTCTTCAACATTTCAACGAAATGTCTTCTAAGCTTGTCTTCTAGCTAGAGGTTTTAATGGGTTAAGGAGAAGGGAATTGATCAGCAACACTTGTTAACAATGCTGCATTCTGCCACATGAGGGAGATGATGGGCACAGCCAAATGTGTTAATCAACTCCTTTTTACATTTTCTGATTTAGACAATTTCAACCTTTGATTGATTGATTGATTGATTGAATACTTTATTAACACGTTAGTTAACGGCCCATGTAGTACAGTCAAAAGTTATGCTAAAAGGATAACACAAGAAACCCCAGGGGGCTTGTTTCCACCTGGCGTCCCAATTTTTTGGCATGTCATTATAGGCGAAGGTGGTCACAAATATTAAAATATGAAAAATTCTATAACAAGCTCAAATGACTAAGTATTGTAGATACGGCTATTCTTACGGCTATTTTCACTATTTTTGGAAAGTATGAAATAGGACTTCACAAACTGGATTTTACTGTGCACACAGCCACACAGAGAGTTTTTTATTACATTTTTTGCAATGGACTGAAATCGAACTATTTTGCCTTGCCGCTCACCCTTACAGCATTTTACTTAAACTTTGAACCTTGAAGGCTGCCTACAGTTTGCCCTCAGAGGCAGTAGAATCATTGGTTGGAAGTTCTTACTCCACAGTTGTCGAGAAGGGACAACCTACTATACACTATAGCATATCCTCCTCCAACGGCTGTTGGCACCAAATGGAAACTATTTCCATATTTCCTTCAACTGTTTTTTTCAGAACATTAGATCCTGGTATGGCTCATGTTAACATTTTGTGTGTGGGTGTGAACAGTAAAAAAACTAAACTTTACACTGTAAACCACCAACAAGTCAAATACCTTGACTCTATCCAACTAATTAAATATGCACAGCAACATCCTCAGTGTTGGTTCAACTGAGAGAGTAAAAATGTACACTTAAAGTAGGATTTTGCAGTGTGCAGTGCAGTCACTAAAACTATTTACGGTATAGGTTTTGGGTCTTTAAAACCTGCATATTTTAATTGACTGGGTGGTAACCGGTACAGTGGGTCCCTAAGACCTCTGGGCACGTTTTTTATATGTATTTATTTTATATTGTATGTTTTACTTTATATTTAGGTTTATTATAATTGCTACAAATTGCTACAAAACCTGTGGATAGACCAAGTTGAAGGGTACATTTAGGTCTGATAATGATGTACCGATACCGCGCATGTTCAAATCATGAATACTTTACATTATTTCCGACCATTTTCCACAGCATACATTTATTCTTTATTTCTTACCCCCGGGGGTCCTTGGGGGAGTTCCAGGGTGTCCCCAGCAAAAGTGGCTAACATAGCATCACAATCATTTAACCACTTTTATACGTTGGCTATTCAAGCTGTTGCCCCTGGGATGAAGGCGTCTTAGCGCTGTGCACCAGATGGCTGGCCTGCCTGCCTGCCTGCAGACCACCTTCACTAATGTCTTCAGAGCTCTTACTGGGCTGGCTAGTGGCTACATTATAATTTACAATTTAGGCAATGTTTACATTGCCTCAAATAAAGCTCATGTATGCTATACTGACAGTGGTGGAATAAGTACTCAGATTTGTTTTACATAAGTAAAAGTAGCAATACCACAATATTTATCATTTTTAATCTAGCACCTTTTTATTCATTTTTTATTCTAATAAAGTTGGTTCCTTCCTTTTCTTTATGTAAAGCGACTTTGGGTAGCCTACTTTGAAAAGCGCTATATAAATCTGAGCTATTATTATTATTATTATTATTATTATTATTATTATTATAAATATTCTGTTACAAGAAAGGCCTGCATTCAAAAATTCCCCTGAATAAAAGTACAAAAGTAGCGAAAATAGCAGATGTGCAAGCTCAAAACGTGCCACATTGCGACACTTTGTGAGCTTGTAGATCAGCTATTTTCGAACAGCCGTTAATGTATGTTTTGTATTAATAATCAAAATCTACAAAGTAACTAGTTGTAACTAAAGCTGCCAAATAATTGTAGTGGAGTAAAAAGGACTATATTTGACACTATGAGATGTATAGTGAGGTAGAAGTAAAAAGTATCAAAAAAGGAAATACTCAAGTAAAGTGCCTCAAAATTGTACTCAATTACAGTACTTGAGTAAATGTACTTTCCACTACTGGATCATAGACAATTGAGGTTTCAATACACAGTCCTGCCATTGGACAAACAGTTCTTGCATGGAACAACAATAAACTATAACTATTTACGTTTTATCATCTTCATATGCTTGTTACATTTTAGATACTGGCGTTTGAACGCACAACTTCAAAATAAACTAGGAATTTGGATCAACTATTGTGTCATATGGCCTACATAATAAACTGCATAAGACAGGAAGCCTTATAAATGCTTTTGGCATGTTACGCAGCACCATAAGTAATTTATCTGACCTTCCCCCCAGACAGGTCCTGATCACTTTACAAAATCTACTCTCCTGACATGCAGCAGATCTCTGACCTTGCAATAGGACACCAGGTCTAATATGCTTTAACCTGGAGCTCAGCAGACTGACTGCATGAAGGATAACCCGGGTTCATAGCATTATCATCTTAAGAGCTCAGAAACTATAGGCTGCTTGATACACCGACCATTCACCACGGAGTCCTGGCCAATGTTGATTTCGTCGACTAACACTATGACGAAAAATGTCTGTTGACTACCTTTTTTCACTTGGGAAAACGAAATAAAACTAAAACTATGACTAAAATATACTGACAATTTCGTCAACAAATAAAAACTAGACTAAAATGTTTGGGGGGGACTAGTAGAGAAGAGATCCAGTAGAACCAGGACAAGTCATCATGGGTGTCACAGACCGAAAATAGTTGATCTACAAGCTCACAACGCATCGCAGCGCGACACATTGTGAGCTCGTAGATCGGCTATTTTCGGCATGCAGCTAAGTGAAAATCAATTCATGGCCCGCCAAAAATACATTTTAGTCGACTAAATCAACTGTAGATTTAGTCGACTAAAATCTTATGATATTTAGTCGTCTAAAACTAGACTAGAAGTAAAAACATTTCAGGTGACTAAAATGAGCAGAATGTTACTCAAAAGACTATGACTAAAACTAAATCAAAATTGGCCGTCATAATCAACACTGGTCCTGGCTGGTTTAGTTTTTTTACTGTTCACACCCACACACAAAATGTTAACATGAGCCATACCAGGATCTAATGTTCTGAAAAAAACAGTTGAAAGCGAGTACTAACAAGGAAATATGGAAATAGTTTCCATTTGGTGCCAACAGGCCGTTGGAGGAGGATATGCTATAGTATAGTACAGTACTTGAGTAAATGTACTCAGTTACTTTCCACCACTGGTTATTATCAGGGAAGCGACAGTAGCCTAGTACAGTGAGTGATTCTCAAACGTCTTAATTTCAAGGACCCCCAATAACCCCATAACAAATAGTCATATAACCAAATGGTTACATCAGAGTTACAGTCCTGTAAGGGTCCATTTGGAACCCCTTCAAGGAACCCTGAGGGTCCCTGGATCCCACTTAGAGAACCAGCCTATAGTATGATGTAGTAGTGGGCTAGCCTATACATATTTTTCTTAAATTCAACCTGCTCCAACCTCACCCAATTCAAGGACCCCAACGGAAACAAGTCCGCAAGGACTTTTTTGGTCGGACCTTTTAGACAAAAGTATTATAAATGTAACTGTGTTGTTTTACATTCTTTTGCCTAATAAACATTTCAATCAATCAATCAATCAATCAATCAAATCCATTTCTCACAACATCGTTAAAAGTTTCACATGTAAGGGCAAAGTTGTAAGATTTGATGGTGTGTGTCACAGTTTTCTCCCCAAGTATTAGAGGCGACCACTGTCACAAACGATGAAAGCTAAACAAGAAGACTTTTTATGAGCAACGGTTCATATTTCTAACCTTAGCCTATACTTTAAAGCCAGTACATTTACTCAAGTAAGTACTGTACTTAAGTACCATTTTGAGGTATTTTTACCGGAGTATTTCCAATTTTCAATACTTTCATTTCTATACCACTACATCTGAGAGGCAAATATTGTACTTTTACTTTTATACATTTCAGCCATTTGAAAACAGCAGATCTACAAGCTCACAATGCATAGCGAATGCATTGTGAGCTTGTAGATCTGCTATTTTCAAAAGCTATTTAGACATTTTACACATTTGAAAACTTGTGAAATGGGACATTCTGCATAATGAGTAATGTCTACTTGTGGTACTTTAAGTACATTTTGATCCCAATGCTTTTCATTTTATTTTTTCCCCAAATTAATAGTTAGCAACCAAATTGACCCTTACATGTCTGTAACTCTGAGAGTGTACTAACGGGTCCATTTGGTTCCATTTGTACACTCTCAGAGTTAAATGAACACTGATGATGGTGATACAGTGTAGATTGGGACCCCCAATAAACCTAAATGGTTGAGTCCCTGGCATATATTTTCAAATGGGGGTCCGTGGGCTATATGTGTTAATTTGGGGGTCCTTGACGCGAAAAAGGTTGAAAACCACTGCTTTAACGTATTAAGTAAAAACAAAAAGTGTACTTTTTTCACCACTGATAATAACGCATTTTGAACTTGAAAAAAAAAAGAAAATAAACCACATAATCGGACTCACTTTAAAGCAGTGGGTTTTCTGCTCTCCATCCCAGATGGTGCGGGGCAGGGGGAACTTCTTGCGGATGCGGTACTTCTCCACGGGGCCCAGGGCTCGGCCCCGCAGCCTCTCCGCCTCACGGTAGTGCGCGTCCAGCCACAGGTCCTGGAGCTTGGCGTGCGACTCACGCGTAAAGCGGTGCGTCTGGAGGATCTGGTAGAGACCCTCGAAGTTCCCCCCGTGGAAGGCGACCAGGGCGCGGGCTCGCATCACGGACTCCTGCCGGTTGAGAGCCTCCCCTCCGGCGGAGGGCAGCGACCACAGGAACCGGCCGAGCCGCTCCATGTCGCCGGTCTCCTCCAGGTTCTCGCACACCCGGGCCACCTGCTCCGGTGTGAACATGGGCAGCACGGGGAACATGGTTCCGCTCGCTCTCTGTCTGTCGGCTGCTCTGCCTAATACAGCTCAGTTGTTCGGTCAAATTCCTGTCAGCCTACTGGCCTATCAATAATAAAGGCATAAAAAGCCCCCCCAAAAAAGATAGATAGTCTGTCTAGTTAAGGAAACGTTATTTTGCTGGTTAATTTAGTTTGAAGGCGCATCGCATTGATTGGTCCGAGTCCTACCCAACCGCGCGTAAAACTCGCGCTTTCTGGATTCTATGAAACCGAGATAGATTCGTCTACACTTAAGCAATAATCACATGTAATCGGCATGACTTCATTATGTAGCCTAAATTGCTTCTATCCCGCCGTCACCGTGGCCAGTTCATTCGGGCTACGTTACCGAGAAAGCCAGGTGTGTCCGAGTCTATACAGGTCCTATACAGCTCCTCAGGAGTTGTGGCTATAGTAAAAAGAAAGAAAAGCCAGGAGTCAATCTGTATTTATAGCTCGATACAATTAGCATGGCTGGAGTTGTTTTGAGAAGGATTATATGACTGGGCCCATTAGCCTCTTAGTGGGGGGTGGTAGTGTGTACAGAGGTGACTGTTGATCAGCTTGTTTGGCTTAGCTTCTTTAGCCCCGAGGATACGTTGACTGACTGGCGGGATGATTGTGACCTGGTGAGCAAACAGGCGAGGGTCGTTTATTTAATTGGTCCGATGCCGATCTGATGGAAATCTGCTGGAGGTATTATCCCTGGATGTGTAGTGAAGCGTTGTAACTCGTAGAAAGGGTCGCTCGAACTGGAAATGTAGCCTATGTCTACTGTTGTCCAATAGGTTTTGATTGATTGATTGATTGATTGATTGATTACTTTATTAACAGTTTGCAAAAAGAAAGTACATTCTATACAAAAGGATGCTGAAAGGATGAAACCCAAGAAAGCACTATGGCTTGTTTCCATAGGCTGTGTGCTGTGAAACGTTGCCACCAAGAACAATTGGATACAGGCTGATAACCATATTAGATTAGTTTATGCCTAATAATAACCAGTGGTGGTACAAGTACTCAAAGTACACATTTTTTACTTAAATACAAGTAGCAGTACCGAAAGTAGAAATAATAGAAATACTGTTACAAGTAATTAAGTCCAGAATTAAAAATGTACTTGAGTAAAGGTACAAATTGCAATCAAAGTATACTTAAAGTACCAAAAGTGAAAGTACCATTAGGCAGAATGGTCCATTTCACAGGTTTCAAATGTATAAATCTTTTGAAAATAGCAGATTTTGTGAGCTTGTAGATGCCTATTTTCAAATAGCTAAAAGTTTAAAGGAGTAGTTCATCCAAAAAATTACTTATTTTCTATCAATTGCACACCCCATGAAGCCTTGAATTCATGGATTTGTTTTTGTTTTTGTTGCATTCCTAAGTTAATAATTTGATTCCCGTCACCTACCGACTAGTGTATCCGGTAGGAGACACAAAGTAGATTCTTTGTGTCTCCTACCGGAAATACACACGGTCATCAAATTGTTGGCTTAGGAATGCAACAAAAACAAAAATAAATCCATGAATTCAAGGCTTCATGGGGCGTGCAATTGATATAAAATAAGTCATTTTTTTGGGTGAACTCCTCCTTTAAATAGGGCTAAAGTGGTTGATGTATGTTTTGATACTCCGAATCTACTTAGTTTTATTCACAAACAACTGCACCTGTCCGGAGGTTTACTAGCCTATGCGGTAGGTTCTTGGTTATTTGTATTGGTTGTACACTGTGTGTATTACTATTTCTTGTTTGATTATTGGCTTTTTTCTATTGTGTAAAGTGTATCCCTTGGAGTTATCTTATGTATTTGTGATGTATCTTGGATGACTATTTTGTTGTTTGTTTTTGTATTCGTATGTTAAGCTTAGACTGTGTAATTTTAACGCTGCATCTTGGCCAGTTCCCACTTGAAAAAGAGACTGTGTCTCAACGTGTTTTTTACTGGTTAAATAAAGGTTAAAAAGTACAATATTTGACTTAGAGGTGTATAGTGGAGTAAAAGTAAAAGTATACAAAATTGGAAATTGAAACTTATATAAATACTTAAACTTAAGTAAATGTACTTAGTTACTTAGGAGCTCTCTCTCAGCCACTAACACACAGGCTCATGTTTTAACGAGTTGTGTCTCTCCTGGTCACTGTCTCTGCCCCCTAGGCCATGAAGACCTGGATCACATGATGATGCTCCTCCCATTTGACCGAGAGGGCACTTAAACCACCACGACTATCCCCGACAAACTAATACCTGGTAATTAAACTAGACACGGCTATCCTCCTGCTCCATGACCTCTCACAGGAGGACCAATAGGTAGGCTTAATGTAGGCGTTCTCATAGTGGAGTCTGGGGCCCCCGGGAGTTCTTAGGGCTTTGGGGGGGCGGGTTCCAGTAGGGGGTCCCCAACATATTGTGTTAATATAGCATCAAAATCTGTTGGCTATTTGAAAATAGCCAATCAACAAATCTTGTATGGGGGTTCTTGGCACAAAATATTTCCTGATGGGGGGGGTGGTCCACGGCCAATATATATATACATTTGGGGGTCCTTGACATGAAAATGTTTGAGAACCACTGAGAAAATTATTTTTCCAGTCGGGTTACACATTTCTTCCAATCAGGAGATAGGACCATACAAACATAATTTATCAGCTTGTTCTCCAGTTCCATTTTTATTTATTTGTTTCATCACTTCCAATTTCACTTGTTTATCCATGTATCCTGTATGGCTTCTCTCTCCTGATTGGAAGAAATTGGTACCCTGTCCTGAAAATGTATTTCCTGAGATGGTGAGACCCTTGTTATGAATGAATGAATGTCTTTATTGAGTCGTAGACTCATTAAATGGTCCACAGAATAACATACAATTATGGTACATAAAACAAGAGCTTTTTAACATTTATTTGAACAAAACCACCTTTAATCAGTGTCCTGTATATTACCAAGCATGCAGACAGGAAACAAAGCGAAATTGAATTAATTTTGTTTAAGTGCCATAGTCAAAACAAAATAAAAATGTAGCTGCAATGAACCGGGCTCCACCGAATGGCAAAGGTCTTGGAGGTTGACAAAAGTGAATTTATCACCATATCACCAGAGTTCTTGAACAATCTCTTAGCTTTTTTCAATCTATGTCTATGCATATGGACATAGATTGAGAAATGTCATGTCATTTGACAATTAGAGTAT
>NC_139956.1:26965663-26990663 GCF_963454915.1 Gymnoscopelus microlampas | reverse complement strand
CAGCAGTTTTTTTTGCATTCATTTTTGGTCTGCATTACAGTTTGTTTACAGTATAAAGAATTACTGACACAGGTACAGGACCTTTATTTCTTTAATATAACTCAGACATACAATTTTATGGTTCTGATTGTTATCCTGCAGAATGTATCCAATGTTCCTTATTGCATGTAGCATCGTGCCATCCTATCTTACAGTGCCCAGTTATCTAACTTTACGCTATTTCCAGGGGGAATCCCTGCTGCTTGACTTAACGGGGAAATTAGCACCTCCGTCGTAGACACATTCATTTGTGAACACACACGCACACAAGTTCCAGACAGGAAACAACACGGTATCGTTGGAAGGATCAGCTTATCGTGAGCTCTTGGTAGCCGGCAAGTTCTAATTTAAGCCTTTTACAAAATAGCTCAGCAATTGCCGCTCACTGGTTGTTTGCTGGATTAATTGTGTTAGCTCACTGTGGCACCCATGTGCAGGGTTCGATGTGTGTGTGTGGCGCTATGTTTTATCCCTGCTTCTGGTCAGACTAAATTAAAGTGCATTTCCTTTTGAGAAACGTAGACTGTATGATATGTTTGATATTTATTTATAATAATATTTAGTTTGATAATACCCTGCCTGCCTAGTTTTAGCTTAATTATCCGTGAAACAATGCAACGCAGCTTACCTACTTAAGAAGATTTAATCTATTTATTTATATCTTAAGATGTATTAAAGATAAGTAATGCTGAACACTCAAAGTCAAATGGAAAGTTTAAGTTTGATTTCCTCTCATTTCATCTGTGGTGGTCAAGATTAGAGTCAAGAGCCAAACCAGAGGGGGGAAAAAAGTTTAATAATCAAAGTGACTGTTTTGCCTATAATAAACAGAATGGGAATGGCGGCCCATTATCACAAAACCCTCTCCAAATCCAGAGTGTTCATTTCAGTCAGTGTAAAAGGGTCTGTTACCGATCCATTATTACACTCTCAGAGCTATAACCCACACTCCGGATTTGTGAATGCAACAGGTGTTATTGGAGTTGTATAGGAATCCTACAAGGATTTAAAGTGGTACCTCTTCTCACCTAATGCCATAATGCTCATTAATTCCTGCTTCAGTGACTTGCCTCCCACTCTGATCCTCTCTGGCCTGGCCAGCCAGCCACGCCTTAAAGTGGCGACGCTGACACACGAGAGAGATAGAGAGATAGAGCTGAACTGTATATGCCAAGATTGAGGTATTGTAGCCTATACACAGTATAGTATACTGTAAGGTGGTGGACAAAGTACTCAACTCCTAATCTCTCAAGACAGATTTAGAGCTGAGGGTGCTGTTTTTTCCTTTTGTTTTTACTATGGGTTCCCAGATTGCTCATCTCCAGGCTGGGGTTGACTCAGGTACTGGGGACGCCAGTACCTGAGTCAGAGTACCTGAGTCAAAGTATAGATATGGTCCAATATTGAGCAACTACAAGTGAAAGTTGGTCAGTCAAATTTGTTCTTGAGTTAAAGTGCTGGAATCGGAATCAGAATCATCTTTATTGTCACATATACAGGTTTGCAGGTGTAAAACAGTGGGTGAAATTTGCTTTTGTGCAAGCTCCATCGTTTTTGTTGTTTCCAGAAAAAGAAAGAACAAAGAGGGGTGCAAGGAGTACTTGTTATAGAAAATACTTGAGTATTCTTAGCAATGATAGAAATTAAGTACTTACTATTAAACAATACTCAAGTATTCAAAAGTATATGCTTTTAAAAATTGTGTAGGTATTCAAACATATAAATTACAAAACACATTTTCTTTTTAATATAAATGCATTGCTATATTGAAATTTAGTTTAGCCATCTTCACTATATTTGAAATAGGGCTTAAAAATAATACTAATAATAATGGTTAATTCATAATGTACCTTTTCCTTTCCTAGAAATGTAGTGGGGTCAAAAGTTCAATACTGTCCACCACTGCATATCACCATTATTTCTGACATGCCCTAACTTGACAGGTCAGAGTGGGTGGGTGGGTCTTCACTGGCCAGGCACGTGGCTGGGGGATTGATTCACTGATGGGATCCGCATCCTCCCACAAGACAGTTTGTCGATTATGGATCAAAGCTGCACCGAGGTCGATGAGTTATTCCCCCAGAGGGACAATGTTCACTGTCTTCATGAAAGCTATAGGAGGGAGGAGGGATGAGAAATAAGGTAAAACTGTGTACACACACTCTCTGGGTGCCAGCGCAGAACCTCTTTCTCAAATCTTTCACATGGGCCTGTTACAGAGCCACAAGGAGGCAGATTTTTGTAAAAACAATGTTTTATATTACTCCTACAGATTTTGCCCATACATCACGCAAATCGGTACACAGTATCTCTCATTAAACCAAACCAATCTGTCCGATTTTTCATATTGCATCCTGATTGGCGAATTTCGAACATTAGTAGCCCACAATAACCTATACCTGACCTGGTGGAGACCTGTGCTCCGAGGAGCATTTTTCTAGTTGACTCTGCTCTGGCCTCTCTCTCTCACACACGTTGAGAGAGAGTTAGTTGGTAAGACAGAATAAGTTATGTGGGTGTGTGATGTCGTGTGTCCATAAAAATCTTAGATATTTATACTTCTCCTGCAACCCACATCTGATCTCTCCGGTGTTCTTTCTGCTCTTTGTGTTCACTTGCAACACTGTGTGCGTGCGTGTGAGTGGGCATGTGTGTGCGTATACACACTCAAACCAGTGGTGGAAAGTAACTCAGTACATTTACTTAAGTACTGTACAATTTTGTGGCCGATCTACAAGCTTTGTGAGCTTGTAGATCTGCTATTTTCAAAAGATTTGTATGAATGTTATACATATATATGATAACTTGTGAAACTGGGGACATCTTTGCATAACGATTACTTTTACTTTTGGTAGTTTAAGTATATTTCGATGCCAATACTTTTGTACTTTTTGTACATTTTGAATACCATACTTTTACTTGTAACAGTGTTTCTACATTGCAGCATTGATACTTTTACTTCAGTAAAAAAAATAGTACTTTTTCCACAACTGGTGCGTAGACACACTCAACTGCCATTTGTGCACGCTGCCCATAAGGAGACACACACACACACACACACACACACACACACACACACACACACACACACACACACACACACACACACACACACACACACACACACACACACACACACTCAGTATATCCGGTCCTGTTGGGCTGAGGGGCGTTGCAGCAGGCTGAGTTGAGCCTGCTTGGTGAGAAGAGGGATTACTTATATCTGTTAGGCCTGCTTTCCTCTTCCCCGGCAGAGCGCTGTCACGTCTCATTAGTCCTGCACCCAAACCTGGATTGCGTGGCTTTAGCTAGGATGCGTTTAAAATGCAGGCGGCCTGGGTGTCCATGAATACAGGGCTTATGGGCAGAGTGATACTGTATAGTGTAACAGTATGTCAGTGATTCTCAAACAAACCTTTTCATGTCAAGGACCCCCAGATTAATATGTTTTTGGCCACGGACCCCCCCATCTAAAAATATTTTGTGCCCTAAAAAATCTTGTGTTAAAATGTTTCAAACCTATTTCTTAAACGAAGGGTTTTCCTGAAAACAGCCCGAACTACAAGCTCACAACGCCTGAAACCAACTGGATCCATGGGGGTCCGCCGAGCGCCGACCCAGGCACACAGACAGCACTGCTGTCTGTGTGCCTTTTGCCAGAGAGGCCACTATATGAGCAGACAGGTAAACGGCTCCCCAAGCTGGTGATGTTGGCAGCTAAGCTCCTGCTCCTTTAAGTGTCATGGATGTCTCATAGAGAGACATTGCGGATGCATGTGACGTTCAAGTCTGTCCGGTTGTCCAGAGAAAGATGCTTAAAGAAAAATGTTACCTTAGCTAATGCATGATTTCATGTAATTGGGGGGCTTTTATGCCTTTATGGATAGGACAGTAGGAGAGAGATGGGGAGTGACATGCAGCAAAGGCCGTCCGGATCGGGACTCAAACCCACGACGGGCTGTCAGGCTACATTGAGCCTAGGTGCCTGGACCGCTACACTAGCGGTCCAGGCCTTAATGTGGGCAAAGGCAAATGAATTTGTATAGCACATTTAAATTCAAAGTACTTTACTCGAGGCACAAAAAGGCTTCTGAAAGCATAAAAAGGAATTTAAAGAGACATAGAGAGTAGAAGGAATAAAGTAGATGATGAGGCTTGAAGAAAATAATGGTAGCAACGCATGGTTTTACTTTTTTCACACTAGTGACTTTTTTGAGAACCACTGGTTTAAATTAACGGTGAGCCCTGAAATCTTTTTTTGTGTGTAGCAGCTAAATCGTTTTTCCTTTTTTTTAATTACAAAATGAGACATGTAGCTCTTAAGCCTTGTTCAGAACCATTTGTTCTAATCGCTCGTGATGTTTTTACAGTCAAGTGGCTCCACAAGACACAGCAGCCACCGACGCTCAGCTAAGTGCTATACAAGCATCCAATAATGTTCCCATTCATCCCAGGACCTACTGAACCAGTAAACCCACTGTTATTAACACATGCTACAGTGGGCAAACAATCTGTTTATCTGCACCCAAAACTTGTTTTGTGAAAGCCCCGCGCGGGATGTGGGTCACTGCCCGCCAAGCTCACTGACCCATGTAAAACACCCTATGTGTCTGTACGTTGACCTTGTGACCTCTCTATCCTCAGCCTTCCTCCCCTCAGAAGAAGACCCCCCCCCACACACACACACACACACACTCCACCTCCACCTCCTTCTCGTCGTCTTCATCCTCCAGCTGGCGCGCTCCCCCTGTCCGGAAGCGGTGGAGGCGTTTAGCGGTTCAGCTAATCTAGATGCATGGATTAAAGTTCTCAGTCGCGACAAAACGATTTCCGTCATTTGGATTCTATAGAAGACGGGCATGTCTTCTTTGGAAGCATGTTGCGCAGCGAAAATATCCGATCTACAAGCTCTCAATGCGTCTGCGGCTCAGATATTTCATATAAAAGCAACAGGTTAAAGCCTCGATCTGTGATTTCTTTTTCTGGTTGGCAGTATGTAGAACAGCAGGAACAATATTAGGCTACTGAAACATGATAATCTTTACATATTGTGTTAATTGTTTAGGAATCAGAGCTAGTGTGGAGGGCTCCTTTCACACGGTTTCACAAATCGCACATTAGGACTTGGTCATACATTTTATTTTGCTTTAATCCATGTAGATGGCGGGAGGCCTACCCTCCTGCTAGCGTACACAAGGGAGGCCCGGGCCTAATTGCTTCTGTCGTAAAGCTCCCTGACCCAAATAAAGCCCTTGCTCCCCCAAAGCTGTCAAGATAAACCCACTTTACCACACCAAACCTGCCTCACACGGCACCCCCTAAAACCACCATACCTCCCACCCACCCCTCTCACCCTATACCCTCACCCCTCTGCTCTGCTCCTCCACCTTTTGCTATACATTAAAGGCCCAATTATATTTCCCCGAGCGCCGAAAATGATGTGCTTTCGATGGAAAAGAGGTGCTGACGTGAGGGTCACCGGAAGACTCACCCCAAAACACGCTCGCCCCCATTTTTTTCTGCCGACCGCACGCTGTGGCGGTGCTTGTATTTGTTTTACTGAGAAGGTTAGAAATACATTTAGGGTTAGGCATAGTTTTACTGAGGTGAAGTCTAGGAATAGGGTTAGGTATTGGCACCATTTTACTGAGGTTAAGGTTAGGAATAAGGTTGGGTTTAGGCATAGTTTACTGAGGTTACGTTGAGGAATACCAGGTAGAGACCGTTCCGAGGTCGCCGAATTTGCACTCGGGGCGAGTGTGTTTTGGGGCGAGCGTTTTGGTATTTGACGTGAGGAGTTGGACGTAATTTAGACAGGGAGGCAAGATTGGTGTTTTCTACGAAGGGCAGGTGTTCAGACAGGAGGCAGAAGCAGGTGTCGTGATTTCCAAAGCAGTCAACCATATCGGTTACAAATGGGCTGTGTGCAACCATAGGCTGTGATACTTGAGTAGGACTGTATGGTATGATATGTTAGGTTGTGCCTTGGTGCTGGTTTCATTCGCATGGGCCTTCAACAGTATGTTCTCAGTTTCTTTCTGAAAATAGAATACAAATCTACTTTTTTATCCTGGGGATTTTCATGCCATGTCATTTGGATGCCATGTTCTGTTACATCCCCTAGTTTGAGTAACCAATCAAGTAGTTGTTTGGAATTCATTCACACTATAATCACTGATAGGGAATTGATCTATGGGCTGCCAGCTTCCCTTGTGCTATTTTTGGGCTTTTTATGCCTTTATTGATAGGACAGTAGGTTGACAGGAAATGGGGAGAGAGAGATGCGGGGAGTGACACGCAGCAAAAGGCCGTCGGGATCAGGACTCGAACCGACGACGTGCTATCAGGCTACATTGAGCCTAGGTGCCCGGACCGCTACGCCAGCCGTCCGGGCCGCGCCGTAGGATCAATATGAGGATGGAAGTCACCCCTTACCTCCATTTGACCTCTGGGCCTGTAATCATACAGGATGACACAAGAACCTCTATAAACGTGCTCACCATAGTTGGTAGAACTGAGTGTAAGCCCTCTCAGAGCAATATCTCCCCTGATCAAGCAGGGATGAATAGTGGAAGAGTGGTATAAATGTGGTCTCTAATGCTGCGGGAGACTAGGGTTCAAATCACAGGTATGAAAAGTTATGGACTGCACTTTTAACATATCAGTTCATAAATGATTATCATTGGCAAGAGGCATTAGTTTAGCTTTTGTTTCCCCCATTTAAAGGACCTAGTCACCCATTTTCAACCCATCTTCATATAATTGGTCCTCACTACTCATTACAAGATGGTACCATTTCCGTCTACTCGGTCAGCGTCTCAGAGGAAGGCCGTTGACAGTTCAGTAACCTGCCTACCAGTGACATCATCGGTAGGCATATTAATGCAAGAATATGGCTTCTATTTCAGCATGCTAACTTTCCATGAAGAGAATGACTGTAGTTTCTATTAGCTTGGAATCCCTTTTGATGATGTCATTGGTTGGTCTGAACTGTCCATATCCTAACAATGACCAATGAGACGCAGGGTGAGTAGACGGAAATTGTGCCATCTTATAATGGGCATTATGACCAATAGGCTATATGCACAGCAGCCATATTAGAAAGAAATTCCTTACTTCCTTCACAGGTTTACCACAGTGGTTCTCAAACCTTTTCATTTCAACGACCCCCATAACTCTGAGTGTACAAATGGAATCAAATGGACCCGGGTCCATTTGATTCCATTTGTACACTCTCAGAGTTACACACCTTTTTAAGGGGACATTTAAAAGGTTCACCCAAGTAACCATAAGGGTCCCTGGACTCCACTTTGAGACCCACTGGTGTAGCAGAGTGTTTCCAGTGAGCCAACATGCTCATAGTCAGGGGATATTAAAAAAGTCTTGGAATAAATTCCTTACCAAAAAAAATCTTCACCAATGTGTTTGTAAAGGTCTCACAAAGACTGAAATGCAGTATCCCTAGGAGAATTTTTGACAGCTCCTTAAAGTTGGGGTACCATCCATAACCTTGGTTAAAAAAGAATCCCCCCAAAAAAATCAAAATTTAATTCTGTTTTAAGTAGCATGTGAGGTGTCAAACTAGGGTGTTTTTATGATTCTGAATCCATTGCAATCATTTGTTTTGCACCAAAACCACTCCTTGGGCTAAAAACGGCCCAATCTCAATAAAAGGCTTTTTACACAAAAAGTATACATGGCTATGGCCGTTTTTAGGAGTGGTTTTGGTGCAAAACAAATGATTGCAATGGATTCAGAATCATAAAAACACCCTAGTTTGACCCCTCACATGCAACTTAAAACAGAATTAAATTTTGATTTTTTTTTGGATTTTTTTTTAACCAAGGTTATGGTGGGTACCCCAACTTTAAGGAGCTGTCAAACATTCTCCTAGGGATACTGCATTAAAGTCTTTGTGAGATGTGTTACTAGACACCTTTACAAACACATTGGTGAAGATTTTTTTTGGTAAGGAATTTATTCCAAGATTGGAAAATATTCTGCTAATATCCCCTGACTATCAATATCAGCACCCTGACTCTGTTTGACCAGAATGGAACAGAGCCTTCATTAGTATCATTGGTAACACCTGTGAAGGAAGTAAAGAAGAGGCCCAATTTCTTTACGAAAGGGCTGCTGTGCATAGAGCCTATTATATGAAGATAAGGTTGAAAATGGGTGAAGTGCTCCTTTAAGCCCTATGTACTTCGTCATATGAATAGCAAAAATTAACGATCTACAAGCTCCCAATGCATTGTGAGCTTGTAGTGACTTTTTGCAATTTTTTGAAAATGTTGGTACATCTTCACTTATTATGACATGCACAAAATAGGGACGCCAGATGAAAAGTGGTTAATATAGAGGCGAATGCAGCAGTTGTGAGGTCAAAAGGCAGAGCAATTATACCTCTAAATCCAAGGCTATGGTGTTGCGTGCTACCTTCTCGCGTGTCATTATTGGGCCCCAGTAATGCAGGCTTAGCCACAAAATACCACACCGCGGGTAGTCGTCAGGTGGTGAATCTCACACATGTTCTACTTTACAAAACAGATGGTCAGCCCGTTGATGGACACTAAATTCGTCTCAAACCCTCTCTTACAGCCAACTCTGTATTGGACTGTACATTTATATGTCCAAAACTGATTTTGTCAAATGTATAATTTGTTATTATTTTAATCAGTAAAGGAATGTACTGTCACTCATCTAATAGTAATATAACGTCATACTTGACAGTGAAGCCTGCACCTCTCAAAGTAGATATTTGACCACCATTAACATCTAAGTTGTCTGTAGCTGATGGGTATCTTTATTTAAGTATTTGTGTGTGTGTCTGTGTGTGGGGAGGGGGGGAGGCAAATAAAACCATTTGCAGCCAATTTGCAGCCAATTTTGCAATATTTATGGAGGTAACATTGGCCAAAGCAGATCTACAAGCTCGTAGATCGCTTAACAGATTTGGTGTAGATGGAAAAAAGCGGCCCAAGTGCAGTTGTAACTCGGGTCTGTTTTACTGAGAATAGAGTAACAGAGATAAAAGACAGCTCCAACACATTGAGACAAAGGGGTGTTTTGAAGTAATTCTGCTGCCCCCTGGTGGCGAGTTCTGTCACAACACCAAAGTGCAATTTTGACTTTCAAATTCCAAAAGCACTTGTAACAGCACTGTGAACAGATATTGCAGTTTTATTGCGATACTGAATTACTCAACAAAATACAGTAATGTGTTGTTTCACATTCAAAGAAATAGTGAGTACCAGTCAACACATGCATCACGCACACACACACACACACACCACATTCGCAGAATCTTCACAATGTACAGTACACAAAATGAAACAAAAGGAAAAAAAAGAAAAGAAAAGCATGCAATAATATTCAGAACACGCCATAGCTGGTCAAATAAGCTTCCTCTGCCCATTAAAAACTGTATATATGTATCTGATATCTACCCCACGATTTGAACGACTAGATAATTTGAATTTACAACATGGTCATCATCAGTAATAACATACAGAGTTGAACAGTTTGTTTGTAACGATGGCGTGTGGCTTTTTTTTGGCCACCAATAGTGGGCGACTTAGTTTACATTCAACCAGTCACCATGAGGTATGGTAAGGTCCCAGTTTATTGGCATTGGTCCTCGGTCGTTGTTGTTGTTGTCGTCGTCGTGGAATGTGGATTTCACAGTACAGAAAAGAAAAGGTAACAAGAAAGAGTGTCTAAAAAGCCATTTGTAACATACTGGTGAAATCAATGCAACTTTGAATCTCTTGATCATTTTCTCCCAATTTACTCTCCCAATTTACTGCCAGTCTGCCAGTACTGCAGCCCCGGCTGGCGCTGCCAAATCCCAGCTGATGCTATGCAATCAAGTCCCATCATCCACCTTTCCTTCACCGTGCTCATCACAAAACAACAGTTCTGGATTAATATCTAGAACGCCCTGTTTGGTATGCATTAGGCCAGTGGTTCCCAAACTTTTTAGCTCGAGACCCAAAAGAGAAAATATATGTTTTGCCCAGGACCCAAACTAGAGAAAATAGCAGATCTACAAGCTCACAACGCATCGCTTTGTGCTGTGTTGTGAGCTTGTGGATCTGCTATTTTCACTACTTCT
This sequence comes from Gymnoscopelus microlampas, assembly GCF_963454915.1. Classification (NCBI taxonomy): domain Eukaryota; kingdom Metazoa; phylum Chordata; class Actinopteri; order Myctophiformes; family Myctophidae; genus Gymnoscopelus; species Gymnoscopelus microlampas. The sequence continues at coordinate 26,980,507 of NC_139956.1, read as the reverse complement.
TAAAGGTTTTGGGGGGATCACCAGACCTCACTTTGAGAACCCCTGAACTAATCCAGTACTTTGAGCAGGGACAGCTGTGCATTCTCCTTTCTGACCAAAGACATTTTCCATTGTAAGAAAACAAGGCTATCCTAAAGCTTCTCTCAGGGCCGTTACTGTATGCACTTACATCATGAGTAAGTAGGTTCAATGTAAGACTAAACTACATATACTGTATAATATCACAAAATGGTCTCTTTTGGAATGTGTGTCATATTGTGTGCGTTTACCCCTAACTGCCTTGTACTTCCTTTCTATACCTGAAATCTGAAGGTTAGCAATAACAATCTTTACTTTCTACAATCTGTACTTTGTTGACTTTGGTATTGCGGTTTGGTCTAGGCTGTTCCAGCTTTGATAAATGAACGATAGCAATAATTCCAAGGGGTATACTAGGGTTTTAATCCCTAAATCCTAACAGAGGTCCACAGCCATCCGCGGACCGGTATACGATACTGTAGAAGTGAATTAAGTAAAAACATCCATTCGTCTTTTACCATGACCCAAAGCTGTACAGTAAAAGGATCACATCAACCTCAGAGTAAATTTGGAAATCTGTTTTTCCGCATGCGTACAGAAACTGCTAGCTATAGTTTCCATGCAACAGTAGCATTTTGGCTCTCTTTAGGTGAAGAGAAGAGCTTGGTCTCATTTCAGTGATACAATCCTATACATACATACAACTCTGGGTTCATTTCTCAGATGCCAGTCAATTAAATGTTGTAACATCATAGGCTATCCCAGCGATTCCCAACCTGTGGACCGGGGACCCCTGGTGGGCCTTGAGGTAATTGCGGTGCCCCAAAGATTTGGCAAAAACACAAAGTTTGAATGATAATATAACATTAATATTAAAGAATTCAATTTAAACTCAATTTAAACCTTGAGTTTTCTTTGTGACACCGATAAACAGGAGCTTAAAGTATGCTATGTTATAGTTCCATTGATCCGAGCAGGGAACACAATCGATTGATTGATCATTAAAATGAAACATGCTCTGAAAATGCCATCTGACCACTTAACTCGGCAGCCATTCCATGCAGCCATTCGGTGCCATGTTAAGTGGTCAGATGGGTGGGCCCTGTGGGCAAGTTGGCCCTGATCCAGAAAAGGTTGGGAACCGCTGGGCTATATACCATATCACACACGCACACATACAAACACATTCTTTTGGACGACTACAACCCCACTTTGTGTGCACATACAGTATACAGTACTGTAGCACAACTTCTGGTAGTGGTCTCTACATTGGTGTGGCTCTGTTCTGCACGTGGATTCTTGAAGGGCAAGACCACTTTGGTAGAGGTTTGGGTTGTGTAGTTACCTTGCCATGATGTAACTCCGAATGTGGACAAGAAATCAAAAATAATTGCTCCATTGATTAGAAATTGATAATTCAAAATATGCTCCTCACTGACTTACATTGTACGGTGAAACAGCTCTCAAAGTCACTCTTTTAGCACATAAACAAACACAAATAAATGTGATTCAGACAATATAGAACATCACAAAACCCAGTACTGTTTATTTTTTTAATACAGATTTCAACTTCCTGCTGATTTTACTATTTGAAGATCCGGATCCGCGGATCCAGTCCGGGTTTTCTTCCTAATAAAAATAGCAAAATCAATAGGACGTTAAAATCTTTATTAAGTACTGAGTTTGGTGATGTTCTATATTGTCTGAATCAACTTTGTTTGCGTTTGTTTATGTGCTAAAAGAGTGGTTTTGAGAGCTGTTTTACCGTACAATGTAAGTCAATGAGGAGCATATTTTGAATGATCAATTTCTAATCAATGGAGCAATTATTTTAGATTTATTGTCCACCTTTGGAGTAACATCATGGCAAGGTACTGTAACTACACAACCCAAACCTCTACCAAAGTGGTCTTGCCCTTTAAGTAGTCTCTCAAGACAAACGCGTTGGCGCTCTCAATTTCCAAATGCTTCCGCCTACCCGTCTGTAATTAAGCAGCTCTGACACTGAGTAGTAAACAAGATGGATATCCGGTCATTTCCCCACGTCCGTATCCCCCGTGCCGTCACTTAAATAACTCCTACTGGAAAACGAATTAGTAGAAGCCTTGCCAGCTATAGCTGCTCAACAGAAATGCAAAATCAAAAAGACACATCTCATATAAGATATTTTACAATACATTTTCGTGAACACCGTGTCATGATGATTGGTCGAATATCTTCTGGTCTGAAGAGCTTTTCCGTTGAAACGACGATGGCTTCCTCTTCTGAAATTTGAACGGGCTGAATTTACAGACTGTCTCTGGGACATTCGAAGATTGTAGAAGAGACAGGCTGGCTTGAGAGACTAGTCCTTTTAGGGAATAGTTAACCATGTGAGATCCAACCCCTTGGTCTCAAGAAGAGCTGTGGTATTTAACAACACGTCCTCACCCATCATCACCACCACCAACCACACAACACAGCAACCAAGATCACCGGGGAAGAAAGGGACAGAACAATAGAGAAAGAAAGAGAGAGTGAGTGAGCGTGAGGCCAACCAACCCCTTCCCGTGCTCCTCCTCCTCCTCCTCTTCCTCATCCCTCCGGCCCACGCTCCCGTTCTACTCCTCACACACCGACTCGCTCAGGTCCACGGCGCCACCTCTGGTGAGCCTCCGCATCTTGCTGAAGTCGTGGTCGGTCCTCAGGTAGGAGAGCGAGGGGCCTCCCTCGCTGTGGCCGGCCAGGTCCTGGGGCTGCGCCTCCGTGGGCAGGGCCCTCATCTCCCCGCCGCTGCGCCAGTAGAGTGTGTAGCGCTGGGGGTCCGACACGCCGAACGTGTCGGCACACAGCTGCGCCAGGGCCTCGCTGCTCTCCCCGGCCCTCCACTGCAACGTACGCACCGCGCTGCGCTCGCCGTCCTGGAAGAGTATCCGAACGCACCTCTGGGGAGAGAGAGGGAGAGGGAGAGAGGGATTATCAGACGTGGAAAGAGAGAGAGAGTCAGAGTGATGGAGATACCTACACAAGAGATACCAACACAACTAGACACAAACAGATGTTTTCTATTGATGCAAGGCTTGTACTTTGGAGATCAAAAGAGGGACAGAGAGTGACATCAAGAACATAAAGAAAATGAGTCAGAGTTAAAGAGAGAGAGAGATAGAATGCTGTGCAGGTAGTGAAACACTCTGATACGATGAGCAGTTCATCTATATTGATCTAGAAGTTTGATCTTTGATATTGATGCTTTGGTCAATACTGATCTTTACTTTCATGCCATTCAAACAGACAGAAAAGAGCGAGAGAGAGAGAGAGAGAGACAGAGGGCTAGTGGGAGAGACACGTGAATACATATTAAACACGTGGGTATATACTGTAACTATACATACAAACAGAGGTCAAGAGGCTTATGGAGGAAGGTCAACAGAGGGGTAGGAGGGAGAGAGAGAGACAAAGGCAGAAAGAGCGATGCCAATATACAAACTGGCAATATGAATGCCCAATGTGAATGAAACCATGCTCCCACGAAGAGTTGTTTTACATTAAAAAGTGCAGAATCCTCTCAGACAGACACACACACACACACACACACACACACACACACACACACACACACACACACGCACACGCGTTACGCTTTTGATCAAAACCCCTAACAACATTTCTGTCTGTATCATGAGTCACAGCACACACAGCAGGGCTTCAGAGGAAATCTTTCACTATTAACCCATTGCTGCTGGTTTTCGATCATACCAGGTTAATTCGTCTAAAAGTCTAACTAGTCCTTCATTAGACACAGGGATCCGGAACCGGCGGAAGCAGATCGATCGTTAAGGAACCGGAATTGTTAAAATCCTAAAGGATCCCAACCCTAAGTACAAGGGGGTCCGTGAGCACCAGAGACCCCATGAAATCCATTTCCAAGCTGCCCCCCGATCTTCAAAACAAAGTTCATGGTCTCTTAAGTAAAGATTTAAATCTCTAACCAGAAAGCAGCTCAAATAGGTCAATATAGCATTACTTCACAATCCAATGTGAAAAAGTTCACTCAGTTGCGTTTCTCAAAAGGAGAAAATCAAACGTTCCACCGTTCACAAGCCTTAACAAAACTAACACATACGACATGATGCTGTTATATAACAGCCTGGCCACCCACAAACGCCTTCACCACACACACACACACACACACACACACACACACACACACACACACACACACACACACACACACACACACACACACACACACTAGAAAAATACCCAAACTTGCCAATGGGGGAAAAGAAAATTCCACGCATATACATATGCCCCCCCCCCCCCCCCCCCCCCACACACACACACACAATCCACCCTCCTTCACACTTTCACATACACCTGGCCAATTACAGTATCTATTGACAAACACCACCACACTCATTATCAACAGGTGCGCACACACACACACACACACACACACGCCAAAAACACCAAAATAAAAACAGCCAACAGCGTTTTTTAAAAACTTACAGAGTCACTCAGCTCCTCACCGTCCGTGTGCATATTGTGTTTGCCTGCCTCGATGTGTAGATGCGGCTCAATAAATTTCATGTTATCTGACCGCCCACTCCTCCATAGCACTTAGCTCACTGATCCCCGCCTGTGTCAGAGAGAGAGTCGGTATCTGGCTGCCGGGCGAGCTCTATGGGGCTATTTGAAGGCAGCAAGACAGGAGAGAGAGAGAGGAACCACGTGACAAGAAGACCCAAAAAAAAAACAGAAGCCCGCTGTGGATGAGAATGCCATCCATTGGCATGTGTCAGCCTGTCAGGTCATTAGAACCAAACGAAGGCCAGAGGAGTGGCACGGCGGAAGAGCCAGAGGGCGCAGTAATAGGGCATGTGTGTGTGTGTGTGTGTGTGTGTGTGTGTGTGTAGGGTTCGATATGCTGGTGGGGATGGGGGCATGCCCCTGCTTTTGATATCTCCCTCATGGTCATTCATTATTATCTCCAGTGGGGGATATGTTTTATCCGTGCTTCCTGTCAAACTGAATTAAATACATGCGTTTCCTTTTGGGAAATTCGATCTGTCTGATATGTTTAATATCACAATTTAACAATTACACACTAATGTATGTTAACAAAGTTAACCTCTGCATCCCTATTCTCTGGGCAAATTTTAAAAATGTGTTCAACATTTTCAACACAGACATTTTAAATTCTAAAATAGTAAAACATGGCAGTGAATGCGAGCTTGTAGATCTACTATTTTCGTCACACAAAGAAGTATAGGGCTTAAGTGGTGATTGCCACACACACGTGTACAGTATGTGCGTGTGTGCATTATGTGTGGTTAACAGTATAAGCCAGTGAGCCCATCGGTGGATTACCCCTAAAGCTGATCCTCCAAAATGAATATTAAATATGTTGAATAGAGCACGCAAAGTAGAGAATGAAATGCAGGCGTATTGTTTTAAGTGTGATTACATAATATTGTAGTATTGTCTCGTGTAGCCAGCCAATCGGAGATCTCCTCTTATTGATATGTGTGGTGACCAGTGGTGGAAAGTAACTTGTAAATTGTACTTAAGTACAATTTTTAGGTATTTTTACTTTACTGGAGTACTTCGATTTTTCAATAATCTTACTTCTACTCCTCTACATCTCAAAGGCTAGTCTCGCTAGCCAGACCCCACAGAAAATGAAAAACAGCGACCTCTGCTGTTTGTGATCATTGTCTGTGGGGTCTGGCCGGAGGCAAATGGAAGCCTAGCTAGTGCGCAGGGAAACACCGGTTTCATGTCTGCCTATAGCGCATCACTTCCGGTTGGTGCGACCATGTTTTCATTCCCACTAACAATATTTCTACACGGAACACTAACACCACTTCTCCCAGAGAACATGGATGGTTTTGGTTATAAGCCCACTTGTTTCTATGATGAAAGAGTAATTTAAAATGTGAATATCTTTCCGTGGTTTTGTCCGCTCCGAGGACGCTATTGTTAAATTAGTTTCGGCTAGTTTCGAGGGGGGGAGGGTGGATCATGGTGGATGGACACGTGAATCCCGCCCACTACATTTGATTGGGTAAAGCGCGGCCCACTTCCTGATCTGAAGGCACGCCCACTTGTATCCAATGAGCACTGGTTAGGACGAACCGCTCCGACAGATTCCACCGCAGGTCGGAATCTGTTCTTGAGAGATTACTCAAAGGCAAATAGCGTACTTTTACTCCACTATAATTATTTGGAAACTTTAGCTACTAGCTACTTTGTAGATTTTGATTATTATTACAAAACCACTTCAGACCGATACTTTGGCAATTTGAAAATAGCCGATCTACAAGCTCACAACGCGTCACTTTCCAACACGTTGTGAGCTTGTAGATCTGCTAGTTTCAAAGAATTATTATACATTTGAAAACTTGTGAAATGGGAACTTCTGCGCAATGAGTAGGCCTACTTTTACTTTTGGTACTTTAAGTACATTTTCATGCCAATACTTTTGTACTTTTACTCAAGTAAATACCGAACTTTTACTTGTAAGAGAGTATTTCTACACTGCAGTATTGATACTTTTCCTTAAGATTTAAAAAAAAAAACTTTTTCCACCACTACTCTTATTGATATTTATCATCATCATCAGGTCTCTTGCTCGGCGGCGACGCCATGCGTAGAGCCAATCAGCTTCACCAATCTTCTCCATTTGGGTCGGTCCAGTGCTAGGGGCTCCGTCGGCTTCAGCCAGCGACAGGCCCATTTGGTGTAGGTCCCTGGTGATGGCATCAATCCAGCGTGTGCGGGGGGCACCACGGGGGCGTTTCCAGCCGGCTTTTGGTTGGAAGTGGAGGATAGCGGATGTAGGGTGTTAAGGAGGGAGTCTTTTGACGTGGCCGTACCAGCGCATTCGACGCTGTGCTGCCAGACGGGACGCGGGGGGCTGTTGGGTGCGTTCCCGCAATGTGATGTTGGAAACCCTATCTTGCCATTTTATCCCCTCTATTGAGCACAGCGCTCTGGAGTCAAAGCCATCGATTCTGCCAGCCAGGGTCTTATTGAGAGGCCAAGTTTCTGCTCCGTAGAGAAGGATGGAGAGGACTGAGGTGTCGTAAATCCTTAATTTGGTCTCTCTTGATATGGAGTGATGTCTCCACAGCGGCTTCCAGAGAGTTTTCATGGCACTGGCTGCCAGGGCACGTCTCCGATTTATTTCTGGTGCTATATTGCCATTGTTAGTGATGATGGACCCAAGGTAGTTAAAGGAAGTCACAAATTCAACTTCCTCTCCACTGATATGCAGCGGAGGGGGGGGCTTCACCTCCGATGTGCATTCATTTTGTTTTGGCCCAGCTGACCTTTAGACCCAGTTTGTTGGCTTCCTCTTGTTAGATTTCCAAGGCTTCTTGTAACTGATCAAGAGTGGAGCAGAATAGTGTAGTGTCATCTGCATATTCCAGATCTGTGCGGGGGTAACTACCTAGTTGGAAACTATTCCACCTAGTTTAACCACTGCAAAGACTTTAGGGAGGTCCTTCATATAGGGATGGTAATATAGTGAAATATCAATGGTTTGAATCACTGGACTGGTTTAAAAAACAAATTTGAATACAGAAAGAGAATGAGGAACACCATGTCCTAACTGAGATGTGCAGAAGAAGCGTTAACACCAGAAGAACTGTTGATATGTATATGACTGTGCCTGAGAAGCAGGGTAGTCGTGGTAAAACAGTAGCTGCTGCACACAGTCAATTTCAGAAAAAAATAACTCAATGAAAAACATAATTGACGGAACTGCACAAAAAACTAATGTAATCTAAAATGGACATTAATTGTGTTGTTCAAAGTGGTTAAATGTCCAGTCTACTACTGTCTGATGTACCACTCCTAATGCTATTGCATTGTTTTATAGAGAGGGCAATATAAATGCTCTTCACGAAGCTAAAGCCAGAGTTGCACATAGTTGTGTCTGGGTGTCGTGCACCCGGGAAAGGCCATTCTTGCGCTGTGGCCCTTTTTGAGCTTGTTGATCTGCTTTTTTCGATGCAGGAACCCGGTGCGCAACCACTATACATCAGCCTTATCAGCAAAACACTCACAATGCACCAGCACACAATAAAGCTTTCCTACTGGACATACTGTACACTTTACCAATACAGAATGAGAGGACTGGGATCTGAACCATCCCAGAAACAAGCAGCCCCACATCCTCATCATCCACACGGTAGCCGGAACGCTCGCCCCAAAACATACTCGTCCCCATTTCTTCCACAGACCGCTCGCCCCCATTCGTTCTTGTATTCGTTTTACTGAGGTTAAAGGACAACTTTAGTTTTTTACAACCAAGGTTTATATTTTAGCTTGTAATTAAGGTAAATAAAAGATGAGTGTTATTTTTTTTTGCTTGCTTTCTACAGTTTTGGCAATTTTTGCGATATTTTTTACAGTGGGCGGGGGCATTCTGTCCAGTGGCTAAATATGCCTTTTTTACACAATAAAAAAGGTCCTGTGGTCTTTGATGGCCAGATGTGAGTTATTGGGGGCTAGAAGAGCTACTGTAAATAATAATAAAGAAAACACCGGGTTATTGTGTAAAAAAATACATATTTAGCCACCGGACAGAATGCCCCCACCCACTGTAAAAAAGATCGCGAGAATTGCTAAAACTATAGAAAGCAGTACATTTAAAAATTTTAACACTCATATTTTATTTACTTTAATTACAATCTAAAACATAAACCTTGGTTGTAAAAAACTAAAGTTGTCCTTTAAGGTTAGGAATACGTTTAGGTTTAGCCATAGGGTTAGGGTTAGGGTTTACTGAGGTTACGTTTAGGATTAAGGCTAGGTGTAGGCATAGTTTTATTGAGGTTACTGAGGTTGCCGGTTTTGACCCGGACGAGCCTATATTTTGGGGCGAGTGTTCTTGTATTCATCCACACCACCCATTCAACCCCAGACGTACAGTAGGACAAAGAAGACACGTACTCCACTGCATGCTTCAACAGCACCTTTGTATCTGGTGCTATTAATAACTATTAATATAAATAATGTAATGGAGAGTCCTCTCTGACCTGTACAGTATGTACATGCGTGCGTGTATGCATGGGTTTGTTTGTTATGGCTTATCTATCAATACTGAATGTGAGTGAAAATGTGCATCTAGTAGCAACCTGAATGAAAATAATTAGTAGTGCTGCTTGCTGTTGGGAGGGTTTTACCACGTCTGGTCATAAGACAAGACAAACCAAAACCAAACAATAACAAATAACAACCCCCTAATAAAAAAGTAATAATAATAATGATGATTATTATTATTGTTGTAATTATCATTACCCTTATTATCATCATTATTATTATTATTATTATTATCATCAGTTGTGTCATATAATCCCGAATGGGATGTGCCAAAATGGTGGCATGACGTTCATTCATATAAAGATCCTTAGTGGACCGTTTGGAAGAGGAAGTAAGGATAGAGTGGGAGTGGAAAAAAACGAATTCATAAGATCAATGGACCACTTCCTGTCGCCCTCCCTGCAGTCATAAAGAGGTAACTGCAGAGAAGGCGCCCGCCCCCTTAAACTCACTATCCACCCTATAGTTGAGGAATTATTGAAGATACCTGACTGTGCTGGTTGTCCCTGTGCCTCTGGGCCTCTCGGCCTCGCCTGCGGCCCCACTCCCTCAGCGCCTCCTGGGCCTCTGGGTTCAGACGACCCGGGGAAGGCTGCTCACCCTCCAGGCTCTGGATCAAGCAAAGGCTGGCGTACACACTGGTTAGGTAGTAGCCGCCTGGAAAAAAACAACAACAACACAGAAGGCTTCAAAACACACTGAAAACCAATATTAGATTAGAATAGAATAGATTAGATTAGATCAGATCAGATCAGATTAACGTCTCCATTGGTACATGACCAGGGCAAGTGGAAACTGCTTTCAGTACAGCGTTATGGAACGGAAAAGTACACATGCATGCTGGAAGACAATAAAGAGTAACGCAAAACCCAAAGTGGTGGAACAGGAGCAGCTAAAGGACAACTTTGCTTGTTTTCAACCTAAATCCCATTGTTGTGATGTGAGGAGATCAATACTAATAGAATGATCATAGAGTGTAAGGAATGTATGCTTGATGAAGTCGTTGATATGATATATTCATTGCTGAACCATGTATGGTGAAAGAATGTTTAGCGGATGCTTCTTGGTGTCGTATGTTTGGACAAATAGTATATGTGACGTCCTCTATGATTTTATTGTTCCTCTATTAGCCCGATGAAAGGAACTTTGGGTTGTAATTTGTTCTGGTTATTTACTCGGTACTACTGAGGAGAAGGAGGAGGCTATTCATGAAGCATCATGATTATAGAATTGCAAAAGTAGTATTAAATTGTCGCTGTCAGGCAGAAACCCATTATGTCCTAAAACGTTACTTTTTAGGAAATCGAAAAAGAAATAACCTGTGTTATTGGATCTAATGTAGTCATTATTAGTCACAAGCTTTTCAGTCTTGAAATATTTATAAAACGCACAGACAGACATAACCCCTTTCACTACTTTTGAGCGACAATCTTGTACAACAAAGTGGGCATTAATTTACTAGCAAAATGTTAAGTTGTACCTAGCGTTGGGATCCTTTAGGTTTCCTAAAGGGACCCTTACAGGTCTGTAACTCTGAGAGTGTACAAATGGAACCAAATACACCCGTGTTATGGTGGTCCTTGAAATTAAAATGTTTGAGAACCACTGGTATTGTAATTGTATAGCAGACGTGAAGTCCACACACCAGCCCTGTCAGTGAGATAAAACCCGGTTCCCGAAACGGTTCCAAATGTGATGGAACCGATTCCGGTTCCTCAATGTTGTACCAACTGTGGACGAAATCATATTATGTTATCATGATTGGTTATATGTAACCTTATTGTCAGTACATTATGTTGTTCATCTTATGTTATTCATCTTTGTGCCCTATGATACATTATATTTTACATGACGTAGAGCCAAGATGTCTCTCCTTGGCCTGATAGCTATTGTTTATGGTACAGCTTGTCCTTGTAACATGACAGTATTACCATGATCTGATTCCTTGTGCTCCGGGCAGAACGATTGTACCACAGGCCTATGCGTACTCAATATACACCTCCCTTGTCCGCTTATGTATTAAAGCACCAACCCCACCACCTTCTAAGTACTGACTCTGGCCCCTTGATTTCCTATCACTGATTGACCGTTGAATTCCAAAACACTACCTTCTCCACAGAGCCAGGAGGGCTCCAGCAGCTCCATCATGTACTCCACCTCCAGAAGAATGTGAGGCCTGTTACACTCCACTATCACGTAGGACAGCCATGGCAGGAAGTTCTCCCAGCTCCTTTCCTGTCCTGGGGGAAAAAATGAAATAGAAAACCTATATATAAAAACATATGTGGAGAAAAATGCATAGACTTATTTCTTTGGCCAACTGTCAGTGTCCACATGAAATCTGGTGCTGATCAGATCCGCGGGTGTTTGCGAGATTAGATAAACATACACACACACACACCCTCTCGATTTAAATTTGTCTTTAACTACCTTTCTTTTAGCTAGTGTGTTGTTGTTATGCGTATGTTTTTACCCAGTAGCACTTTGATGCCTGAAGAAGGTCTATGACCGAAAGCTTGCTAATCTATATAAAAAATAAAACAATTTTGCATAGTTTTTAGTGTGGAGAAGCTGCCTTTAATTGTTCATCTGGCTTCATTTTGACTCCAGCACCTCACCCAAGTCTACTGGCAGATGAGCGGTGTTTTTTTCCCTCACTATTTTACTCTGTAGCACTTTGACATTTGTTTCAATATACATAATAAAAATATATTATTATTACTGAAGGCCAGCCTCCTACAGAGCCACAGCATTAAAACAAAAGCACATCCACCCTTTCTCCCTCATTGACAAATGAATTCTGGCTCTATGAATATTCATTATAAGCAAATATCACAGGTCTAGCAGCACACCCAGCACTGCTGCTCACAGCAAAGTGATTTCAGATTACAGCAAGTGGCTAATTTGCATATTGGACCGTGATAGGTTCACAGGACCGCTGATGTCACAAAGCTCCCCACCACTCATGTGAAACGTTCTGTACAATCAGTATAGTCAAAGTCAAGCATCCAAGAGGAGTTAGCTGTAGAAAAAACACATTTTGAATGGAGTGGGGCTATAACCCATTCAATCTGTATTGGCTGACAAATAAAGTTTAACCTTGAACCTTTTTTGGCGAATGTCCACCCCCCGTCCCCGTCCCCCAGAATAGGCATGCAGGGGTTCAAGTGGTTAAGTTCATCTGATTGTATATCGTCTCTGTCGGGTGGAAACCTCATATGTCCAAAACTGTTACTTTTCAGGATTAAAATTCAAAAAGCGACGCGTTTCAAGCTTGCAGATCTATCTGCTACTTTTTATGCTTTTGTGTGACGGCGTAGTAGTTTACGAAAAAAACACAAACGGCAACGATATTCATCTCGTCCCATTCCGTCACCATCTACAACCTTTTGACCAGGCACGCAATATAATGGCCACTCACCATGCGAGGTGGACCCCATGGCGTTGTGGACACACTTGCACAGCTGCAGGAGCAGGAGAACCTTGTCGATGGGTGAATGCGTCCGCTGCATCAGCGCCAGCTTCTGTCTCACTCTCTCCACCTGCTGGCGGCCGTCGGGGACGACCCCCGTCCCCCGCATGCCCAGCCGCTCCATGGCCGCCGCGTCCCCCCTGTGGCGGAGCAGGCTCTGCGTGAGCCGCTGCGTGGAGCCGTCCTCGTGGTGCAAGGCCACGAGAGCCTGGCTGAGAGGGGACTTGAGGGGCCTGAGCACACAGCTGAACATGGCTCTCTCCAGAGCCAGGTCTGCAGAAACGTAACAGAATAGAGGAGACAATATTTCTCTATATATACATGTATAGGTAGGTAGATAGATATACAGTATGTGTATTAAACCAACCCACCCACCCAACCACCCACACACACGGAGTGCGGAAGTGCCCGGGAAGGCACCGGTTGACTTCTTTGGGATGTCCGTCCCAAGAAGTCGCGATATGCATTTTGGGGAGTGAGACAGTGTTGGTTGTTGAATTGCCAGAAAAGACTGCGCAATTTACACAGGCAGCAGCTCAAATCACTTTGAGCACAACTGGGTGAGAGTGAGAGAGACAGAGAGAGAGCGAGAGTCATTTATCTTTCCATTCCCACAAAAATATATAGGGAGTGGGCATATTTCGGGCACAGTTACGAATGGTGATTAATCATGATTAATTCATTATTAATCTGTGATTAATCTGATACAAAATTACAGCCCTAATATATACTTTATCCTATATTAACCCATTAAGATTTAGATTTTAATGGGTTAAAATGGCCTTGTAGGTGGACAGTGCGTGGACCGTGGGTGGGCATCACAAACGTAAACTTGATGTTCAGGCCGCAAAGTCCTGAAAATCAAGTATTAGATTCAAAACGGCATTCTGGTCAGAGGTCAGTTGTTCAAAGATGAAGGCAAATATAGTTTTCATCATCGCGATCGTCAGGGTGATGTGATTCTGAGTATGTTTGCATGCCCGTCAGCACTGCAGTTGTCATGGACACTCGTAAATGCCACATGTAGGTTAACCCATTAAGACCGGGAACGCATCCGTGTAACCACTTTATCCATATTTTATACTGGCTATAAATATACAAGCTTTGGAAGATATACAAGCTTGAACAAAATATTTTTGAGATGGGGGGTCGGCGGCCAAATTCATATAATTTTGGGGGTCCTTGACATGAAAACGTTTGAGCACCACTAATATTATAGCAACATAGGTTTTTCAGAAAACTGTTAGGATTTAGAAGACATTTGTAGAATCCTCAGAAGCAAAGATCTGAGTTACAAATGTTCGCTTTAAAAAATATATATATTCAAAGATTTGCACACATTTTCCCAATTTTCAAAGAAATCTTAAAATGACACAAGATGCGTTCCCGGATTGAATGGGTTAAAATCTGTCTGAGCTCATGTGCCAGTAATGAGAATTCTACGATGGCCAAGATGTGGGACGTGCTGATAATAGCAGAAGGCTTTTTTTTTTCCTTTCCCCCACAGGCAGCTTAAGTTTTGTTTCCATGGAAATATTCACAATATTCAGTCTATGTCCTTATACAGTACAGTGGGATATTTGGAACAGGATATGAAAATGAGGTTTAAAATAGCTTTTCATGAGTACGGCCTTCACTGAGAGGTGAGCGATAGATAACATGTAACCGCTACACCCTGTATGCTGTACAGCAGGGGTCTTCAACAGGGGGTCCGAGACCCCAAGGGGGTCCTCAGAGTTACTACAGGGGGGCCGCCAAATCTTTGTGTGATTTTACATTAGCCACTTGAACCCTAGCATCCCTATCTGAGAAGAACTTTAGCCCATGGAGACTCTTTCCAGCGGCCTCACCAGTCATCTCCAGCCTCCCACATCTGGCTAGCTCTTAATAGCAGTTCCCGATCACGTCATAAGTCCTCTATCTCAACATTGCCAAACGTAGACATTACACCCCCCCCCCCCACGCACACACACACACAGATTCAGTGCGTCCTCCAAGTCTGCGTCATGTTTGTGCAACTGCACAAACGTGACGCAAAGCATGCCCAATCCGTGAACCGGTGGTTTGCCTACTCCCCCCCACACACACACAACACACACTGATTCAGTGTGCCCTCACCCGACCCGGACAGACACACATTCTCCAAAACCGCTGGTCTGATTGAATTCCCACTCGGCACAAACCATCGAGATCGAGTGTCATCTGCGACACACACACTCCAAGTCTCAAGTCGTTCAGTCGGACGGTGGCCGAGTGTTGCC
>NC_139956.1:26950663-26960663 GCF_963454915.1 Gymnoscopelus microlampas | reverse complement strand
TTTTTTTTTTTGGGCTAGTTTCTAAAGTGTAGTTGCTTATTTGAGCTTGTTGAGCTTGATGGAATATGATTATGGATTACTGGGATTATGGTAAACTCACATTTCATATCACACACACCATACAGTATAAGAACTCCTGTAACTTTCACTTTTTTTTTTTTTTTTCAAAAACCGATACCGATGTTTTCCAATATTACATTTTTGCTAATATCGGCCGATAACATTGGGAGGCCGATAATATCGGACATCCCTAGTTACTAGTTACTTTGAAGATTTTGATTATTATTAAAAAACATACATTAACCACTTCAATCCTATACATACTTTGGCTATTTGAAAATAGCTGATCTACAAGCTCGCAATGCGTCACATTGTGAGCTTGTAGATCTGCTATTTTCAAAATATTTTTTATACATGACGAACTTGTGAAATGGGACATACTGCATAATGAGTACTTTTACTTTTGGTACTTTAAGACACAGACGCACACACCTGCCCTCTGCAGTGCTCTAAAGTGAAAAGTGATGGAGTCTGTCTCATCTCTCCCCAAAAGCCCTTGAATATGATGGCATATGATTGAGGATTACTGTGATTATGGTAAGCTCACGTTTCATATCACACACTAAGAACTCCTGTAATTGTCATGAAGCTTAGTCAACGACAGGGACAATGGTCACGTAAATAGATTGCAAAGAACTACGATACCAGGCAGTGCCTCTTTAGACTCCACAGGGGCTCTACGCATGATACGGGACACATGCACGCGCGTTTTTTTTTCGGGTTTCCCGCGGATAAAGTTACTTTTTTTGTTACTTTATTTCGGTTTTAGGGTGACAAGCAGCGCTGCACAGCCTGCGCTGATGTGAACGCAGTAATGCACGTTATTTTCTGCTGAAGGGAGGGGCGGAGAGGGGGCTCCTTTGATCGGCGGGTAGGCGGGGCCCCACGCAACCTGCGTAGTGTGCGTGTAGGGAGAAGCGGCCCTGATACCAGGTAAACATCAACTTAGCATCTGTCTAACTTAACAACTTATGGTATCAACCTATACAGTACACTGAGTGCAGTACCATTACACAGTACAGTGTTTAGACAAACTTTGGTGCGATTACAACAGCAAAATCCAATTGGCATAAGGTCACCAAACTTATTTCCTCTGACGCCTCTGCGTGCGTTGGCCACAACAATGCTTCTGACGCAGATGCGTGTTTCCGACTGTCCGAACCCTTAGGGTACTTCTGTTACCGGAGCGGATAACAATTACTCATAGGGTTCAGACATTCTAAACCACCAACCTTCCACTTTAATTACTGCCTCACATTAGTCCGTTTGCATTTTGATGCGTTTAGTGCTCTTAAATATCCAAACAGACTAACACTGTGTGAGAGTTCTTGCAGTCTTGCTCAAGGACACTTCAATAGAAAACAAAACAAAAATGGTGGCGGCATATACTGACTGTAAAGGGGAATCAAACCCGTAGCCTTTAACCCATTAAAATAGGGAAAGCATCTGTGCCATTTTAGATTTAAGCTATATACATATAGTAACATAGGTTTTTCAGTTTAGTTTTCTTAGGATTTAGAACAGTGGTTCTCAAAAATAGCAGATCTACAAGTTCACAGCGTGTCAGTTCGTGCTACGCTGCGAGCTTGTACATCTGCATTATTTTTTCATTTAAAAATCTCTGAATATTTTTACACAAATCTTCGCTTCTGGGGGTCCCTGGCACAAAACATTTTCAGATGGGGGGGGGGGGGGGGGGGTCCGTGGCCAAATACATCAATTTGGGGGTCCTTGGCACGAAAAGGTTTGAGAACTACTGATTTAGAAGGCAATGGGTTAAGGTTTTTTTTTTGTTTTTTTTAAAGATATTTTTTCTGCCTTTATTGATAGGATAGTAGGCTGACAGGAAATGGGGAGAGAGATGGGGGGGATGACATACAGCAAAGGTCGCCGGGATCGGGAGTCGAACCCGCGACACGCTGTCAAGCTGGATTACCAGCATATATGGTATGCGCCTGGACCGCAAGGCCAGCGGACGCCCCTGGGTTAAGGTTTCTAGCCCCAGTTTCAGCTTACCTTTCTCATTCTCTGGCACCAGAGTCTCGATGGGAGGCTCCAGCTCTCCGCTGTCCAGCAAACAGCTCTTGGCCTGGCACAGGAAGAGACGCAGACCCTGGAGGACGTCCACGGATGTCACCGAGGATGACGATGGCGACGATGAGCAGGAGGCCAGCGACTTCAGCACCTCTCTCTGCTTTGCCAGGAAGTCCTGCACCATGGCGCCGAAGGCCGAGCGCCGGTCCCTCGATAGCTCCTCGATCAGCCTCGTCAGCCGCTTCTCGGGCGCAAAGAAACACACGAAGGCCGCGTTCATCCGGTGCAGTCCGCCACGGCCGCCGCGGGATCGAATGAGGGGCGGGCGCTGCTGTTGTTGGAGAGGCTGCTGTGTTTGCATGGCGGGAAACGACCCTTCCGACTCCGAATCGGGGTCGGGCTCGTCGTCCAGGCTGCTGAAGGAGCTGCTGCTGTCCAGCTCGGCCAGGGAGGGCGCCGGGCAGCTCTCCAAGGCCAGGACGGTCAACTCCACGTTGGGTTCCTCCGTCCGGGACGACTGCAGCGCCTCTAGAGGCCCGCCCACCTCGGGAGACGGCCTGGCCTGGTAATGAGGAGGACAACGTGTCACCTATACCACTGGCTCTCAAAGTGGGGTCCCGGGGACCCACAGTGGTCCTTAAGGGAGTTCCAGGGGGTCCCCATGCTACATGAGTTATATAGCCTACACAGCTTCAAAATCAGTTTAACCACTTAACCCTATACACTGGCTATTTGATGCAAGCTTGTAGATTGTCTTTTTTTTTTCGCTGATAAAGTATAGTTTTTGTCTGCGACGGAGGCACGCTGTCTGAAGCAGACTTGAGCCACGAGAGGCACAGCCGAGCGAGCTTAGGCGAGCGAGTCGCCGTGCCGAACGTTGTGACGTTTTGGGGGTGATTTTGGGTGAGTGTTCGGCACAACTGCCAATCAAAGTGACTACTGGCCAATCACAGCGCGTCTTCTCCGGGACTTGTCGTAGATTGTATAAACGCGTCCAGCAAGGCTTACCTGTGGTGCAGTCAGTGACACCAGGGCTTCCTCCTCCGCAGACCCCGGGGAGACGGCGTTGGTTCTCCTCAAGAGCCCGGCCCCGGGGTGGACCTTCCTCTGTGGGTTACTGCTGCCGCTGTTCTGAAGCCTGCTGTCTGTGCCGGGCTGCAGCTCCGCCGTGGAGGAGGAAGGCGAGTAGGACCCCCCGGTCCCCTCCAGCGAGAGGTTCACGGAGGAGTCGTTGGAGAGCCGCAGCCTCATGCTCCGCTTGAAGCGGTGGCGCTTGTTGGAGGCCCCGCCCCCACCGTGGTGGGACGAGACCTGCTGTTGCTGCTGCTGCTGTGGAAACCAAGAGGGGTGGAAGTACTCACAGTTTTACATAAGTAAAAGTATCAATTCTGCAATGTAGAAACACTACAATACTTGAGTAAGAGTACAAAAGTATTGGCATCAAAATCTACTTAAAAGTACCAGAAGTAAAAGTACTCATTATGCAGAAGGTCCCATTTCATGTATAAAATGTATTAAAAATACTTTGAATAGCAGACATACACACTGTTCGTGCGTGCGTGCGTGCGTGCGTGCGTGCGTGCGTGCGTGCGTGCGCATATACACACTATGTTTGTTTGTGTGAGTGTGCGTGCGTGCGTGCGCGCACGTGTGGCCGGTCTCAGCTTTTGTCAGCTGTAAGAAGGGGGAGGAGGAAAAAAAGGGTTGGGATACCACTGCTTTCCACCACAACACTGACCTCCAGCTGCAGGAAGAGAGGGTTGATGAAGCACACTTTGACCTGCCTGCCCCGGGTCAGCAGCGCACACGGGTCCTGGGCTGCTGCGGTCTGGACCCGGCTGGATCTGGCTGACCCCACCTGGTCCACTGGTCCATTCTGGATCTCTGAGGGACTCAGTGAGCTCCAGAACTCTGAGGGGAGATGTAATGGAAGTATAGTGGTTCTTATCACTTTTCTGGGTGGAGACCCGTAACTGTAGGTTTTTGGAGTGAGGTTTTTGTGTGTTTCGACCAAGGGGCTGGCGTCCAAGTTGTAAATTGAGGCTGTAAGTGACATATGAATGGCCTGTAGTCTCACTGTTTCACCCCTGCTGGTGTCAGAAGCAATTAGGCTCCATTCAAGCGGATGGGTTTTTGCCGAACTTTACACTTGATTTTACTTTTTACTGTCTATGGTTTTGACCCATGACTACCATAGTACCTTGTCCCATATGTGAGATGGCTTCCAGCTGCCTGTGAGTGGTGGCCTTGGCGATGGCCTCTGGAAGCTGCAGTGGGAACGGCAGCACGTCCCTTGAGAGAGACACAAAGGACATACTGTAGATCACTGGTTCTCAAAGTGGGGTCTGCGGACCCCCAGGGGTCCTTGGCGGGGTACCAGGGGGTCCCCAGCTGAATGAGTTAATATAGTGTCACAATCATTTTAACCACTTTAACCATTATTGTATACTTTGGCTATTCAAAAATAGCAGATATACAAGCTCATAGCGCGGCAGAGTGCCGCACTATGAGCTTGTATATCTGCTATTTTTGAAAAATCTTGAAAATGTGTGCAAATCTTTTTTTTTTTAAATTAAAAGGCTAAGATTTTTTAACTTAAATATAGAAGTGGAACCATTTGGTTCCACTTGTACACTCTCAGAGTTACAGACCCATAAGGGTTCAATTTGTTCCTAACCATCACCATTATTTGGAAAGAGACCCCCGGGGACCCCCAGGGGTCCTTGAGGGGGTTCCACTTTGAGAAACCACCACAAAAGTAGTTCAATATTTACTGTGAACCAATGTCACCAAGTCCCTGGTGGTATAGACACATTTAAGAATAGTTGGCTTTAACAAGGTTGCGAGATTGACGTTTCTAATGGCATTACATAGCAATCAAGCTTCTGGAAGAACAGTATCTAAAATGAACAATGTGTTTAAGAGTCATTAAGAAAACCACCGAAGGCTTGATCATCAAGGGCTCAAGTGCACACAATCAGCCATCCTCAGAGCAAGTTTAAAGAGAGTTTAAAGAGGACTCTTTAACTTGCTCTCGAGGAAGGCTGATTGCCGAAACGTGTTAGCCGGAGGAATAAAGAAATGCGCACTTGAGCTTTAACGCCTTGAATCTTTATTTATGGCAGTGGTTTCTCAAAGTGGGGTGCTATTTTTGGAGATT
Source organism: Gymnoscopelus microlampas (assembly GCF_963454915.1). NCBI lineage: Eukaryota > Metazoa > Chordata > Actinopteri > Myctophiformes > Myctophidae > Gymnoscopelus > Gymnoscopelus microlampas. The sequence continues at coordinate 26,955,409 of NC_139956.1, read as the reverse complement.
TTTGAAAAACATCGAAAATGTTTGGAAACTTGTACACGATGTATACCGGCTGCACATTTCTAAAGAGACAATTTAAGGACTTAATCAACAAACAATAAAAACATTGGCCAAATTAGAGGCAAAACTTTTTTAAATAGCCGATCTACAAGCTCACAAAGCCTCGTAAGAGTGCTTGTAGATCGGTATAAAGTTTAAGAACCACTGTTGTATACTATGACACAATATACAGTGACAATTATAATCATAATGCCTAATGATAATATAACTGTATTATATATCTTTTTACCTGCTGATGCAGTAGAAGGCCACCAGTCGACACAGATCAGGGAAGCTGAGGGCAGACGTTTCCAAGGCGAAGGCTGGTGACAGAACAGGCAGAGTTTGAGTGACAGCTCTGCAACACAGCGGGCGATTGGTTCAAATATATCACGTTGCGACACGTTGCGAGCTTGTAGATCTGCTATTTTTGTCGAATGTTCCCCCCAAAATAGGGATACTGGGGTTCAAGTGGATAACCGTCAAGTATAAAGTTATTTTCGATCTGTCATATTGGAAACAGATATTCTCTCAAGTTTTCCTCGTGACATGCTGTATTTTGGGGGGAAATATTTACATATTTACGTATCAGTATCATATCACACATACTGTATGAAGGAAGTAAGGAAGAGGCCCAATTTCTTTCCAATATGGCTGCTGTACATAGAGCCTATTATCATCAAACCACGCAGTGACTGTAAGATAATTTAAAAAAAATGCTGGACCTTGCTATGTTATGTGCATGTATAACTGTTTGCCCTGTGGGGTTCGGGCATTTTAAAGCATTAAAACCAGGAAAGCATCATGTGTCATTTTAGATTTCAGCTAAAAAGCATTATTTCATACTATTCATAAATAGCAGATATAGAAGATCATAGCGCGTCACTTTGTGCCGTGCTACGAGCTTGTAAATCTGCTATTTTAGAAAAATCTTGCACATTTGTGCAAACATTTTTTACTTGCTTCAGGGGGTCCCTGGAACAAAATATTTTGAGATGGGGGTCCGTGGCCAAATACATATCATTTTGGGGGTCCTTGACATGAAAAAGTTTGAGAACCACTGACATATCAACATACGTTTTTCAGAAAACTGTTGGATTCATTAGCCTTTTTGTAGAATATGCCTCAGCTGTTAATGGGTTAAATGCATCACTAGCTTGTTTCATACTCACTGGAGTCCTCCTCACAGATGAAGCACTCCTTCACAGAGGAGGCTGCTCGTTCCCCAGTCACCCTCAGACACAGTACTTTCCTGTGGTTAAAGATGCACTTACGTACCAGGAACGTCTGTAAACACAAATGCCAGAGAGACATATAGTGTCATCATATAGTGACACATGTTTTTCAGCCTGTGTGATGGACTGGTTCGTTGATTGGCTAATTGACTGCGAGCAATATGATTGGTTCTCACCCCAACGGGCTCTCTGAGCAAGATGTAGAGGGCGGAGTCATGGCTGAGTGACAGCTGCAGCCAGACGGGGTGTGTGACAAGCAGACGGTCCAAGATGCTGAAGACCCTCTGGGACCCTCGCTGCGGACAGCCAACGTCCTCCTGCATCTGCAATGGAGAGAGGACTAGAGCTTAGCAATGGTGGAAAAAGTACTCAAATGTTTTACTTAAGTAAAAGTATCAATACTGCAATATAGAAATACTCTGTTACAAGTAAAAGTCCGGAATTAAAAACGTACTTGAGTAAAAGTACTAAAGTATTGGTATCAAAAAGTACCAAAAGTAGAAAGTACTCCTTATGCAGAATGTCCCATTTCACAAGTTTAAAAATGTATATGTATAAAAATCTTTGGAAAATAGCAGATCGACAAGCTCACATTGCGTCGCATCGTGAGCTTGTAGATCGTCTATTTTCCAATGGCCGAAATGTATATAGGGTACAAGTGAGTAATGTATGTTTTGTAATAATTATCTAAATCTAAAAAGTAACTAGTAACTAAAGCTTTCAAATAATTGTAGTGGAGTAAAAGTATTAATATTTGCCTCTGAGATGTAGTGGAGTAGAAGTAAAAGTACCTCAACATTGTACTTAAAGACGGGGTGCCGTGATTTTCAGTGATTTTTTTCCCCCCTAAAACATAATCAGGAATTATGGTTATACTAGGAAGATATTTCTTCAAAAAAGTCTACAGAAATTGTTAAAATTATGTTTTTATGTGGACACGCCTCCATTTCATTATGTTTACCTGGTTCTCACCTTAGCACCGCCCACCTGTCCTAGTCCCTCCTCCTCCTCATGCCCACACCTGTTGTGTTATGATAATGAGGGGGAGGGTACATTTTTACTATGTCACTAAAGGGCTGTTTTTCTATTTTCTACGTTTGACCCTCAAGGTTTCAGCCTCCAGGTAGAAACTCAAAATAGTCAGAGAAGACATAAAACACCATAAAAACACCACCAGGGGGCTTAATGAAGTTCTATCAACCTCATAGACACATGAAAAACAGAAAAAGTGCAAAGCCATGGCACCACCTCTTTAAGTACAGTACTTGAGTAAATGTACTTAGTTACACCACTAGAGCTTAGTTATTTCACACAAATAGATGTTAAACAGACCCTTTCTAGATGGCTATTCTCCGGCAGCGCCACACTGAAAAACATGGACACTCCCTCCTTTGTGTGAAAATGTTTTGGGGTTGTGCACGTTGTGGCAACCCAAGGGTAGTGGAGGTAAGATTCACAATAAAATAGGAAACAGAGTCAGATGTGGTATAACTTAAACAGTCTTTATTCAAAAAGGTTCTGGGAAAAGCGGTGGTGGGTCAAAACTCAAACGTAGGAGACTTCTCGTCTTGGGGCTGTGTCTTTTAGCCTATGCTACACAAGGGGGGCTTCTGCTGTCCTGTGGGCAGAGCAGAGAGAGAGCAGTGACTATAGATTCCATTGGGGGGGAAAGCAGGGTTTCCCCCACGGTGTTGGAGCTCAGGTGGCCTAGGTGGGGGGAGGGAGAGAGAGACCAGGTGAGCCATAAGATTATGAGGACATCAAGTTCATCCAACAGCATTCCATATGATTCAGAATAATGAAAACTCACTTGTACTGACGTCCTTCCACTCGTGACAGAAAGCGTATTGCCTGCTTGTTGTCTGGCTCCAACTAATCTGAGTTCCCAGAAGTTTTCGCTAGCTCTGGCGAGGAACTTCTGGGCCAGAGCCCTGGTATTTGTGGGCGGGATGTAACTTACGCTCAGTATCTGAGCGGACACGCCTCTTACCGGTCTGAGAGCTGTGCAACTCGTCTAAAAAGTCAGACGAGAGGCAAACAGCAGTACACAACAATGGCGGCCGCAATTTCTCAAGGGGAAATTGCTTCCCGTCGCTCCTGTTTACATGCAACACCCACTGCATGTGGAACCCGCCCCCTTTTCTTCATTGGCTGTTGATTTGAATAACAACGCAGTGGCCGCGCCCCTGCTGTCCAAGCTCCGATGCAATGCCTCCCAGACTAGGCTCCAACTGACTAATCAGCTGTTTAGAAGCTAGTGAGTTAAGTACTCAGCTCGCTGATTGTCAGATGGGCTGCAGGTGTGACCACAGCCAGCTACCTATTGGCTGCAGAACCTGGACAGGAAAGTATATGCCCTCTATTACCTGGCCCAGCCTGGGCTTGACTGACATCTGAGGCTGAGCTTCCCCTGGTTTGCCACAACGTGTATGAAAAGGCACATGGCAATTGGTGAAAAGGCTATGATAAAGGATGCTGATCGTTAATGCGTTGTGTTTATGTTCATACAGGGCCAGGCTGCGAACACAAATCAGGCCAGGAATGTAAACGACATTAATTTGTCCAAATTGATATAAAAATGTATAAAGTAGTAAGAGCAGCCTTGTATATCAGTTCTTGTCGGAGAGTGATTGCAGTATGGATTTTTAAGACACAGCACATTGATTCTGATTGTTTTTGAGTGCTATATTGACTAAAGTATTTGCACTAAGGTGGTACTTTAAAATGAGCTTTAAAACAATCGCAGACTCAATTTATACTCAACCAATGAACAAGCTTGTAAATTGGCAATACAGTATATAAATCAGGATTCACTCTCTTTCCGTCTGGCGATCTGGCAATTTCTCTCTCTTGCTCTCTTTCTCTCTCTTCCTCTGACTTATCTTCCTCTGACTCTCACAATTGCCTGCTGGAACACTTATCTCTCTCTTCTCCTGACCTTCCCTGCTTCATTCTCTCTCTCTCTCTCTCTCTCTCTCTCTCTCTCTCTCTCTCAGCAGATTGCTGCTGGATGTCACCGTGGTGACACTGTGTGGGCTGCCGGAGAGCGTTCACGAATGTTAGCAGCAGATGGTTGCCATGCCAACCAGGGGCTACACATCATCTAAACCAGGCATTCCCACTCAGTGAAATACCCCTTCTCTATCGACAGGTTGATGCACGCACGCAAACGCGTGCACACACACACACACACACACACACACACACACACACACACACACACACACACACACACACACACACACACACACACACACACACAAACACACACACTGAGCACTGGAGTGAAGACAGGTTTTCACGGGCAGCTGGGGAGTTGTTTTATTTCTAGACAGCTTTTTTGTGACTTCCTCTTCCCTTCAAAAATACTGTACAAATAAAAATAAAAATAACAAGGAACCATGCCATTACAGTAATGCTCAGTATTCTTTTTCACTGCTTTCCTCAATACATCCGCCCTCATGTCAGAGCGCAA
>NC_139956.1:26920663-26945663 GCF_963454915.1 Gymnoscopelus microlampas | reverse complement strand
CCTAAAATATATAGCCTAATTTGTGCTATCTTGGATTCTAGACAACCAACCTTAGTTAATATGTTTCCAGGTCAAGGAGTCCAATAAAGACCTCAATGTAGTTATTATATAAAAGCAAGAAAACAAATGTAAATGGAAAATATAGTCTTTATATTTGTGTAATATCAACACATCATTGACTTTATTACACCACAGGTTTACAGATGTAAAGAAATGGGTGAAAAACTCCATTGTTTCTGTTGTTTTCAAAGAGAAGAAAAGAAAAGAAGAGGGCGGGGAGAGCAAGGAGAACAATCTATCAGTAATAGAAAACATGTCAAGGATATACAAATGGCATAAACCAACAGATACAGTATGTACATGAGATTAGACATAAGGTGCAAGGTGGTGACACTTTGGTAGGTCTACACTAGCAGCAGGTATGTACATGAGATTACACATTAACTTGCAAAAACAGTATTGACAAGTTATAAGATTGAACTATATACAATAATATCATCTATCATTCTTTTACGGCCCATCACTGTTAGGAGGGTCATTTTCAGCATTACAGTCTGCGTCGTTTTCGCAGTCACTTCCAAACAAAGTTCTGTGCAAGTTGTGTCTCCTGCATGAACATCTCTGGGTTGTACAATGGGTTTTGCACTGACATCTGACCAACTCTACAATGGCCTGTGGTGCAGGAGGAACCTTTGTGGTAGTAGGTAGTATCTCACCATGGCTCCATGTTTGAGTGGGTCAAAAAGACTCTGCCACGTCACAGTGGCTTGGCACCACACCCTACTTTGATCATGCACACGTTCAATGTTCTCCTCAAGGGCACCAACGGTAGGAGGCAACTTGCTGCTTTATGCCAGATGTTTGCAAAACAGATACCACCTTAGGTCAGGAATGTTTGTTATATGGATGCCCCTTGGGCAGTACATCATACAAAGTTGGCCAATGCATCATTCACCTCCTGTGTTAGGTCGCCTTCCTCTGTTAGTTTCTGTTAGTGGTCAGATGTCAGTGCAAAACCCATTGGACAACCCAAAGAAGGTCATGCAGGGGACACAACTTTGTTTGCACAGAACTTTGTTTGTGTGGAAGTGACTGCGAAAACGACACAGACTGCCTGTAATGCTGAAAATGACACCCCAGACAGTGATGACGAGCTGTAAAAGAATATTCCTGAATGATAGATCTAGTAGATATTGTATGTATATAGTTCAATCGTTCATACTGTTTTTGCACCTTAATGTCTAATATCATACCTGCTGCTAATGTAGACCTACCAAAGTGTCACCACCTTGCACCTTGTGGCTTTTTTCCCCCTAATTTTTATCGCTCGATTCTGTAACCCCTTTTTCACCCGGTGCCAATTAGCTAAGTGATCCTGGGCACTACACTCCCCCCACCAGCCTAGGGAGGCCAAGGCCGAGCTCATGCCTCCTTCAATGCATGAGAGCCAACTGACCTTCTTGTCACCTGACAGGGGGGAGTTTCCCTGGTTGGACGTAGCGTGTGGAAGGAACACGTTATTCCAACCAGTTCCCTTCCCCTCCATCAGGCGCCCCGGCTGACCAGGGGGAGGAAGTATAGTGACCAGGATTACTACATGTTTTTGTGAGGGTATTAACTACCCTAGTAGACACGGGAGAACATGCAAACTCCACACAGAGTAGGCCCTTTCGCCTTATGTCTAACCTCATGTACATACTGTATCTGTTGGTTTACGCCACTTGTATATCCTTGACATGTGTTCTATTAGTGTTAGATCTCCTTGCTCTCCCTGACCCCCCTTCTTCTTTTCTTTTCTTCTCTTTGAAAACAACAGAAACAAAGGGTTTTTCCACCCATTTCTTTACACCTGTAAACCTGTAAAGTCAATGATGTGTTGATACTACACAACTATAAACACTATGTTTTACATTTACATTTGTTTTCTTGCTTTTCTATAATCCTGAGAACTACAATGAGGTCTGTATTGGACTCCTTGACCTGGAAAATATATTTAATTAAGGTTGGTTGTCTAGAATCCAATGTAGCACAAATTAGACTATATATTTTATGTGGTCCATATTGAACATGCAATATGGCGGCGTGCAGGTATATGTGCAAATGCAAACAAGGATTTTTGGATTCCCCATGCTCGGAAGATTCCAAAAGTGTTATAGTTTTGCTAATCAAAAATTCGTAACAAAAGTATATTTTCTAACATAGTCAACCTGCATTTCCATGGCCATCCCCTAGGGGGCGCTGCTGCAAGTCCCTGTGCACTATCCTTTAGGTCTCTATTGGATTCCTTGGCCCAGAAAACATAGGATTAGCATATTTAATTAACTGTCTATGTCGTCTAGAAGCCAAGGTAGCACAAATTATATATTTTATGGCGGCCATTTTGAACGTCCAATATGGCGGACATGCAGGTGTCTGTGCAAATGCAAACATAGATTTTTGGATTCCCCATGTTCTGAAGATTAAAAAAATGTATAGTTTTGCTAATCTCCACAAATTTTGAACGAAAGTATATTGTTTTACATAGTGAACCTGACTATGCCGCTGCCGGGCATTAAGCTGATAATGCAGTGCAAAGCGCAGCATTTTCAGCTTGCAATCAAATCAAAAGTGCAGATAAAATATCATGTGCACACAACTGCAGATTATTAGACTGTAACACTGTACCTTGTACTCGCTACATACTGTATGGCTACATATCGTCTCTGTCGGGTGGAAAGAAAAACCTCATATGTCCAAAACTGTGACTTTTCAGGATTCAGATAAAAAAAATGCAAAAGTAGCAGATCTACAAGCTTGAAACGCAGCCCGAAGCGACACATTTTGACACCTTTCGTGTGACACTGTAGTATGATCAAGTAAGGCGTTCATTTACCAAAAAAATAACTAAACGTTAGAATATGGAGATAGGAGGTTTCTGCCCCGACAGCAACGATATACTATATAACAGCACAAGTCACACCAGTGGCTGCAGTATAGTGGTGGTGAAGTGAACAGTGCAATAACACTACTGAATACTGAGCATTATGCATTATGCCAGACAGTAGTGTGTGACGGTGTCTAGGGAGCCTTCATGTCATGGCCTGGGGAAACAAACTTCCAACAAAAGACCCCAGGGCTCCGGTAGTACCGGCAGTGGTGGAAAAAGTACTTTTAACTTAGTAAAAGTATCAATACTGCAATGTAGAAATATTCTGTTATGTTAAAAAAAAAAAAACGGAATTAAAATTTCACTTGAGTAAAAGTACAGCAGTATTGGTATGAAAATATACTTAAAGTGCCAAAAGTAAAAGTAGTCATTATGCAGAAGGTCCCATTTCACAAGTTTTCAAATGGATACAAATCTTTTGAAAATAGCAGATCTACAAGCTCAAGTTGTGAGCCCCCAGGACTTTTTTGTGTTATCCTTTTAGCCTAAATGTCTAACTGTACCTCTGGCTGTTTACAAGTTTACATCTTCTGCTTTGTTTTCGTTTTTGATTGTTTTTGTTCTTGATTGTTTTGTCTTTTGTTGTATGAAAGGCCATATACGTGTATGATTTTGTTGACCGAAATAAACGTTAACTAACTAACTAATCAAAGGCAACACACAAATGTGTGTGGGGAGGAATCAATTGGAATAACTACTAAATTGGGGAGAAAGAGGGGTACAAATATTATTTTAGTCATTTTAATAATCAATTTTATAATTGATTAAATCAATTAGTTTGATAAACTGTTCTCCCTATTTAATTCTAGCCCAAACATTAGTATGTGGTTACCACCACTGTAGCTAAAAAAGGCTTATGATAAAGGTTAAAAATCAAGCATCATCAATCACATAACAAAAATACAGAGATGCATTTGTGTGGAGAAACCTCACTGCTTTCCATGTGGGCAGAGAAGTTGAAAGTGTTATTTTTAGGCGCGTGTTGTTGCTGTTCTCCACCATAGTTTGAAGGGCAGTCCCTGAAACTCACAACAAAACAGCGGTATATCAAAGCACCAGATGATCACTATGCTTTTTCTAATTCTTCTGACAGATGTCGAGCTCGCAATACAAATACTATACAAATATTTGTTTTGACTTGCAGTGGTGTAAAGTAATATTTACTCAAGTACTGTACTTAAGTACAATTTTGAGGTATTTTTTACTTTAATGAAGTATTTCCAATTTTCAGTACTTTTACTTCTACTCCACTACATCTCAGAGGCAAATATTGCACTTTTACTCCACTACAATTATTTGAAAACTTTAGCTGCTTGCTGCTTCTACTTTGTAGATTTTGATTATTTTTACAAAACATACATTAACCACTTCAACCCTGTATACATTTTGTCTATTTGAAAATAGCAGATCTACAAGCTCACAATGCGTCGCATCACGATGCATTGTGAGCTTTTAAAAGATTTGTATACAATTTATACATTTGAAAACTTGTGAAATGGGACATTCAGCATAATGAGTACTTTCTTCTTTTGTTACTTTAAGCACATTTTGATACCAGTACTTTTGTACTTTTACTCAAGTATTTTCTTATTCCAGATTTTTACTTGTAACACAGTATTTCTACATTGCAGTATTGATACTTTTACTTAAGTAAAGATTTTTTGTACTTTTTCCACCACTGTTGACTTGACAAACAGACAACAGAAAAGAAAATCCTCAATGAATGGAGACAGAAAACAAAGCCAAGAGGAAAAAGATTTCAGATGTAACAACAGCGTCACAGTGTCGCTCCATTACCAAGGAGACCATCCCATTGTCCGGATATAAACATGACACATTGCTAAGTTTAGACAGCAGCCACAGTGACTGTGTGGGATGACTAATGGAGCGACATAATTGCCGTGGGTATTAAGCATCCGCAGGGGGCACTGTATGGGTCCTGCTGACTGATGACATGCGTCCATTTAGATGCCTGCAGCAACAGGGCTGTTTTGCGCAGTTCAGTCACGTGTAGGGTTGGGATCCGGAACCAGAGGAATCAGATGTACCGGATCCAAAATTGAGGAACCGGAATCGGTTTCTGGAACCGTTTTTTTTTATCACGCTGTCAGAGAGCTGGTATGTGGACACATCTTCTATACAATCATTTGTGTGAGTGTGGTAGGGTTGTGTTTGTGTTAGTGTGCATATAATCTCTCAAGACAGATTCTGCTAACAGCTGAATGTGTCAGCAGCACCACTGCTTAGTCCACTGCAAACATGTAGTGTTGTTAGTGGACTAAGAAAGGGGAGGGGCCAAACCAAGTTCCTGTATCTAGACAAAAAAGGAGGCGCTGCCCCCAGAGGCAAAAACTGGAGAAAAAAATACTTCTGCATCATTTCTGTCTATTCACACAGAATGCTGTCTACCAATGACATCATGGGTGGTCATTTCAATCAAGATTTCAAACGTCTTCTTTTTTTTAATTGATGCAATAACAGTGGCTTTTATTTCAGTGTGCTAACTCTCCAGGAACAGAAAGTCTGTAGTTTCCATTAATCCCCACCAATTATGTCATTGGTAGGCACTGGGCAGGTTTCTGGACTGTCCGCAGCCCACCTTTGAGACGCAGAGCAAGTTGACAGAAATGGCCCCGTGCCCCCATCTGATAATGAGCATTAAGGAGGACCGATTATGTAAGGGATGATTGTCGCCACACCAGTAGTTGTTGAGAAATAACACCCGACAGGATGATTAAACACAGAGGTGAAGCGAAGTAATAAATAAATTAATACATTGACCCTGAAGTAACAACAAAACGAAGTATTTCCTTGCTTACAGTAATGAAAGTATTGTATAAGTGTTGTTCGGCCAGCGCAACACGTTTGGCTCGGAAAACAAGGAAATGTTGACCAAATACAATACATTTTCGGTTATTGCATTGCCTAGCTCCCAGTGTGTGTGTGTGTGTGTGTGTGTGTGTGTGTGTGTGTGTGTGTGTGTGTGTGTGTGTGTGTGTGTGTGTGTGTGTGTGTGTGTGTGTGTGTGTGTGTGTGTGTGTGTGTGTGTGTGTGTGTGTGTGTGTGTGTGTGTGTGTGTGTGTGTGTGTGAAAATTTGCATTCTTGCCAAATTCGGTGTGTTTACATTGCATTATCATTGTGTGTAGTGTTCATTAAAATGGTCTGTCTCCGTCTAAACAAGCAAATAAAGCAAAGCATGTGTCCATCAACCATGCCACTATATACTGTAACATTCTGTCACGTAATGTAATCTTTCTTCCTCTGAGCAGTGTCTCATATAAATAGTTAGTTCCAGTGGTGTGTTCTACCGTCAGATGCTGTATACGCCGTACACAGTCCAGATTATTTTGAGAAGAAGCGTATACAGTCTAATAACCATTTCATCCATTGAAAACGCGAGAGCGTATACCTTGGACCACGCGCATCGTATCGTAGCGTATACCTTCAGAAAAAAACTAGAACACAACACTGGTTAGTTCACAACGTGGCCATTACAAAAAGAAAGTCCCACTTTTTTTGTTTCATACTGCTTTCTGAACTCTAGCTGAAGTTTGGCTCCATCATCCCCCAAGAGAATTAATGTAAGAAATCCTGCATCTTTTCATAGTCAAAGAGTTGACAAAGGCTGATGCTTCCCCCACCTGAGACGTGCCTACAGGCGTACGCTACGCTATTCTAATTGGGGTATGAGGTTCACAAAATAACAGTCTGTCACGCTCTGCCAGGGACGTGCACAGATAGACTCTAGGTGGTGCTAGAGCACCTGCCCTTTGCCCTCTTGACCAGAAGTGCCCTTTTGAAAGTTTACAGCAGGGGTCTTCAACAGGGGGTCCGGGACCCCTAGGGGGTCCTCAGAGTTACTACAGGGGGTCCGCCAATTCTTTATGTGATATGATTTTTCTTTTTACCATAACCACTCGATCCCTTTTCCCTTTTCTGAGGAGAACTTTAGCCAAAAATAGCAGATCTACAAGCCCACAACGCCTCGCGCTGCGAGGCGTTGTGGGCTTGTAGATCGGCTATTTTTGGCAAAGAGAAAGGTGTAGAGGGAAAAAAGAGCAGACCAAGTTAACAAAAAAAAGTATAATTTACTTGAGCACCTGCCCCTCAAAATGTCTGTGCACGCCACTGCGCTCTGCCAGCAATAAGCCTGACTTATATATACTTGGTTGTCCGCGACGCGTTGTGAGCTTGTATATCTGCTATTTTCGGTGACACGCCACCCACGCGCAGCTAAGTAGAGCGGCAGCACACTTTGATGCACAAAGGGAAATTTCCATTATGGTGACAACTGCAAGTTGGGGTGATTTATATGGTCATTATCTAATTACACCAGGGCTAAAAAAAACAATATGGATATTTTGAGACTAATCAGTTGCAACCCACTCGTGTGTGTATTGTTTACATACTGTAGTACAAAATGTGGGATGGGTGAGGTGATATCTTTTCTTTTGTAACGTTATTATTTTTCTGCCGAAGACTCAAAACCGTCAGTGCTCGACGACACACCACCTCTCACTGCCAAATGTATTCCAGGCCGGGCCAGGTTCCGTTTAGTCCCATGCCGTGCCATGCCATGCCAGGTCAAATAGCAAAGCTGAGGGATAGGAATAATAGATTTTTTCCCCCCTTGAAACGAGGTGCCACTGGAATGGATGGAAAGTCAGAATCAATGGAAAAGGTTGTCTGAGGACTCCGGCTAGGGCTAAAAGCTGTATTTTACCACTTGTGGGAGAATTGTATTCTTATAGCAAGACATGCCCGCTTGACTTGAGATGCATGCCGTTCAAGGGGGGGGGGCCTAATAGGGGGCCGTGCATGTTCTCTAAAAAGATAACATAAAAGTCTGTGTCAGGGTGGAAACCTCACATGTCCAAAAATGTTACTTTTCAGGATTCAAATTCAAAAACAGCAAAAGTAGCAGATTGATGCTTTCGCGTGACACGGTTAGTATGATCAAGTAGGGCGTCAAGTAGGGCGTTTAATATGGAGGTAGGAGGTTTCTTTCCGACAGCGACGATATACAGGATATAATGCACTGCATGTTGCCCTGCACGTACGGATGGCACACAGGCAGCGGTGGAAAAAGTATTCACATTTCTTAAAAGTATCAATACTGCAATATAGAAATACTCTGTTACAAGTAAAAGTCTGTAATTCGAATTTACTTGAGTAAAAGTACAAAAGTTTTGGTATCAAAATGTACTTGCATGTAAAGTACCAAAAGTAGACAGTACTCATTATGCAGAATGTCCCATTTCACAAGTTTTCAAATGTATAAAATGTATTAAAATCTTTTGAAAATAGCGATGCAACGCATTGTGAGCTTGTAGATCGGCTATTTTCAAATGGTTAACTAAATGTTCAAATAATTGTAGTGGAGTAAAAGTACAATATTTGCCTCTGAGATGTAGTGGAGTAGAAGTCAAAGTATTGGAAATTGGAAATACTCCAGTAAATTAAAAAATACCTCAAAATTTTACTTAAGTACAGTACTTGAGTAAACGTACTTAGTTACTTTACACCACTGCACAGAGGAGGGAGAACTGTCATGCTTGAAAAGAAGCACTCCATTATGAAAGGTACCGTTAGATAATATCAGATGCACTTGACAAGTGGGTGTGTGTAACGTATTGCTACCTGTATAAAATTAAGTGCCTTTTACAGCCAATTGGGTTATTTTTTAGGGCGGAGAGGAGCATAATAGATTTTAGCCATATATAGCAACATCAGTTTTTCAGAAAACTCCTTAGAACAGTGGTTTATAACAGTGGTTCTCAAAAATAGTAGATCTACAAGCTCACAGCGTGTCAGGGAGACCACCACTGCAGATATGCTATTTATAGTGTATCAAAATACTCCACTATATAGACTGGTAAAAAATAATGTTGTATTCACTCGAATACTTCTGGAATGCAACTTTAAAAGTGTGCACTTCTAAGCCTACCTGGAAATGTAGGAGCTGGCAAGACGGGGAGACAAACACCCTTAGTGAACAAACACTCTGTGATTGCTAAATATAGAACTATTTAAAGGTAGGGTAAGTGATTTGCTTTGGTTAAACTAAGTGTTAAATAGCTATATTCTGATAGTAACCATTGCTAAAGAGCTATTTTTAAATAGAAAATGCATTTCAGGTCATGATAACAATTTTATCCAATCAGGATAGAGAACTCAGACAGGAAACAGATTAAACAAGTGAAATTAGAATTAATGACACAAAGAAATGAGCAGACAACATTGGAACTGGAACACTATAAAAATGGAGATGATAAGAGCTGGAGAGACAGGGAGACTCCTGTTACTGAACAAACACTCTATAGCAGGGCTATTCAACTAGATTAGGCAGGGGGCCACAATCATAAAATTACTTGAAGTCAGGGGCCACAAGACCGTGACAACAAAACCGTTTAACCGCTTGTTGTGTGCTATAGGTGCGATAGGACACAATAATGGACACATTATGTCCATTATGGTAACTTATTAGGGCCTGCTTCATACTGCATTCATGCATTTTGATATTAAGAAAATGGGAAGTAGATATTTCAGTATGTTCTGTGCACTTGTCCCTGGCATGGAAGCATCTTTGTAAAAAGAGTATGGGGGATCAGGTGAAGTGTTTACTTGTTCGTATGAATGAAAGGATTTTCATTTTGTTTGTTTTGAGCACAAGGTCTTATGATGTATTTGAAGTGGATGAAGATGGCAAAGATGGAAGAAATAGCCATAATAATTGCCGAACTACTTGAAAGCTACATTATTCTGAAAGTAGAAAGAAGTATAGAAGAATACAACATTTCCGGCTGTTTTGTTTCTTTGTACTAGGTAAAAAAGGTCTCTATAATTTTAAAGATATTTTTGTGGCAGACAGTAGGCTGACAGGAAATAGGGACAGAGATGGGGGGGGGGGTGACACACAGCAAACGCCGTCGGGATTGGGAGTCGAACCCGCGACTCACTGCAAGACTGGATCACCAGCCTATGTGCCTGAACCGGTAGGCCAGCAGGCACCCCGATACTTTTGATACTTAATACATTTTTTTTTAACACCAGATGCTTAAGTACATATGAAGTGAGCTACTTTAACAATTTGACCCAAGTGATTTTCTTATGGTTGACTTACACACCAAAGATTACATTTACCCGCATTTGGGTTCCTTGCGTCTTGACTGCAAATGCAGTACTGGTAGGTGTTAATTTGGGACCCTGAGTGAGTCACTAATATTCCTCCAGTCTAAATAGTAGCCTGCATTTTCTTCTTAACTGTTAATGGTTGATTAACCATTAACAAGCTTCAGTTAACAATTAAAATGTACATTATAATGTAAATTATGTACATTTAATTTAACATTGGAACATGTAAAAAGAACATGTTCCAGTGGCCACAAGAAAGCTCCGCTGGGGCCGGATTTGGCCCGCGGGCCGCCAGTTGAATATCACTGCTCTATAGCAATGAGTACTATCAGAATATAGTGCTTTAATAACAAAAAACACAAAACATCACTTACCCTACCTTTAACACTAGTTTCAACAAAGAAAATCTCTTAAACCCCATTTAAGTCAATATTGTGTGTGCACTGCTGACACTGTGCCACACACATAGATTTGTCTAATATGGTATTTCTGACATAAAACTTCCGGAGAAAAGGTCTGTCGGATTAACGCATGCCTCCCGTTATCAGTAGCCATTAGCATAGTCATTACAATTCCAGGCTTTGAAACCAAGTGTAGCAGACACAAGGAAGCAATCCTCCATTGTTGTGTAACAGTGACCACAAGAGGACAATAGCCCACATTATCATTCTCTATAAGTAAACACATGATCGTTGTTGACATCAGCTCAGTTAGACTTCTATACTTCTTAGAATATTTCTCCAAATGAGTCAGCAAGGGAACCAGGGCAGGAATACACACCAGTGTGTTTTAATCACTTCTAGCTTTAGGCCCTTTATTTTGGGCGTGTCAGTCATTATAGGTGTTATTATGTTTTTATATATATCATTTTCAAATCGCTAGACCTACAAGTTGATAATACTTCCAATAATTTGCGATGCGTCGTCGTGAGCTTGTAGATCGGCTATTTATTGTATATCGTCTCTTTCGGGTGGAAACCTCATTATGTCCAAAAGTATTACTTTCCAGGACAGAAATTCAAAAGTAGCAGATCTACAAGCTTCGCGCCGCATTTCGAGCTTGTGGATCTGCTACTTTTGATGCTGTTGCGTGACGCTGTAGTATGATCAAGTAGGGCGTTAATTTACGGAAAAAACACGAAAACGGTTTTGACCAATGGGCTCGACTCACAAGCTTGCGCACACAGGATTTTATCACTTTACACTTGATTGTATTACCTTAATGAATATCCTACTATAATTCTAGTAACCTCTGTCTGTCTGTCTGTCTGTCTGTCTGTAGTGGTGAGTGTCTGTAGTGGTGAGTGAAGCTACCCGGTTCTCCTCAGTGGCTGGAGCAATTGCTCTGATTTTGCACACAGCCATTGACCATTACCATCTGAACTTAACTGTGAAGCCCGTTTTTCAATTTCATCAAATCTCAGCTTCTTATTAGCGTTTATGTGTCAAACAATGTCGCCTCCCGGGTTGCCAGATCATGTGCGCATATCCCCCCACGGATGCGTCGACCGGGTATGGTCTAGTTGTCATAAATACTATATGCTTCCAGTCGCTAGTGGAAGCGACCAACCAATAGCATTCATTTCCGGTTGCTTAGGATATGACACGATATGACACAATATAGAAAGATGGCGGATTTGAAATTGCTAAAAAATAGTCTTCATTTCCGCTCTGTAGAGTCTATGGGGGTAACGCTGTCCATTCTTTTTTACAGTCCATGTTTTTAGCTCTATGGGGTTGCCCCGTCACAGGCGTGAGTCAACGTTACAGTAGTGTGTCTTCTTCAGCACAGAGAGGACAGACTGCATGACCAAGAGACCCTGTGTCCCCTCCAACAGTTGGGACCGCCATGCCTGGGCGCGCTGTGATCACACTAACACCTACACAACACAGGGCAGGATACAGCGCTACTAGCACACACACACACACACACACACACACACACACACACACACACACACACACACACATACGGCACAAGCACACACACACACACACACACACACACACACACACACACACACATACACATACGTGCGGGCGGGCGGGAAAATGCATAAACATTATGCCTACACACAGAGTTCCCACACATATTCCATTTCTAGACACACATGTGCACACACACGCGCACACGCGCGCACACACACACACACACACACACACACACACACACACACACACACACACACACACACACACACACACACACACACACACACACACACACACACACACACACACACACACACACACACACACACACACACACACACACAGACGTACCACTTTGCTATGCCACCTCCAGACATATTGCACCATATAATCCCACTCTGTCAATTCACAGACTTCATGTAGGAACAATATCGGAGCAAAGGCAGGGTTTGAAGAGAAATGTGTCCTAAGATATCCAACACTATTTAACTGTTAAAAAAAACACCAGTGTGTATAAACAAATCTAGGACAGTGGTTCTCAAAGTGGGGTCCAGGGACCATCTATGTTCCTTGAGGGGGTTCCAAATGGACCCTTACTATAGGTCTGTAACTCTGAGAGTGTACAAATGGAACTAAATGGACCCGTAACGGTCCATTTGGTTCCATTTGTGCATGACACACTGTCTGTCTACTGTATGAAGTGTAAGCAGCAGACAGACAGACAGACAGTCATACAGCTGTCTGTCTACTGTGTATATAGTGTAAGCAGACAGACAGACAGACAGACAGACAGACAGACAGACAGACATGCAGCTGTCTGTCTGCTGTATGAAGTGTAATAAGCAGCAGAAACAACTGAGAGGAGAAGAAGGAAAATCACATCAACTCCCACGCAGACAAGACGGCACTTCAGTTTGGGAGTTATGTAACAGTCCCATCGTGTGAGATTATTACACTCATTCCACCCCGAGAAGGTGTGTGTGTGCGCGTGTGTGTGTGTGTTTGTTTGTTTGGAGCTGTTTGGTCCAGCAATCTGCGAGATTAGGACCGGACCAGACAGACAGACAGACAGGCCTGCATTAAACTATATATTTTTTGTGTAGAGAGGACTCCCCTTTTTTTGATAGTTGTTTCGAACAGTTGGTAGACACCTGTCCCTTTGACTCCTATATGGAGCAGACGTTTCCAAAAAAACAGTTGATATCAAAATAGTGACTTACTGGCAGCAAGACGTATGTCAGCCCGTAATATAAAGTGAAAATAAACTGTACTTTCAGATCACAAACAAACCAGCGTAATTTGCATAATAGCGTGTTAATGTTTTGACAGTTATTGATTGTCTGGGCTGTTTAGAAAATTCTCAAATACTTTGTTGTTGAATGGATTTCTAAAATCTACACCACCAGATTGGGTGTCAACCCTGCAGATGCTGAAATGAAAGACAGCATTATGGCTGACATGCTTTATTTAGCCCACTGGTTGGTTCTCAACATGAGGTCCAAGGACTCCCATGGGGGGGTGTATGATTTGAGTTAGAAACCAAATGGACCCTAATTACTTGTCTGTAACTCAGAGAGTAAATGTTTCCATTTGTACACCCTCAGAGTTAATACTGAGACTTTTAGCCTACAGTGTAGAATGGGGTCGTCCTATATATATATATATTTAAAAATAAATCATAATATCAAATGGATGTCCATGGCCTAATAAGCTACTTGAAATTAAAAAAGCTTAGGCTACTTGAGAGTCACATTTCCATTCACCAGGTATATCCATCACTGCCATCATCACCAAATCTAATTGCAAAGGACAAACAAAGTGTGAATGTCAAGACAATCATATAAAGCCTTATAAGCACTCAAGCAAACCACCACTTTGTTTTCACACTGACCATAAACTATGTTTAAACAAAACAAACGCCAACGCGCCGTGAACTTGTGGGCAGCAGGAGAAGAGATCTTCAGAGAGAGAGAGAGAGAGAGGAGCAATAAATAACAATCACATGCACCACCAGATACGCCCCCACCACGGTCCATGCGTGTGTGTGCGTGCCTGCACAACTCTCAAGGAACTTAAGATGATTTTTTTTAAAGTGCCTTTGAATCAACAACACATGCTCTCCTCCTGAAACCACCTCTGCTTTAAGTGATTGATTGATAAAACAGAATTCATCCATGCAGGTAGCTATGAAGCCACTTACCTTGGCTTTGTCTCGAGGTGGAGGCAGAAAGGTGCGTCGTCAGTCAGTCCTTCCGCGCTACTTTTTGGTGATGTTTTGGAGACACTATGTATGGAGCCTTCTCGATGTGGACTATAACATAACGCCTGTGTCTGGCTCCCCCTTTCGTTTCATGCTGCGTTCATGCTCTTTTTTTTTTTTTTTTCAAGAGAACGCAGCAGAATGGTGGCAAGGAGGGGGAGGAGGAGGAGGAGTGCTTTATTGTGTGTAATTCTCTCTATAACAGTGGTTTTCAACCATTTTCGCGTCAAGGACCCCCAAATTGACACATATTAGCCCAGGGACCCCCATTTGAAAAGATATGCCAGGGACTCAACCATTTTGATTTATTGGGGGTCTTAATCTTCACTGTATCATCATCATTAGTGTTCATTTAACTCTGAGTGTACAAATGAAACCAAATGGACCCGTTAGGACCACTGGTTGAGAACCCCTGCTCTATAAGCATCTCTGAGCTGAAGTGAACACACACACACACACACACACACACACACACACACACACACACACACACACACACACACACACACACACACACACACACACACACACACACACACACACACACACACACACACACACAGTGGTTGGAAAAGTAGGCTACTCACATTTTTTACTTATTTAAAAGTATCAATAGGCCTACTGCAATGTAGAAACACTCTGTTACAAGTCCGGAATTCAAAATTGACTTGAGTTACACAAGTATTGGTATATCAAAATATACTTAAAGGTAGGGTAAGTGATTTTCTTTGGTTAAAATAAGTGTTAAATAGCTATTCTGATAGTACTCATTGCTATAGAGTGTTTGTTCAGTAAAAGGAGTCTCCTTGTCTCTCCAGCTCTTTATAAAACGGAAAATGCATTTTTGTTTCCAATGTTATCCAATCAGGATCGAGAACTCAATCAGGATAGATTAAACAAGTGAAATTGAAAGTGATGACACTAAGAAATGAGCAGGCAAAATTGGAACTGGAACACTATAAAAATGGAGCTAAAAATGGGTACTTTCTCCTGATTGGCTGAGATTTTGACACCAACCGGAAAATGTATTTTTTGTTTATTAAAGAGCTGGAGAGACGGGGAGACTCCTGTTACTGAACAAACACTCTATAGCAATGATTACTATCAGAATATAGTGCTTTAACCTTTTAACAAAATACTTTTTGTTTTAACCAAAAAATATCACTTACCCTACCTTTAAAGCACCAAAAGTAGAAAGTACTCATTATGCAGAATGTCCCATTTTGCAAGTTTTCAAATGTATGAAATGTATACAAATATTTTACAAATATGCAAGGCATTGTGAGCTTGTAGATCGGCTATTTTCAAATGGCCGAAATGTATGTAGGGCTGCTATGGTTAATGGATGTTTTGTCATAATAATCAAAATTGTAATAATAATCAAAACATACAAAGTAGCCTAGTAACTAAAATGTTCTTATAATTGTAGTGGAGTAAAAGTACAATATTTGCCTCTGATATGTAGTGGAGTAGAAGTAGCCTAAAGTACAGAACATTTTAAATACTTCAGTAAAGTAAAAACATACCTCAAATTTGTACTTAAGTACAGTTCTTGAGTAAATGTACTTAGTTACTTTACACCACTGCCCCCACCACAGCCTCCCATGCACACACACTCCTCAGCAGGTTGGCAATTTGGCAAACTCCCACCTAAATTCCCTTCCTCTCTCTCGACTAAAATATGACACAGTTTACAGGACCTAACCCTATACATTACAGACCTTGGAGATAAAGATTTTAGTTTAGTTTTCCCTCGGCAAATTTGGGCAGGTTGTCGGACCTCAAAGGAAATTATCTCGCTTTTTGTGTTTTATTATCCTTTTTAGACTGATATATCATATATGTACAAATATGTAAGGCTACATAAGCATTTTCACCATAAACGCCTCCAAACAATGAAATTATCAGGCAAACCCACACACTCGGTGCAGATCAATTCCGTAACGTAGCTCAATTTTTCAAGAGAACATAAAAGCTTGGAGCACCGGACGCATCAAAGTAGATCTAAGTGTATAAAACACCACATTTAGGAGTAACTGTAAGTAATAAAGCAGTAGGCTAATTGGTCATTTCTACGTTTTCTACAATTATCTGTAGCCTATACATTTATAGGCTTTTATAAATGCTGTCTGGTGGATGATGGATGGATATAATATCATCGTGCGCTTTGGGTGTGAACGGGACACTGGATGGTTCATATGCGAGGACGTGCTATTCCGTGAATGGACACTGAGGGTCGCTATAGACCTTCCATTATGGCCCGCCGTCAGTGCATCGCCATATAAACTGACCCCATGCAACTGTCTACATACACTGTCAACTGAGAATGATATACTTTGCACGTTTGCACTTTAAGGATAGGCCTATAGGGGCATATTCGTCTAAATTGTAATGTTCTAAGTTTAGGGCATTAAAATGTGTCCCTCTGTATTGGTCTGGAGAGAATTTGTAACAACCAAAGGTATGGCACCCCCTTATGTCATATCATGACAGTCATGGTGGAGCTTCAACCTGGTTTTGGGGCACCCTCTCCATTTACAACCCGTACATCAACATAAACGTTCAGATTTCAGATATAAAGTGCTGACCCCACCCCATGGCCACTGATGTTACAATTTGAATCGGGTGGACGAGCGTCATGTGAACCATAGGCACCCCCATATTTTCAAAGCCTCATCCGGCCCTTTAACCCCTCCCGTTCACTCAGATCAGCTAACCATAGCTAAGCTAAGCTGAACGTAGGGTGGCTGCTACACACGTATAACACAATACAGGGAAGCTGTCAGAACCTTCCCTAAAACATCCGGGACAACGCTCCACACGTCCCAGACTCTTCTCCCTTCTGGCTCCCAAACTGTGGAATGGAACTCCCCATTGCAGTCAGAACTGCAGACTTTTGATTGATTGATTGATTGAATATTTTATTAGACAGAAATGTAAAACAGCAAGAGTAAGCTACAGTCAAACACTAAAAGGAAAACACCAAAAAGTCCTTGCGGTCTTAGCCCTAGCCTTGACGACCTTGCAGGCTTATGCAAAGGTTAAATTGTAATTTAGATAGCATGTTATGTAGACAGATGCCAGGTCAGGTCAGATTTTTTATATTCTACTGTTAGACTGATGATAGGTTCTTGGTGTACCTATGATTCTAGATTCCTATTTCTATGCATTTGATGTATTACCTTGTGTTGTCCTTGCTTACTGTAAATCGCTATTTTGCATTCTATTCAAATGTCCTGTGTTTCTTTTACACTTCTCTTCTCGTATTTAGTCTTAACCTTTGTGCAACGGTGCAACCTGAGGCACTTTGCTATCCAAATAATCTTGCCTTAATTCCCACGGTCTGAATTGTTCTAACATCTCCTGTTTTCTAGCTTATTTGAATTTGAACCTTTTCCTATAAAGCCTGTAGATCATATGATGTTGTATAGAGGCTACTGCAGTTGTGTGTGTGTGTGTGTGTGTGTGTGTGTGTGTGTGTGTGTGTGTGTGTGTGTGTGTGTGTGTGTGTGTGTGTGTGTGTGTGTGTGTGTGTGTGTGTGTGTGTGTGTGTGTGTGTGTGTGTGTGTGTGTGTGTGTGTGTGTGTGTGTGTGTGTGTGTGTGTGTCGGTGCATTGTACATCTTGCACATGCCACATCACTCAGGGCAGTTCTTCCATTCATTCACCCAGTGGAAAAACCACCAGCATCTCGATCAGCAGGCAGCCACTTGGAAACCACCAGCAGAATTAATTAATTCGAGCACGCGCAGGCGGTCACATGCACGTGCACACTCAGCGAGGCACACACAACTTGCCAATACCAACAGGCAAATACATCCACGCATTCACATTTACATACTCAACTCGCTCTCTCTCTCTCTCTGTCTCTCTCTCTCTCTCTCTCACACACACACACACACACACACACACACACACACACACACACACACACACACACACACACACACACACACACACACACACACACACACACACACACGCCAGTGAGGTGTTTCCTCTTTCTGCTGCTGTCTTGCATAAGCACACACACACACACACACACACACACACACACACACACACACACACACACACACACACACACACACACACACACACACACACACACACACACACACACACACACACACACACTCATGCAACACAACAGTAGCAGCTGCAGCATGCCCAGATGATGTCCCCAAACAGCAGCAGCAGACTCTGATGGGGCAGCATGGCGGACTGGCCCTCTATAGCAACAAGAGGTCCTCCAGAATAGTGAGAAGTCAGCTCAGTTTACCACAACCAATAATGTGAGGAAGGCAGTGGGTCCGGACAACACCAACCTCTGTGTGCTGTGCTGATGGTGTGCACTGAGCAGCTAGGTATATGTCCTAGAGTGATTGGTCCTGAAGCACCTGAAACCGTGGGTGAGTGACTACGTTTACCCTCTGCAGTTAATGTACCAGGAGAACATGGGGGTAGTTCAGTCAGACAACTCTTGGATTGAATACATATATTTATTGAGCATAAATATATAGAGCGTATTTAAATATTTAAGCATAGTTGGCGTTACGGCTCTGTCTCATTTCATTCATTCCCTGTAAGCATGAATTGAAAAAAATGATTTGCCAACTAGATTTGACAGGGAATGGAATGAAATAAACCCCCATAAGGGAATCATAGAAACAGAGCCCACAGGTGGATGCTGAGGTGGTGGTGGGAGCAGAAAAAAACTTCAGCAGAGCACAAAACAGCAGGAAAAGCAGCAAGATGGCAGAGCAGCAGCAAGAAGAATGAGCTTTGAGCAGGGAGGTTTAAATCATAGCTATAGAAACCTAGATACCTCATTGGCCGCTGTAGTTCTTTGGAGCGACCTGTCTCTGCGGCAGCCATGTTCGGGAAGGCAGCTGAGTCTTCTAATGCATTTATATCCATTGAAGCAGACAGTCTCTCCACTATTAAAATCATCACAACTAGAGGTTTTCAACCGGTTAAGTTTGTAACAAATGCCACACATGGAGTTACGGATCCAGTAGGCCTACACGTGGTTACATCTAAAATGCATATTTTCATATCAAAATATCTTTTATCAATAGTCACAAAGCATTTCTGTCAGTCCAGTCACTGATATAGACAATGTACTGTACATGAAATATGCCACATTGCAGAATTGCCTTTTCTGTCCTTCAGGTCAGAACACAGTTATCTATGGACGTTTTTAGGTCCAAACTTTAAATAATAAATACCACAATTAAATAAATAAAATCAACAATGAATCAAATATTTATTATTACATTTTTGGACGAAAAAAACGTCTATTTGCTATCATTGAGTTTTGTTTTTGTTTTGACAAAAATAGCAAATACAAATTAAATTGGTTTGAGACACTGACAGGTGTTCTATTTTAATGGCACTGAAACCATAACACATAAAACTTCAAGACAGTTGAAAGCAATTATAACATCAAAGTCTCAGAGCAGTAGGCTATAATATAATGGTTAGTAAGTAAACAAATAAATAAAGTAAAATAATAAAAATCCCTGGAACATAACTATTTTGCACAACTTTTGCCGTGCTCTGTAATTTATAGATTTGTAAAATTAAGATGCATCTAATGACAATAACATAGCATATGATGAAGGCTGTTGAACACGTTCTGAACCAATCTCATCCCAACGATCCCATGGCCTGGTGACCTAGATCACTGACTATACCTCACTGGCAGACCACAATACACCAGTCAGATGTGCTAGTGTGCAGTACGGGTGCACACCGGGGCACAGTGCCGCCTGTCACCCTTCCTATTTACTCTCTACTACACCTCAGTCCTCCATTTCAACTTAGAAACACGTAACCTCCAGAAGTTCTCTCATGGCACTGTGTAACAGAGAGTTCCTCTGTCACCTATTTGTGAACATACAGTATTGTAACCTGAGTGATTGAAGTATGGATTATTTGCACAGCATATTGGCACTTTAGTTACTTGCACAGCATCATTTGCACAGTTATATTTTGCACAGTTGATTGATAAATACACAGGGTCATTTATTGGAATTTTGCTGAACATTTTAAGTTTATAGTTTCCAGTCTAGCTTAATTGGCCACTCAGCCTTGATGAGTTCCACCTGTGGAAATACAAACAAATGTTTGATTGTGAATGATGGGGAAGTGCAATATGTCTTAGTGCAATATGTTTAAGAGCAAGTGCAATAATGAGTGCAATATAGAGAAGTGCAATACATAACAAGTTTGATTGATTGAAATTTCAAGTTGTGCTGTTATGTCTTCCAGTGTAATTAGGCTGGACCATAGTCAGGATGTGGGGGGTTGTTATTGTAGTAGTGTGAAGAAGAAACCATTACTTACTGTAGTTCATGGAGATGTTTAATATGATTTTATGTGGGTTAATACGTCAGACTGCAGGGTTGCCAGTCAGATGTGCTAGTGTGCAGTACAGGTGTACAGCCTCACACACGGTCATTATCAACTGCATCACAGGTGTTAACACGTCAACAGTCAACATTGAACATGGTGCACTGGTGGAGAGAGCTTCGCTTGGTGGTGTGACAGTAAACGCAGGCAAGACAGTCAACTCAGGCAAGATGGTGGTGGACTAGTCTACTAAAGGAGCAGAAGGATACCCCCAGCCAGGGCCGGAGTAACCCTTCGTGGTGCCCGGTACTACGACCCGTTTCGGTGCCCCCTCAGAGGGAGGGAAGGAGGGGTGAAGAAGCGAAAGTGATGTGTTGTGGTCTGAAACGCTACGCGAGTACTAGCTCTTAATGAACTTACAGTATAGATACCGGTGTGGAGTGGACCATGTGGACACTGCTCCTGTCAGTACACCTACGTGCGTGCGTGCGTGCGTGTGTGTAGATGCACAGCTGGTCTGAATCCTCTCAGGACATCGAGGGCTCAGAATGTAAAAGGATAGCACTGACTGTACCTATAGCCCAGAGTTGTGTGTATGCGTGCGTGGCTGTGTGCATGTGTGTGATGGGTCTGGTGTCTATGCATTTGGGTGGCAGGTTGTGTGTGTCGCACACACACACAAGCAGTGCAGTGTGCACCAGTAATATTCTGTTCAACATTGCTCATTACTTTACTCAATGTATAGTACAAGAGGAGTAAAGTGAGTAACAGACATATACTGTATGTCCTCTACACTCTGTATTCTGCCATGTTTCAATCTGGGAACCCATTCAGTAAAAAAAAGGTTTTCTTTGTTTTTGCTTCTGGGGTCACAAACTCTTTTCATGTTTAACAAGAACTCTGGTTTGGCTCCTCCCCTTTTCAGTCCACTTCCTTCTGGGTGCTCCCGTGTTTATTCCAACGAACAACAACATCACATGTTTAAGGCAGCTAACAGAATCTTTCTTGGGAGATTAGTTATGTTTAGACCCTTGAATATGACTTACTGTATACTTGACTTTACTGACGACCATTATCCCAAACATTGAAGAATAATATGAGTCCACACAACAGCTGCTGCTGTGAAACATTTAATATACAAACAAGCTCACAACGTTTCGACCAACAAGTGGCCTTCCTCAGCTGAAAATGAAAATATTAAGCTGTTGTGCGGACTGATTTTATTCTTCACTGTTCACTGTTTGTCCTTCACCAGCATTTATATGGATGTGCATAACAATTCCTGTTGAAATCATTGTCCAAAACATAACATGGTTTGATTGATATTAGAGAAAGCCATTAGATTCAGTTCATGCTTTCGTGCTTTGAGATAAGTAAAGGAACATGTTAAGTATCATTGTGTGGCTATTCTTTTGTCAAAGTCTAGCCGAAAATAGCCCCTGGAGATTGATTCACCAACGAAATTCAGCACTGACTCAGTTGGCAGGTCACGGCCAATGCTGACTCAGCTATTGAGGCAAGTTTGTAATCGTTTTAATGAGTTCTGAGAAAATGTAAACAAACACAAAGTCTAAATATAAAGCCATCAACCTGACAAAACTGAAAAGGCTCTGTTTAGGTACGATACAGCCTGCTATGGCTGATACGGTGTGTGAATAGACAATGACAAGTATTGACGCTGGCACTGGCACACACACACACACACACACACGCACACGCACACGCACGCACACACACACACACACGCACACGCACACACACACGCACACACACACGCTTAGACTCTCACATTGCAGAATCTGCCTTTTGGCCTGATGTCATACTCCACCCATACCCTCAGGGCGTTGAGCATCTCTCCTCATGTCCTCTGCACTCAGCTCTCCTCCATCTCCTCTCCAGTTGTCTGCACTCTGCTCTGCTCTGCTCCAACGTGACATTTAACTGCTGGATTTGACACCCGCACACACTACGTGGGCGTAAAAACTCTCCCACATGATTTACTCACTAACCTACAAGGAATCGCAAAAATGTGTCGCTTTACGTCGTGTTTCGAGCTCGCAGATCTGCTACTTCTGATGCTTTTGTGTGACGCTGCAATATGATCAAGAAGGGCGTTCATTTGCGGGGAAAAAACACACACAAACTTTAAACATGGAGAGGTTTCTGCCCGACAGCAACGATATGTTATCAGATAAGTTAGAACGCAATCACCTTTATTGGACTGATAGGTTGTCTTTTAGGGTGCCAGGTGTGGGGATCGAGTTATTGGTGTCTTAAACACATGCTGTTCACATGTTGGGTGAACAGCAGAGGCCGCTGTGACTGGGAGTATAGTGATATACCGGTATGTGTGACACACACGCACGCACACGCACGCACACGCACACATGTCAAGCAGGGGCAGCAGAGAGTTGTAGGGAGGGCAGCTGTTCCCAGCCCCCACAAGAGATTGGAGGGTACTTTATCTCCAGTGCAACCTGCTGCCTGGTAGCTGGCTAACAGGAGCCCAGGATACACACGCCTGTTACAGGTCACAATCTGACCACTTAAACACACACATAGACACACACTCTCTCTGCCTCTCTCTCTCTCTCTCTCTGCCTCTCTCTCTCTCTCTCTCTCTCTCTCTCTCTGCCTCTCTCTCTCTCTCTCTCTCTCTCTCTCTCTCTCCCTCTCTCTCTCCCACACACACACAACCAGGCACACACTGAACAAATATGTTTTCCTGATATCTCACACCTACAGACATGCACAATGAGAATCTCTCTCACTACCTTAAACACAAGCGCACACACACTGATGTCACTCATTCTTTCATTCTACCCTATACATCATGGCGGCTTTCCTCACGAAAAACAAATTAAAAATTAAAATAAAATTAAGTAAAGCTAGTCAATTCCTAAAACAAAAACTACATCTGCAACAACGAGAGAGAGAGAGAGAGAGAGAGAGAGAGAGAGAGAGAGAGAGAGAGAGAGAGAGAGAGAGAGAGAGAGAGAGAGAGAGAGAGAGAGAGAGAGAGAGAGAGAGAGAGAGAGAGAGAGAGAGAGAGAGAGAGAGAGAGAGAGAGAGAGAGAGAGAGAGAGAGAGAGAGAGAGAGAGAGAGAGAGCCTCTGTGCAGCCCAGTGAGTGATCAGTGACGATGGGATCAAAGGTGTGTGTGTGTGTGCGTGCGTGTGTCAGAATCACTAATCCCTCACTCACAGTATTAATCAAGAATTATGGATGGATGGACGGATGGATGGATGGATGGATGCACTCATCGATGGATGGTTTGATGATGACAGATAATCATAATACAGAGACCTTATTAATCCAGAAAATTCAGTTTCAGCTTCACCCAGCTGATGGCTTCTGGGTGGTCATAATGAGCGCTCGGGGACAGAGTAGTTAGGGGTTAAGTGTCTTGCCTCTCTCATGGACACCTCGCCACATAGCCGGGACCGGGAGTCGAACCTGGGACCTTTTCCAGGTGGTCTCTCTACCCATTCAGCTATGGCTGCCCGTTAAATCATCATAGATCAGTGGTTCTCAAAGTTGGGTCCGGGTACCCCAGCTAAAAATAGTTAATATAGCATCACAATCATTTTAACCACTTTATCCATTTATACAGTACGTTAGCTATTCAAAAATAGCTGATCTACAAGCTCACAGCGCGTCACGGAAATGTTTGAAAGAAATATTTTACATTTCTTTAACACAAATCTTCTCTTCTGGGGGTCCCTGGAACAAAACCTTTTCAGATGGGGGTCCACGGCCAAATATACATCAATTTGGCGGTCCTTGGAACAAAAAATTGAGAACTACTGGGATAGATGAACATAAATGGATGGATGGATGATACTCCTGGCGGACTCTGATCAACTAACTATATATAGGGCAGAAAAAACATCTATTAGGAGACCACAAGGGGAGGTAAATGTAAATTCCTGTCAAAAGGTGTGTCATTCACTGCTGCCGATTTTCCTTTTTCTCCTTTGTACACATAGTTTGTATTTGTTGATGACATTTTTGTTATCCTTTTAGCCTTAGGCTTCGTCCACACGTACACGGGTATTTTCATAAACGTAGCTTTTTATATGCGTTTTGGGGGGTTCGTCCACACGCAAACGCGTTTTTGCTCCATGTAAACGCATCTTTTGGAAAACTCCTGCCACAGTGTAGATTTTTAAAAACTCCGGCTATGTGTTCCCGTGTGGACACGGTAAACGGAGTTTTACCGTTTAACCTTTAACGTTTAGCCGTTGTCGTGTGGACAGAGAGATTTTTTTAAACAGGGCCGTGTAGACGCGGAGGTTTTCAAAAACGAAAACGAAATATCTGCGTTTATGAAAATACCCGTGTACGTGTGGACGAAGCCTTAATGTCTTACTGTACGTGCTGCTTACATTT
>NC_139956.1:26910663-26918163 GCF_963454915.1 Gymnoscopelus microlampas | reverse complement strand
TGCTACACATAGACAGGAAGAGAACACTGTGTTCTGTCACCTTTTAACCTTACTGTACCCTAAATCTCTCGCTGTGGCTGGGCGACTCCGTCATTATAACGACGCCTAAACCAGTGGTTTTCAAACGTTTTCATGTCAAGGACCCCCAAAAATGTATTTGGCCGCGGACCCCCATCTGAAAAGGTTTTGTGCCAGGGACCCCCAGAAGAGAAGATTTGTGTATTCAACATTTTCTAAAACTTCAGAATTTTTCTAAAATAGTAGATGTACAAGCTCGCAGCATGTCACAAAGTGACGTGCCGTGAGCTTGTAGATCTGCTATTTTTGAATAGCCAACGTATAAATGGTGGTTAAAATGATTGTGACGCTGTATGAACACATTTTGCTGGGGGCCCCCTGGAACCTCCCCAAGGACCCCTGGGGGTCCCTGGACCCCACTTTGAGAACCAATGGCCTAAACACACCGGGGGCATTGTCTCCGATTAAAAATATATATTTTGAACTCCTATTTGTGTCACGAGTACATCCCTGCAGAGAGCGAATATTACGTGGCAATAAATCGATGCAATTTTTATCCGGAACAAGGTAACATTTTCACTGCGAATAAAGGCATCGACCTGTATGAATGAGGCATCAACCATGTTGATAGTTTTGATGCAAATTACTCAATTCTTTGGATCGTTTTTGTGCGGATTTGTCACGCCTCCTCCGGTGTGTAAAGACCTTTAGAATGAGAGAGTGGATAAATGGCGAGAGAGAGAAGAGAGAGAAGAGAGAATGGAGAAGTGACAATGGAAGGGTAGATAGATCCCCTGCGATGTCCACTGGGTGTACTGGTGTGAGTGGAGCACTGTGACAGAGGGGCCCTTATGTTCTTTGTGAGCAGTGGAAACTAGAGACCCCTCACCAACCCCCCCCCCCACACACACACACACACACACACACACACACACACACACACACACACACACACACACACACACACACACACACACACACACACACACCCACCCTCCCTTCAACCTCTGAGTGACATCAGCCACTTGGAGAGATGGGACATCTAGGGCTCTGCAACAACACACGTGCACGCACACACACACGTTTCACGTACACACACAGTCACACACGCCCTTGCACTCACATACAGTACATACCCCTCACGCGCGCGCTTACACCGCCGCACGTACATACTGTACATGCATACCACCATGCATGCACTTACACCCTTGCATGAACATATATATCTATCATTCATGCTCGTACTCCTTGCAAGCACATACTGTACATACCCCCATGCACGTGCTTACACCCTTGCACACACTATACATAACCCTGTGCATGCGCTTACACCCTTGCAGTGCCCAACTACCTTCATTATGTAAGAATCAATATTTAAATTACATAGTTAAATGTTACAGTGATACTGTATATTGGGGGGGGAAACTACTTTATTTTGAGCTTTTAAGTGAGTATTATAATGATTATTATTATCTTGTTGTATATTATATAATATTGCTCTTGTTGCACAGTCTTGCTGACCATGTCACTCCACATTTACTTAGATTGTCAGACAATATAAAACCATTGGCTTAAATTCATCACTTCACTTCACCTTGAATAAAGATGAGGCAGGTCTCGTCTTCATCTCCACAATTCCACTTCCTCATTATGGTAATACACTTAGACAGAGGGACTAAACAAACAGAGCTGCACAGCGCATAAAAGGAGTGCTTTACAAACTGCCCTAGATGTCAAGTCTATACAATATCAGAATCACAAACAATTGACAAGGGCAATCCTTGAGGGGAAGTCGAGCAGGTTATCCAGCAGTACGGTCAGTGCAAAAGCAGAATAAACCTCTATACAAAATATCTATCCATCTATCTACACAACACGCACAAGCGTGTTGTGTAGATACACATACAACACACACACGCATTGATTGATTGATTGAATACTTTATTAGTCAGAAATGTACACAAACACTGACACACATGCAAGGACAAGAGGGCCTTCCATTCACAAGACAAGATTACATGACGTGGTGGACAGCGAAACTCACATTAAAAATCCCTTCTTTACAGGCAAATAATAACATACAAGAGTTCAGCAATGTCAGTGTAGAGAGATTGCATACAGTTTTACAATGTGCTCAAGGCCAACAGGAACCTTAGGCAGGAGGCTATACATGACACATTCATTTGCATCGATTACATCTCTACAGTACATTCAGGGAGAATGGTAAATGGTAAATTGTGTGATTTCTATGGCACCTTGCTTTACAAAGTGGGTTCCATTCTTCCATTCACGCACCGACGGCAGAGGCACCCATGCAAGGTAATCATGGGTTGTGTTGTGGCTCAGTGAACTCACTAACACCTTGTATCTTGAGGCAATATGATTCCTATTTAGGGAGAGGCGATACCGCTTTGATAAGATTTGGCACTATTTTATCTGTTATCTTGGGAAGTCAGGAAGTCAGACACCTATAGACGAATCCTCAGACGCGCTGCCTCTAGGCAGCCATAGCTGTGGTGTCAACGCTCCTACACCGCAGGTCCGCGACAACGCAGCAATGGCCGCCTACAGGCAGCTACAGGCAGCGCGTCTGTGGATACGTCTATACAAAGTGATCCTTAGGTTCATCCTCTTGGTGCCCTCCCTAATTTCTCGGTCTGTGTTCCTTCTTTATTTTATTTTTCAGCAGGTGAGATCGGTTGGTTGGGGAATGGTTTGTTGGTTGGCCTTTTTTTACCTATACTGTCAGCATTGTTTTATTTACATAACCTCTGAACTCCGGAGAACCGTTTGGTCAACACAAGTATAGGAGGCTTCAACCTAGCCTGCGCCCCAGCATCAGCCCCCTGAACAAACCAGAGCGCTCCTTACGACTCCGTTCAAAACGCGTTACCCCCTCACAGCTACAGCAGAAACCTGTGAAACCTTACTCTGGGCTGGGAAAGCAGAACCATAAACCTCATATTCACCAGGCCAATCAATAACACTAACGAATTACAAACAGATCCCACCCACCAATCAGATAAAAACGAGCCCCTTAATGATCCCGGACGAGCCCCCAATTATGTTACGTCCCCGTCGAGGGAAAAAAGGGATGCAACATAAATGTATGGGCATGACACCCAATTTTATTTTACACATACAGTATTTACATACATTAAAGGTAGGGTAAGTGATTTTCTTTGGTTAAAATAAGTGTTAAATAGATCTATATTCTGATAGTACTCATTGCTATAGAGTGTTTGTTCAGTAAAAGGAGTCTCCTTGTCTCTCCAGCTCTTTATAAAACAGAAAATGCATTTTCGTTTCAGTTTCAGTTTCATTTCCAATTTTATCCAATCAGGATAGAGAACTCAATTAGGATATAGATTAAACAATTGAAATTGGAAGTGATGACACTAAGAAATGAGCAGGCAAAATTGGAACTGGAACACTATAAAAATGAAGCTTAAAAATGGGTACTTTCTCCTGATTGGCTGAGATTTGGACACCTACCAGATTGTTTTTTCTTCTGTTTATTAAAGAGCTGGAGAGACGGGGAGAATCCTGTTACTGAACAAACACTCTATAGCAATGATTACTATCAGAATATAGTGCTTTAACCTTTTAACAAAATACTTTTTGTTTTAACCCAAAAATATCACCCTACCTTTAAATAGACTTCAACAAAAATAAATGACACACAGAACAACTCAGAAAAAAATATAATCATCCTAACCTAACTTTCATTTTGAGACACTGACCTAACACACTAAATACGGTACAAAAAAACCTAATTATTTTCTACACTAATCTAATCTAACAAAACAGAATTTATACAAAAAGCTGGCTTCCGTGGAGCAGTGCTCTCATATGACTAAAGGACACAATAACAAAGAACACAGAGTGCATGCGTGGGTGGACAGCATTACTGCTAATGCTGACAGGGACCAAAGGTCTTCTCCAAAATGATTGTGATGCTGTATTAACAAATTTGGCTGTGGAACCTCCTGGAACCCCATCAAGAACCCCTGGGGGTCCCTGGACCCCACTTTGAGAACCACTGGGGGGTGGATTCAACAACAGCTAGCTAAGATAAGCTGATCGAAGCACAGAAGATGGAGGACAAACGAGTCTGCAGAGTATTTAGTTTAACAAGTGTTAACGAGGCTTGTGTGCACTGTGAGCATGCTGTGTATTCCTTTGTTTGTGCATTGATGCGTGTGAGGTGAGCAAGGGTGTGTGTCATTTGTTTTGAGTGCACCCGCAGATGAGTAGGCCTACAATTCATGTACCTGGAGCGGTGTAATGGATGGAAGTGCAGTTTGATTGATTGAATACTTTATTAACAGTTTGCAAAGACAAGCACAGTGAAGTAGCCTACCGTTCAATACAAGGTCTGGGTAAGAGGATTTTAAACCCAAGAAAGCACTATGGCTTGTTTCCATTGGGGTCCTTTGTACTCAATTCATCGAAACATTTAATGACAGGCATTTACTTTTTACAGGGGCCAGTTACAAATTGCAGCCACCTGTAAGTGCTCTTTTAGAGCGGTTTTGAAGGAGAGTAAGGATTCACATGTTTTTATAACTGTTGGTAGGGCATTCCACATTTTTGTGGCATAGCAGTAGAATGAATTTAATCCCTTGTTCGAGCCAAATCTGGGTGAACGTGATTTGTGGAGCTCCCTCTGGTGTTGTGATTGTGGACGTCATTGATGTTTTTGAAGTAGTTTGACAGGTACATGCGTGTCTTTGAGGTGTAGTGTATCTTGTAGACCAGGCCCATTGCAAGTTGATGTACTCTGTCCTCTACCCTGAGCCATCCCACCCTAGCAAAGTGAGCAGGGGTTGTAAAGTAACTAAGTACTGTACTTAAGTACAATTTTGAGGTATTTTCACTTTACTGGAGTATTTCCAACTTTTACTTCTACTCCATGACCTCTCAGAATATTGTACTTTTTACTCTACTACAATTATTTGAAAACTGTAGTTACTAGTTACTTTTAAGATTTTGATTATGAACATACAGTAACCACTTCAGCCCTATTTAAACTTTGGTTATTTGAAAATAGCCGATCTACAAGCTCACAACGCCTCGCGTCGCGAGGCATTGTGATCAGTAAATAGCAGTAAATAACTCCAATTTGCAAACATGGTCAGTGTTTAAACAAGTCTCCAGTCTCCAATCATCCCCTACATCCATCTCTACTCTTTCATGTTGCTCAGTGAAGAGTGTGTGTGTGTGTGTGTGTGTGTGTGTGTGTGTGTGTGTGTGTGTGTGTGTGTGTGTGTGTGTGTGTGTGTGTGTGTGTGTGTGTGTATATGTGCGCGCGCGCATGTGTGTGCGTGCGTGTGTGCGTGCTAAGGGTTAATGAATATCTGCAATATTTTGTGTAGTGCATCTGTGTGTACAGTAAATGAGTTTGCCCTCTTCTGTAGTGCTTTGGTGTGTGTTAGACACAAGACTATGCTTCAATATAGCATGGGTGTTTGTTGAGGTTTTGTTTATTTCGTAATTATGTGAAGTTTCCCTCAGGCATGCCCCCACGCACTGACCCGTCTGTCTGTCTGTCTGTCTGTCTGTCTGTCTGTCTCCCAGTCTCCTCCGGCTAGGCAGCTGCCTCCTGAGTCCATGACCTCGCCTCCCATCCCTCATCTCTCCATCCAGCATGCACATCAGTCCCCTCCGCAGCCTGCACACACACAGTGTCCCCGGTGGCTTGTGCGTGTGTTTGCGTGCGCGTGTGTGTGTGTGTGTGTGCGGTGCGTGTATGTGACAGAGGAACAGAGAGTTGAGGGTGGGAGAGAGACAGTAAAACTGAATGAGAAAGAGAGATACAGAGAATGCAGTCGCGGAATGGAATATCAAACCCATATACTGTATCGTGGCAGAAACCTCCTATCTCCATGTTCTAACTTACTGTGTTTTTTCGTAAATTAATCCCTACTTGATCACACTATAGTCTCACACAACAGAATCAAAAGTAGCAGATCTAAGCTCGAAACGCGGCTCGACTTTGAGCTTGACGATCTGCTACTTTTGCTGTTTTTGAATTTGAATCCTGAAAAATAACAGTTTTGGACATACAGTATGAGGTGTCCACCCTGACAGAGGCGATATAGAAAACTAAACAGTCTGTAATAAACGTAGTTCTCTATAACCCTGATTACAGTGAAAGTAAAAAAATATTGAAATGCTCACATTTGCATTGCAGGTCAATGTGTCAAATATAGTATTTGACACAATGGATTTTAGGAGTCCCCAGAACTTTTTTGTATTATCCTTTTAGCCTAAATGTCTGACTGTTCCTTGTGCTTTGTTTTTACATTTCTATCTAATAAAGTATTCAATCAATCAATCACAGACATCATGAGACATGTCTCTTAAACGTCAGCCTAGTTGTATTCTTGTATTCTTTGTTTTTACTAATTTAATTGGTTTGCACTCTTATTGTAAAAGCAAATACAGTTGAATATCAATCCCATTAATTCACTTGTCTTGTGACCAAATACATTGTATATTTATTTATTTGTTTGACAATAGGGAAGAAAGAGTGAGTGAAAGAGAGAGACCTATTGTATCCATCAACCAAAACCAAGCACGGTACAATTCTCAGTTTAATCGAGTGTTGTCAATCTTTACACTCAGTTGAGCATTTTATTGTGCGGCAGTCGATCCGGAGCTCAGTCCTTTTTATTTTATAGACCTATATAATAGCCTGTTCAATTATTGTGAGGCTTAAGCAGCTGTGCTGGTCTCTGGCACTCCAGCTGGGGATGACGCCACGTCTAACCACACACGCTAACCAGTCCGAGGGGTTCCTAGCCAGTTGCTAAAGCATTGGTTCTCAAAGTGGGGTCCGGGGACCCCCAGTGGTCCTTGAGGGGGTACCAGCAAAATGAGTTAATTTTGCATTCAATTCAGTAACCACTTGAGCCCGGTATACTTGGCTATTTGAAAATAGCCGATCTACAAGGTCACAACGCGTCGCAATGCGACGCGTTGAGTGCTTGGAGATCTGCTATTTTCAAAAAGAAATCTTGCAAACATTTTTTACATTTGGATTATTTTCTAAACATTTTAACAGAAATCTTGCATGGGGGTCCCAGGCACAAAATATTTTCAGATGGGGGTAAGGGGCCAAAACATATCGATTTGGGGGTCCTTGACATGAAAAAGTTTGAGAACCACTGTGCTAAAGGATGGCTCCCTACTATCCAGTTCTGGTTGGTGATGCCAGGAGCTTCAGGCGGTCAGCCTCCCATGCTATTCGGGGGAGGTTTTCGAGCAGCCCCGCTATCGGCGCTATACGATGGAAAGAGACCTCTCTTCAACCTCTGTGTGTTGGACAGACATCGACACTGCCATTCATGGCCGAGAAAGAGCTGGGAGTATGAGTGCAAAACGGCAGCAATAATTCTCAGGGATCTCTCTCCCCCTACAGGAAGAGACTAGCTTTTTTCGAGAGCCAGCGCAATGTTGCCGGTCTGGCTGCTACCG